>NC_091984.1:116858771-117224277 GCF_044704955.1 Pristiophorus japonicus
CACCCCCTCCACAACACACCCCCCCCACAAACACCCTCCCCACCCCCCCCCACAACCACCCCCCACCCCAAACACCCTCCACACCCCCCCCCACCCCACCCCCCACCCCCCCCACAAACACCACCCCCCACCCCCCCACACAAACACCACCCCCCACCCCCCCACACAAACACCACCCCCCACCCCCCCCCCCACAAACACCCCCCCCCACCACCCCCACAAACACCACCCCCACCCCCCCCCACAAACACCCCCCCCACAAACACCACCCCCCAACCCCCCCACAAACACCACCCCCCACCCCCCCCCCACAAACACCACCCCCACCCCCCCCCACAAACACCCCCCCCACAAACACCACCCCCCCACAAACACCACCCCCCACAAACACCACCCCCCACACAAACACCACGCCCCACCCCCCCCCCACAAACACCAGCCCCCACCCCCCCCCACAAATACCACCCCCCACCCCCCCCAGAAATACCACCACCCACCCCCCCACAAACACCACCCCCCCACAAACACCACCCCCACCCCACCCCACAAACACCACCCCCCACCCCCCCCCACCCCCCCCACAAACACCACCCCCCACCCCCCCCCACAAACACCACCCCCACCCACCCCCCACAAACACCACCCCCCACCCCCACAAACACCACCCCCCACCCCCACCCCCACAAACACCACCCCCCACCCCCCCCACAAACACCACCCCACACCCCCCCCCACAAACACCACCCCCCACACCCCCCCACAAACACCACCCCCACCCCCCCCCACAAACACCACCCCTCACCCCCCCCCACAAACACCACCCCCAGCCCCCCCCACAAACACCACCCCCACCCCCCCCACAAACACCACCCCCCCCCACAAACACCACCCCCCAAAACACCAACCCCCACCCCCCCACCAACACCACCCACCACCACCCCACCACCCCCATCAACACCACCCCCCACCCCCCCACACACCCCCACCCAACACCATCCCCACCCCCACCCGCCCCCACCCCCGAGATGTCTGCACTCCTCTAACTCTGCCTTCCTGAGCATCCCTGATTATAATCGCTCAACCATTCGTAGCTGTGCCTTCTGTTGCCTAGGCCCCAATCTCTGGGACATCCTGCCTAAAGCTCTCCGCCTCTTTTTACTCAACCAAGATGCTCCTTAAAATATACCTCCCTGACCAAGGTTTTGGACACCTGCACTAATTTCTACTTGTGCAGCTCGGTGTCAATTTTTTAATCACATAATACTCCTGAGATGCGCCTTGGAACGTTTCACTATGTTAAAGGCGTTGTATAAATACAAGTTACTGTTGTTGCTGTAGATCACCCTTTAACCTTCTAAACTCAAACGTATACTAACCAATTTTATACAACCAGTCCCCATATTTTAACCCTTAAAGCAGTGGTATATTTCTGGTGAATTTGCATTGTACATCCTCCAAGGCCAATATATCTTTCCTGAGGTGCGGGGTCTATAAACTGAATGCAGTGCTCCAGATGGGGTCTGATCAAGACTCTTTACAACTGAAGCATGGCTTCCTTACTTTTGAAATTAGACCCCCTTGAGATAAAGTAATTTGTGTACATGGGCACCTAAATCCCATTGCTCCTCCATAGCCACTAGGTCGCTCATCATTAAGAAAATATCCCTGATCTATATTTCTCGGATTCAAAGTGGATGCCCTCACACTTCCCCCACATTGAACTCCATCTGCCATGGTTTTATCCACTCAATTAATCACTGTGTCCCTTTGCAAATCCCTGCTCCCATCTACAAAACTTACTAAGCACACTTAGATATACAGCTCTCTATTCCTTCACTCAAGTAATTGTTTTATATGGTGAAAAGGTGAGGCCCCAGTACAGATTCCTGGAGTACACCACTCACCACATCTTTTGATTAAAGAACATTCTCTTTATCCCTGCTCTCCGTCTCCAACCTCCTAACCAATTTCCAACTCGTGATAAGGTGACCTCCAATTTTGTGTGTTTTAATTTTTGATAATCTCTTGCGCAGAACCTTATCAAGTGCCTTCTCTGAAAGTCCATATAGACAACATCCATAGACACTGGCCTATCCACCATGTCAGTGACCTCATTAAAACAATGCAACTACATTAGTCAGACATGACCTAATCTTCACATATCCATGCTTATTCTCTTTGTTCAACTGATACCTGTCCAAGTGGTCAGTCAGTCTGCCTCTGATGATAGATTCCACTACCTTAAATCCCATTATTTTCTCCATTACCATGTATAAAAAAGTAATATTGGACAAAATTTTCAACAATGGAAAGGAAAATCAGGCAGAGTGCACAACGGGTGACCGATCTGATATTGGCCGTTTTATGTCCTCATCAAAGTTAAAAGATCCAACCAGTGGATGTGGTGTATTTGGACTTTCAAAAGGCTTTTGACAAGGTCCCACATAAGAGATTAGCATGCAAAATTAAAGAAATTGGTATTGGGGGTAATGTATTGACATGGATAGATAACTGGTTGGTAAACAGGAAATAAAGAGTAGGAATAAATGGATCCTTTTCAGAATGGCAGGCAGTGACTAGTGGGGTACCGCAAGGTTCAGTGCTGGGACCCCAGCTATTTACAATATACATTAATGATTTAGACGAAGGAATTGGATGTAATATCTCCAAGTTTGCAGATGACACTAAGCTGGGTGGCAGCGTGAGCTGTGAGGAGGATGCTAAAAGGCTGCAGGGTGACTTTGACAGGTTAGGTGAGTGGGCAAATGCATGGCAGATGCAGTATAATGTGGATAAATGTGAGGTTATCCATTTTGGTGGCAAAAACAGGGAGGCAGAATATTATCTGAATGGTGACTGATTAGGAAAAGAGGAGGTGCTACAAGACCCGGTGTCATGGTACATCAATCATTAAAGTTGCCATTCAGGTACAGCAGGCGGTGAAGAAAGCAAATGGCATGTTGGCCTTCATAGCGAGAGGATTTGAGTATAGGAGCAGGGAGGTCTTACTGCAGTTGTAAAGGCCTTGGTGAGGCCACACCTTGAATATCGTGTACAGTTTTGGTCTCCTAATCTGAGGAAGGACATTCTTGCTATTGAGGGAGTGCAGCGAAGGTTCACCAGACTGATTCCCGGGATGGCAGGACTGACATATGAAGAAAGACTGGATCAACTAGGCTTATATTCACTGGAATTTAGAAGAATGAGAGGGGATCTCAGTGAAACATATAAAATTCTGATGGGATTGGACAGGTTAGAGGCAGGAAGAATGTTCCCAATGTTGGGGAAGTCCGGAACCAGGGGTCACAGTCTAAGGATAAGGGATAAGCCATTTAGGACCGAGATGAGAAACTTCTTCACTCAGAGAATTGTGAACCTGTGGAATTCTCTACCACAGAAAGTTGTTGAGGCCAGTTCGTTAGATATATTCAAAAGGGAGTTAAATGTGGCCCTTACAGCTAAAGGGATCAAATGATATGGAGAGAAAGCAGGAATGGGGTACTGAAGTTGCATGATCAGCCATGATCATATTGAATGGTGGTGCAGGCTCGAAGGGCCGAATGGACTACTCCTGCGCCTATTTTCTATGTTTCTATTCTCGGGTTGGTAATCAGTAACCAATGGGGTGCCGCAGGGATCTGTGCTGGGACCCCAACTATTTACAATCTATATTAACGACTTGGAAGAAGGGACTGAGTGTAACGTAGCCAAGTTTGCTGACGATACAAAGATGGGAAGAAAAGCAATGTGTGAGGAGGACACAAAAAATCTGCAAAAGGACATAGACAGGCTAAGTGAGTGGGCAAAAATTTGGCAGATGGCGTATAATGTTGGAAAGTGTGAGGTCATGCACTTTGGCAGAAAAAGCTCAAAGAGCAAGTTATTATTTAAATGGAGAAAGATTGTAAAGTGCTGCAGTACAGCGGGACCTGGGGGTACTTGTGCATGAAACACAAAAGGTTACTATGCAGGTACAGCAAGTGATCAGGAAGGCCAATGGAATCTTGGCCTTTATTGCAAAGGGGATGGAGTATAAAAGCAGAGAAGTCTTGCTACAGTTGTACAGGGTATTGGTGAGGCCACACCTGGAATACTGTGTACAGTTTTGGTTTCCATATTTAAGAAAGAATATACTTGCTTTGGAGGCAGCTCAGAGAAGGTTCACAAGGTTGATTCCGGAGATGAGGGGTTGACTTATGAGGAAAGGTTGAGTAGGTTGGACCACTGCTCATTGGAATTCAGAAGATTGAGAGGTGATCTTATCGAAATGTATAAGATTATGAGGGGTCTTGACAGGGTGGATGCAGAGAGGATGTTTCCATTGATAGGGGAGACTAGAACTAGACGGCATGATCTTCGAATAAGGGGCCGCCCATTTAAAACTGAGACGAGGAGAAATTTCTTCTCTCAGAGGGTTGTAAATCTGTGGAATTCGCTGCCTCAAAGAGCTGTGGAAGCTGGAATATTGAATAAATTTAAGACAGAAATAGAGTTTCTTAAACGATAAGGGAATAAGGGCTTATGAAGAGCGGGCAGGGAAATGGACCTGAGTCCATGATCAGTTCAGCCATGATCGTATTAAATGGTGGAGTAGGCTTGAGCGGCCTTCTCCTGCTCCTGTTTCTTATGTTCTTATGACTTCTTCAGGCAGTACCTCCGCGAGGTTTGCCAGTCGGTGCACGAACGTGACACCGCTGGAGTTTTGCCGCGATCGGATCAGTTTGGTAGGGAAATAGTTTGATTATATATTAGTGTTTTTATGTCAGATTCCAGCATCCACAGTATTTTGTTTTTTAATAGTTTCATTCATTGTTTTGGTTCCATTAAACCTGCTGAGTGCTACTCAGATGTTTTCACAGACTTTTGTACAACTTTCAAGTCTGACTCTTTAGTGGAGTCCTGTGGGTTGCAGAAACTTGCTTGGCAGGGTTCACCCTGAGGATGGGAGGAGTGTTGGGAGGGCGACACTTGGTACACCGGGTCAGAAGCAGGGTGGCACGCAGGAGAAGGCATCGCCGTCAGCACCGTGCAGACAGGCAGCGGGCAAGGGAGGCAGCAGCCATGATTCGTTCATTCTGCACCAGACCAGTGTGCCCGCCGTCTTCACCGGCCCGAATCAGGATTGCGGTTAGCTGCTTGGGGACAAGGGTTATCCCCTGTCCACTGGGCTGTTCACTCCACTGTCGAACCCCAGAACAGCTCCAGAGCATGCATACAATGATACTCATTGTGCCATAATGTGCAACATCGAGCAGTGCACAGGCACCCTTAAGCAGAGGTTCCGGTGCCTGGACCGCTCTGGTGGCACCTTGCAGTGCTCTCCTCAATGGGTCTCCATAATCGTCGTGGTCTGCTGCAAGCTGCACAACCTGCCATCATGAGGAGACAGTCGCCGGAGGTCGAACCAGCAGTACCACCTGAGGAGGAGGATCCCCGTCACCCCAGAGAAGGGCCGGGTGCAGACTGGCCAGCACCCTCCTGGGGTATATGGAGGTGCCTGACACCTCCCCTGCAATCTCCCTCCATGCTTTATGTACTGGCGGTCTGCCAGGTCTCCCCACATCAGGAAACAGTATTCTTCTTCTGTCCTCCACACCGTCCATCAGTGGCTCCAGTTCCATATCAGTGAACATAAGAAATAGGAACAGGAGTAGGCCATACGGCCCCTCAAGCCTGCTCTGCCATTCAATAAGATCATGGCTGATCTGATCATGGACTCAGCTCCACTTCAGATCAGCCATGATCTTATTGGCTATGAACCTGTTGGCTCTTCTTGCACCTCTTACACCAGCCATCCTTCCAAACTCCTTCCCCCCTCAGGCCAGGGAGTAGCTGGCTCATTAGAAACCCTTACCTGTATGTTGAATTTCTCAGTGGTGATACCGCTCAAATTAAGACAGCCACACCGCTGAAAATTCCACTTCGGAAGTGTTCATTAGCGCTGGAACCCATTTGTTCACTTTTGGAGCTGAATATGGGGTGGTCCAGCTACGAAAATTTTTTGCCGCTAATGACCCCCAAAAAAGTGGGGGGAGCACCAGCTTTCCAGCGGTACTGAATTTCGGGCCTTTTTTTTTAAAAAGGCTGGAGCTGACTCTTACCTTGTTTATTGACCATGTTTACTTAACTACACAAGTGGAGCCTTTGGGCTGGATTTTCGGTTCTGCTCATTTCGGGGCGGTAAAGTTTGCGCCCAGGAACAGTTTGCGCCTCAGTCAGCAAAATTAATCAGCTGGGCCCTGAGTGTGACGCGGAGCGCTAAGGGAGGCGTTCCACACCTTTCTTAGGACTCTAGGCTGGCTAAGCAACTGAAAATCCTGAGCTAAACAGCCGGCTTCGGAGCGCTCTAAGAGAAGCCTGGGGAGGGGGGAGCCCTGAAAAAACCCACAAAAAACATTCCCAATAAATAACTCACACCACCACAACATAAATCGCAAAAAAAATACAATCACACTTACCTGAGGTCGACATTACCTCCCTCACTGCAGCCGTATGTATTGGTTTTGTAGACATCACAGTTCTGCGACCCCCAGTGTTACTCAGTCTTTTGGTGGAAGAGGGTCAGAAATATTATTACACTTAAGACTAAGGGATGGCCATGCTAGATTTTGGAACTTTGTGACATCTTTTTTGCATCAATCAGGTATAGGAAAAGGGCAAAGGCCCCTGTACGCTGTGCAAACAATTCGCCTCAGGCCACTCCCCTCTGCTCTACAAATGGGAGCCTTCTAGTTCCCAACCCAAACAACAACAACTTGTATTTATATAGCACCTTTAACGTAGTGAAATGTTCCAAGGCGCTTCATAGGAATATTATGAGACAAAAAAAAATTGACACCAAGCTACATAAAGAGAAATTAGGGCAGGTGACCAAAATCTTGGTCAAAGAGGTAGGTTTTAGGGAGCATCTTAAAGGAGGAAAGAGAGGCGGAGAGGTTTAGGGAGGGAATTCCAGAGCTTAGGGCCTAGGCAACAGAAGGCACCGCCACCGATGGTTGAGCGATTATAATCAGGGATGCTTCAAAGGGCAGAATTAGAGGAGCGCAGATACCTCGACCTCGAGGGGTTTAAAAAAAATTGTTCCTGGGATGTGGGCGTCGCTGGCAAGGCCAACATTTATTGCCCATCCCTAATTGCCCTTGAGAAGGTGTTGCTAAGCCGCTTTCTTGAACCATTGTAGTCCGTGTGGTGAAGGTTCTCCCACAGTGCTGTTGGGGAGGGAATTCCAAGATTTTGACGCAGCGACGATGAAGGAACTCAATGTATTTCCAAGTCAAGATGATGTGTGACTTGAACGGGAACTTACAGGTGATGGTGTTCCCATGCGCCTGCTGCCCTTGTCCTTCTAGGTGGTAGAGGTTGCAGGTTTGGGAGATGCTGCAGAAGAAGCCTTGGTGAGTTGCTGCAGAGCAGCTTGTACCTGGTACACATGCTTGTGGGGCTGAAGGAGATTACAGAGATAGGGAGGGGTGAGGCAAGGGAGGGATTTGAAAACAAGGATGGGAATTTTGAAATTGAGGCGTTGCTTAACCAGGAGCCGATGTAGGTCAGTGAGCATAGGGGTGATGGGTGAGCGGGACTTGGTGCGAGTTAGGACATGGGCAGCCGAGTTTTGGATCACCTCTAGTTTACAAAGGATAGAATATGGGAGGCCAGCCAGGAGTGTGTTGGAATAGTAGAGGTAACAAAGGCATGGATGAGGGCTTCAGCAGTGGATGAGCTGAGGCAAGGACAGAGATGGGCGATGTTCCAGAGGTGGAAATAGGTGGTCTTAGTTATGCGGCGGATATGTGGTTGAAAGCTCATTTCAGGCTCAAATGTGACACCAAGTGAACAATGTGGTTCAGCCTCAGACAGGAGTTGGGGAGAGGGATGGAGTCAGGGGAGAGGGATGGAATCAATGGCTAGGGAACAGAGTTTGTGGTGGAGACCGAAAATAATGGCTTCGATCTTCCCAATATTGAATTGGAGAAAATGTTTACGCATCCAGAACTGGATGCCGGACAAGCAAGTCTGACAATCAGCACATTTAACGGGCCCAACATTGCCCAAGCCGTTTTGTGCGCCGTCTTTGCACGCTGGATAGGGCGCAGGAAAAAAGGGGCCCCATCCTGGCCGTTCTTCAGAGTCCCCGGAGTCGTGGCGTGGCGTGCAGTTTGAAGGGGGGGGAGCGGGGGGTGTGGAGCAACAGGCCAGCGCAGAAAGCACTGCCGGCACCTGCGTGCATACTCAGTGAAGTCTGCGCGCATGCTCCTGCCCTCACAGCATGTCCTGTGAGCTGGGAGCAGGACCCGATGCTCGCAGTCCCTATCCCCGGCCGAAGGGACGCCCGATCTCGCTGCACCCGATCCCCGGCCGAGTGGCCTTCCGCACCGGCTGGCCGGCCCGCTGAGTTCCCGGGCGAGGTAGGACTTCGGTTTTATTTTTTATTTAGTGGTTGTGTGTGCTTGAAAGTTTTGATTGGGGGGGGGTGGTGGGAGAGAGGAGGAGAGTTTTGGTGGGGGAGAGGAGAGTTTGGGGGGGTGAGAGAAAGAGTGTATTGGGGGGGAGGAGGAGAGTTTTGAGGGGGGAAGAGTGTTGAGGGGGGGGAGGAGAAAGAGTGTTTTGTATACCAGCATCTCTCTCTCTCTCTCTGCCTACCACCTCCAACTGTGACATTGCGGCCAGCAGCTCACATTTCTCCGGTAGGATTTACTTCATTTTTATTAGTATTTTAATTGTTTGAGCTTTTCCTTGCAATGTTTGGTGCTTGGTTGTTGAGGGCCTCTCCAGTTCGCTTCCCTCCCCTATCCCTGCCCTAATGTCTGCCGATTGTGTGCTGCTTTTTCTTCAGTGTCCGCAATGTTTTTCAGAGCTGGCCACATACTCTGACCTAAGTTGATTTGGAGTAAGTTTTAGCTGGTCAAAGTGGCATAAATAGCCAAAACTGTCGTTAATGTCTGGGAACGCCCCCTTTTGAAAAAAAAACTGACCTAAAAAAAATCGTACCTAACTGACTTACTCTGGAGCAAATTTTGGAGGGAAAATGGCATTTTTTTAAACTTAAGTCAGAAAAAACTTACTCCAAAATAATTGATGCAAGTCATGGCCAAAGTTGGGCCCAATATGAGCAAAAATCAAACAATGACGTTTCAACCTCGCACCTCAGGTGGTGTTGCCACTGAAGAGAAAACAAATAATTAAATTATATTAAGTGACATATCACAGTCAGGTTAAAAAAGTTAAAAGACACAAAATGCTGGAATTCTGAAATAAAAACAGAAAATGCTGGAAATACTCAGCAGGTCAGGCAACATCAGTGGAGAGAGAAACAGAGTTAAATTTCAGATCCATTTTTGATGATGATAAAAAGCCTGACATTTATATAACGCCTTTCACAAACTCATGACATCCCAAAGCGCTTTACAGCCAAATAAGTACTTATGACATTTTCTCTCTCCACAAATGCTGCCTGACCTACTAAGTATTTCCAGCACTTTCTGTTTTTATTTCAGGTCTAAAAAGTTAATTAGGCCTCTATAAAATTGTCCATGTCACCCAACATTAGTAGATAGGAATCGCACTTTTTTTGTATATTCCTTGAACAGAAGCCTTTATAAATGTGTATACGCTATCCATATTCTCGCTTTTCTTAAATACAATTCAATGTAAATTATCCCTTTTCTTGCTGCATGATTTACATTCCTCAAATGTATTCCTCTAAAAGTTAAGTATAACTTATAGATTCACAGAATTATAGATTCATAGAATAGAAGGAACTATGCATCGAATACACAAGAGCATATTTTTCTAAACAGTAGATAGAATTATGATCATCTTCAGATATTTGCTGAGCAAGCTCGCAGAATGAGACAATAACTTAAGATATTCTTGTGTTTAGATGCAGTGAATTTTGTATATTTTCCCAAGGCGGCATGCATTAACTCAGAACTGCCAGAAGGTGGCAGAAGATACACAATCCACTGACTTCTTTGTGGCAAAATAGATGTACATCATCTGAAGAGAAATCAGAGTACTGGACAACTTGTAGAATGAAAGCAGTTGTGCCAAACTATTGACAAATAATTACAATCAGTGAATCCACTTCATTGACATCTTTGAAACTACAACTGCCACACAGGACTTGCTGTAAAATAATATTTGGCAAGATCCCTTTAGCAAACCTGGTTAAAGGTATTCGCAATACTTAATACTGAAGCTAAACACTTTTCCTTAACTGTAATAGATTGAATGAACTGGACTAAGGACTATAGCACTGCATTCATCAAACTTGGTGTACAGTGGAAAATAATTTTTTGTAAAATATTGCATTGATAAACAAGGATGAAGAGGGCGAGAAATTGGGCTCGGTCGTGCCTGTTCTTTGGGCGCTACGAGTGCCCTTAGGGTTCCAAAGTGGTGCCTGCGACATGTGCGCACATTTCTGATGCGAAGCGTGCTGGACACTGTCTTGGTAAAGGAGTTAGTGTGCTCGCACTTAACGCCGCCGGAACTATGCAGAGCAGGCAGATCATGACATTAATCAGCGTGCAACACTGATTGGACGTCAGCACTGCCATTTTGGAGCGCTACGCCCTCGCTTAACCTCACATAGCTGTTAAGCAGCATTAAGGACCCCCTCCACCAACTCTAGTTAAAGGGATCTTCAACTATTACAGGTTAATTGATGGTTGATTTCTTCTGCTGTTGCTACAATTCTACACGTTTTTGGTGCTTTCCACAATTGTTTCAAGTTGCAAAGGTCTACAAGGAGTGGTGTGGCAGCTGCTGAAAGACTTCTTATTGACTTCAAGGCTTCTGCACAAACTAGTTGATCCCAGATGTGGGTCTTCCTCTTGGAATCGAGCATGAATGGGAGATTGAGCAGAGGCTAGGCAGAGCAGGGCAAGCTGCTCGAAGAGGGAGGGGGGGGGAGGCGGGGAGAGGAGGAGGAGGAAGAGGACAAGGGGGGAGGAAGAGGAGGACGAGGCGTGGAAGAGGAGGAAGAGAAAGGGAGGCTGCAACCTCGACAGCGCCTAGTTCCTCATTCACCAACAGTCCCATACCTCTCCTTTTCTCAGTCACTGAACATCACATCGTCCTCTTGGCCATAATGCAAAAATAAAAACCAACACAAAATATACATTCCAAACCAAATTTACAAATTAACTTACGCCATATTGCATACAAACTGAAACTAATCACCTTTGTGCATTCCCTTAGTGCCTGTCCTCTGCATGCCTTTGCCTGTCCTAGTGCTCCTACACCACTGGCTGCAGCACGGCTGGTGGAAGGAAGGCTGCTGACTTTCAGTGGAGGACACTGCAGATGGCCTTGGAGGACGACCTTGAGCAGCTCTGGGTCTAGAAGGCCCGGCTTCAGGCAGTACCATCTCGGCCTGGGCGTCAGCAGTCTGGACTGGCTGGCTGACAGGCAACAAAATATTAAGGGGAACAGACAGGGTAGATAGGGGAAAACTATTTCCATGGGTTGGGGAGTCTAGGATAGGGAGCATAGTCTAAAAATTACAGCCAGACATTTTAGGGGTGAATTAGGAAACACTTCTATGCACAAAGGATGGTAGAAGCTTGGAACTCTTTTCCGCAAATGGCAATTGATGCTCGATCAATTGTCAATTTTAAATCTGAGATTGATAGCTCTTTGTTAACCAAAAATATTAAAGGATACGGGCCCAAAGCGGGTATATGGAGTTAGGTCGCAGATCAGCCATGATCTCATTGAATGGTGGAACAGGCTCGAGGGGTTGAATGGCCTATTCCTGTTCCTATGAGCAGGGGCACTAGCGGAGTGGCAGGGTGGGATCACGAATGCGGTCATCCTGTGAGAGGGCAGAAGGTTCGTGCTCCACGGAGTCATTGCTGCTCCCCCGGGGCGGCGCCTCAGCAACCCTAGTAATCTGTTGGAGGACAGATTGCTGGACTGCTGTGACACCTTGCAAACACCTTTGAACACTGGTATCCCACAGCAATGATGGCAGCAGGCTGAGCTTGCATGGCATCAGTCTGAGCTTCCTGTGCAGCACTCAGACTTTTGGTGGAAGCTGCTTGTGGTTCAATGGAATCTGAGCCATCGGCCATCAGACACTGCATCATGGTTGGGTCCACCATTGCATTGATGGAGTTTGCCACCAGATCCGTGCTGGACTCCTTGCTCCTTGATATTGAATGCTGGCTTTCTGGCAGGCTTCCCAATACACCAAGCCTTTTGTTGTGTGCACCCATCAGCTTTATCTGTAGCCTGGCCCATCACCATCCTCATCTGACTCCTCTGCAGCAGAACTCATGTGCGACCTCGCTCTCCGGCGAGTTGGCACCTGCGTTGTCCTTGCCCCCTGGCTGCAGCCCACTCATGCCCGGTGTCTCACCACTTGCAGATCCTGCCTCCGTGCTATTCTCTAAGATACGCGCCATGTCAGTATCTGAGCTGATGGCTGCGAGTGTGAAATCAAGTGATGGTGTATCTTCATCATCACTGTCTCCTTGGTGTTCCTCCGCTGCCTGGGCAGGTTGCAATTCTTGGGTATCTGAAATAAAAAGGGCACAAGGGAGAGGGGAAGGTAAGAAGTGCATACTTACACCATCTGCAGCTTGTGAATCAGAGGAGATTGTGGAATGAGGGGGAAGTGGGATGTGAGAAGGTATGGCTAGGTATGTGGATACCGTCATCTTCAATGGCTTCAGCCCTGCTGCTGGCCACGGCCTCAGCAATGGCTCTTACGATAATGACCAGCACCGCCTCCTCCATAGAGGTTAGGGCATGCAGGAACACCTCTCTCCTTCTCTTCCCTTCCCCCCCCACCCCCCCACCCCAGGTTAGTTCCTGCTGCCTCCGATTGTGCGGCACCTTCTCCTGCAGAGGAAAGTGTGTCAGTGAGTGTCGTGCAATATGTTTGGGTGATGTGGCTGTCATGGTTTAATAGCTGGCAGTGTGTGTAAGCTGTGAGATGTGGGTGTGAGGCTTGCAGCAGTGCTAAGTGTGAGGCTGAGGTGAAGCTATGAATGTTAGGTATGAGTCCTGATTGATAGAGATTGTTGGTAGGTGAGTAATGGAGATGTGGTGAAGTGAGCAGTGTGAGGCTAGTGGTGCAGTTGGTAGGATATGGCATTTGAAGATGTATTCACTGATCTTGACCACTCGTGTGAGGCCATTAACCATTTTTCAGTACTGCATCCAGGACCTCGGGGCTAAACTCCTGGCATTTACCTCCACGGATAACTGTTCCCGCTGCCTTGTTATCATGTGTCTGGAGGGTCTCCTGCACCCCAATGGATACAGAACATCTCTGCTCCTTTCCATCTTCTTCACCAGGACCTCCAGTGCACGGCCTGAAAACCTTGGTGCCCGCACTCTCCCACGGTCAGCCATTGTTCTTCGTTGCACAGCACTATTCCGAATGATGTCAGCACCTCCAGCAGCCAGAATGCACCTTCATTTTAAGAGATGCAGACTAGCTTTAAGCAGTGCAGGCTAACTTTAAATAGTGCTAGCAAGTAATGATACTGGGCCCCCCGCTGATGTGTGCAGCCAACGAACAGCGCGGTCAGCGCTGGCTTCACGCAGCAATCATGACAATGAGCAGCATGAAGCAGGAGAGAGAAGTGTGATATATATATAGCTCTACCCAGCGGACTTCTGTGGTAATGCAGCCATTGCTGTTTACAACAATAAAGAGGGAACAGGTCACCTGACAGGTTCCTGAAGTTATCAGCCATCTTAAAACCTGCATGTTTGTGAGGTCGTGCTGAAGATATCACAGGTGTGTTGTCTGCATTACATTGAACAAACATGGGATAATCACAATCTCCGTGCCCGCTTTCGGGGGCTATCCAATTTATACCCCAGAGGCTTAAGTCTAAGCTTTGTCTCACTACCTCTTATAACAGTAGAGGTTTGAGGGTTGCAATTAGATTGTTAAGATCAGGGATGGATGGTCAGTCTACCTCCTCACCATGTTTGGTTGGGTTATCAGCTTTGATTGGGAGGACACGGCCTGTGGACATCAAGATACATTGCCCCATTATCAAACTGTCAGAAGACACACTTGAATAGTATAGGAACCCCTCCCTGCAACTAAGACTGAGACCTCACATTGAGACTAATGACCCCTGTTGAGACTAATGACCCTTATCACAAGTGTGAGATTCAACATTTCTCATATGTTGCTGAAGTTTTATATTTTGGTAACTAAAGTATCTTTTGCCCGTAAAGCAACAGTGAGGGATTCTTTCTATATCCCCAGACATTGAAAGTTTGCAGCATTTCTATGTCCATCTTTAATGGTGTCCATGCTTCAAATCCACAGGGAATTATTGGCCATATTATAGCTTACAACAATAATTAGCAGTTGCTTACAAAGCAACGGTGACTACACTGTCATGCACAGGCAGCGGAAGGAGCGTGCGGCAAACCTGACTCCCCACCCACCCTTTCCTTCAACGACGTCTGTAACACCTGTGACAGACTGTAATTCCTGTATTGGACTGTACAGTCACCCGAGAACTCACTTTTAGAATGGAAGCAGCCTATGATGATGATGACTACACAAATGCTGTAGGGACCAAGATGCCACTTAATTTCTTCAGCATTTCCCCACCACAATAGAATTACACCAACATAATGATTAGACTTGACTCTCAATCATTCAGTACCAGTACACGCTTATCCAGCAGTTCCAGCAAAATTAACCCGAGACGGAAAAATAATGGATTTTTCAACGATTAGCTCATTGGTAAAGTCACTGGGCTGGATTTTAGGCTTTTCTGTTTTCAGGACGATAATGGCGGTGGGGTGGGAAAGTTAGCGGCCGGGAATAGTTTGTGCTTTAGTATGGACGTTTGGACATCTGGGGGTGCAATACTAAGGGAAGCGTTGTACACCTCTTGTGGTGCAAGGTGGAAAAAAAACTTTTAAAAAACCCAGCAAAACATTCCCAAGCAACACAATCGCACAAAAATGAACAAAAACCACTCGCACTTACTTTTACAGAACATTACCTTCCTCTGCGCCGAGGGCATGGCTGGACCGCTCTGATTTCCCCGTCATTGCGGATCAGGCAAGAGTCAAAACTTGTGCTGGTGTCACAACCAGCGGTGCTGCACACCCGTCGCAGCTCAGCACCGCCACAAAACCTGACCGAAGGAGACCTCACTGCTGCCTTTCACGTTGCTCCGGGCTGAAACCCGGAGCGCAAAGGACCAGAAAATCCAGCCCAATGTGACCAAAATCAATAATTAAGACAGTTTGAATTAAATTATGTTTTACATAAGAACATAAGAAATAGGAGCAGGAGTAGGCCATTTGGCCCCTCGAGCCGGCTCCGCCATTTAATAAGATCATGGCTGATCTGATCATGGACTCAGGTCCATTTCCCTGCCCGCTCCCCATAACCCCTCAACCCCCATCGCTCAAGAAACTGTCTATTTCGGTCTTAAATTTATTCAATGTCCCAGCTTCCACAGCTCTCTGAGGCAGCGAATTCCACAGATTCACAACCCTCAGAGAAGAAATTTCTCCTCATCTCAGTTTTAAATGGGCTGCCCCTTATTCTAAGATCATGCCCTCTAGTTCTAGTCTCCCCTATCAGTGGAAACATCCTCTCTGCATCCACCTTGTCAAACCCCTCATAATCTTACACATTTCGATAAGATCACCTCTCATTCTTCTGAATTCCAATGAGTAGAGGTCCAACCTACTCAAGCTTTCCTCATAAATCTACCTCCTCATCCCCGGGATCAACCTAGTGAACCTTCTCTGAACTGCCTCCAAAGCATATCCTTTCGTAAATATGGAAACCAAAACTGCACGCAGTATTCCAGGTGTGGCCTCAGCAATACCCTGTAAACTGTAGCAAGACTTCTCTGCTTTTATACTCCATCCACTTTGCAATAAAGACCAAGATTCCATTGGCCTTCCTGATCACTCGCTGTACCTGCATACTATCCTTTTGTGTTTCATGGACAAGGACCCCCAGGTCCCGCTGTACTGCGGCACTTTCAGTTTTGTATTAAAAGACATTGAGACTATATAAAAGAGAACAGAAGACGGACCCAGCACTGGATGAATCATTGAAACCTGCAGCACTGAAGGAGCCTATTCGGCGCATTGCTCCTGTGCCAGCTCTTTGAAAGAGTTATCCGATTAGTCCCACTCGCCTGCTCTTTCCCCATAGACATGCAACATTTTTCTTTTCAAATATTTATCCAATTTCCTTCAATAATAAATCAATAACAATTCTGACCCAGGAATTGTAGAGAGTGCTTTTATGGTGATCCTCACCCTAGAATTAATAATCGCACAGTTCCACCGTCAGAGGGCTGACTCGTCCTCTTCTAAAGTCTTGCCAGCAATGCCAGGTAAATTGAATTTTTAATGCAATCTAAAATGTCTCATTATGGCAACAAATATACCACTAAATTAAAATAAATGTAATGATTAATTTTTCAGTACGCTCTTCCATAGCTGCCTGTCTAATTACACAATATAAATGTACGGGGCAGTGAATTATAAAGAATGTGGGCTGCCTGAAACATTGCAAACTCCAATGGCATACTAATTCTGTGCAAATCAAGGTGAGAGTGAATAAATATATCAGAGCGATTCAGAGAGACTGCACAAGCCCAAATTAAAATGTGAAAGAAAACCACAAAACATGTTAATTTATTTTTAAGGATTTCAGTTTATAAAATAATGCATAAAAATGCTGAAGGATTGAAGTGTTAACATTTGCATTTGAATAAAACAATTATATCTGAAACTTGAATCAAACTTTGAGATCATTTGTACAAATACCAGTAGATCACAGGTTTTCCAGAAGGTTGACATCGACTGGCAGATATCTCGGCCAGTGCCAATCCTCCAACCCCCTCTCCACCACTTCTTTAGGCTGAGAGTACTGAATATAAATCACATTAAAACAAGATCAAAATCCTGCATTCTCATAGCAATACTCCAGGCAGTGTGGGTTTTAACATTTAGGCATGTGCGCTGATGTACTAAAACTCACAACGAATGCACAATTTGCTCTTCATTCTTGCCGAGTAATGAGCAACTATAGCGAGGGCTATGACGTGGATAGGGGGTGGGAGAGGGGAGTTGTCATATTCCATAACTGAAACATTGCTCCGTGATAAGTAACAGAAGTAATTAAAATTAACAAAAACAAAAATTAAATAAAATGACTTCACTGAAATACCTTTGGAAATAATTCCTGTCTAGACTGGAATTCTGGAGGACAGCGCATTGAGAGTTAGTCTGAATGTGTGGGATCCATTAATACAGGGAGCTGCTATCTGACAGACAGACAATTGGCAAGTAAGCAAATTGTGGTAAATTTAAATAATCCATCTCCTAAAACAGGACGAGCTTCTTCAAACAGATTATTAAGGCAGTATGACATCTTGACTTTTAATAAAATGATGCATTTTATAAAGATTTATTTGATTTAGTCAGTGATGTAGTAATATTAATCTAAAATAAATTCTTCTTTCCTAAAATAAAACTACATTAACTTTCATTTTAAAATTACAACATTCACTGTATAATCCTTGCATACAGTTTCCCTTGTTCTGATTTTAAAATTAAAATACTTTTTCAAATAATCTACAACGCACTTCCAACAGACTGTGATGTTTACTTCATTTTGCAAGCAGTTTGCCGAAAGTGTTTGTATGAAAGAATACTTAACGAGGTGTTTATGAAACAAAATTTTACTGTGGCAATGTTTCAAGTGCACAAGGCATAATTCAGGCACTTATTACAGACAGGCTTTGCACATGGTGAAAGGTTGTTAGTCACTTTGGTGATCAGGTAGAACTGTGTCTGGATTTGTTGACTACCATTAAAATCGAGGCCTGGAGATTACATTGTGAAATAGATAGGAGGATGGGATGGGTTGATACGTTGGTCCAAAGTGAGTCTCTCCACTATTTTAGCAGTGGGGTTAACTTGTTTAAAATAAATAGGTTAACTGCACTGTTAAAAGTAGGAGAGAGGAAGTTCAGACAAATGCACAAGCCATTCGTCCTCTAGTGTAATTTCAAGACCCTAGTTCTAAAAACTCTCTGCATTATACTTTAGCCTTCTCACAATGTTCCAAGTGTACAATTTACAATTTACACTCTGAAAGCAGCACTCGTGATTGGTGGCCTTCCTATGCTGAGTACAAAGTTGGCTCATCAGTCCACTTAAAACCCAGGCTCAAAGCCAACCTCCTGCCACGTAAAGGGCACCTACACAAGTAATTGCACACCCCATCGTTACATCACAACATAAACTCCACCGGTCTGAAATGAATTGCGGAAGGATAAAGGTCATGGGATTTGGCGTGAAACTTTGGAAAAGGCTAAAGCACCTTACAGTGAATTGCCGCCCTTTTTGAGACCATTCATCAGAAGGGGATACTGCAGTTCCAGTGTTAGTTTGTGAAGCAGGATCCGCACAGTAGCCTAGTCGAACGACAATAAGTCTGGATGGCGTTCTTCATTCTCAACACTTGAGCATCTTTGCCTTGGCACTCCAGAGTCTTCAGAGTCATTTGCTAAAAGGTCATCTTCACTAATGCTGATCCGCAGGCAAGCCTTGTCAGCACGTGGGGAGGAGGCCATCCGTTTCTCGTGACCAGCTGGCTTGAGTTTGACGTCCACAGGCTCCTTGTTTAGAAGATCAGGCACCGAGAGGGCAGGCTTGGCAAGGTCCTCTACACTCTCCAGTGTGCAGCAGATCTCATTCTCGGATTTGGCCTGGGCGGCGATGGTAGGAGTTAAATTCTCCACGCTACTCGGGAGGACAGTTTCCACACCGCCGGCCTTACTTTCCGCTGTCCCGTTCTTTTGCAGCGCTGTTTCATCAGGGGCGGCTGTGGCCGAGAGGTCAGAAACGTCACTGCTGTGAACCACTGGCACGGATGATATCATCATGTCCTGAGTAGTCTTCAGTGCTCGAGGGGTCCTCTTTTTGACCGTTGGTGGAGGTGGCTCCAGACGAGGGAATGTGTCCAAAAAGCTCGGACTACAATTAAAGAAGAAGCGCAGAGGTTAACGTCTAAAACATAAAACATTTCAGGCACAAGCAAAAACGTGAATCGGGAAAGTAAGACTTTCGTAAACCTACGTGGGCTCAATTTTTCTCCCCCCCCCACCCCGTTAAGGAGACGCTAATGTTTTCTTTTGCTGCTTACAGAACTCTGCCAGTTGTAAAGAACATAAGAAATAGGAGGAGTAGATCATACGACCCTCGAGCCTGCTCCACCATTCAATAAGATCATGGCTGATCTGATCTTGGCCTCAAAGCCACTTTCCTGCCTGTTCCCCATAACCCTGGACTCCCCTGTAGTTCAAGAAAGGTTGTTTCCTTTTCAATCGAGCATCTTGGTCCCTTGCGTCAGAAGCAAAGGGGCAGAGTAGGATGGAAAGGAAAACAACTCCAATCATTGGAGTGGAGAGGAATTAGAACAGGATGAAAGTCACATCTTGAAGCATGTTCTTTATAAAAGATTCCAATTTTTGACTTTCTCTCCATGAAGTGGATACAAATTACTGAGAAGCAGAGACTTTTGTGGCCTCAGGTACAAATGAACACTTATGGCGGCCATGACATCAGCTGCCTGGGCCCTCTGCTCTGGAATTCCATCACTGCCTTTCTCTCCTCCTTTAAGATGCTCCTTAAAACCTGCCTCTTTGACCGGTCCTAATTTCTCCTTCTTCAGCTTAGTGTCAGTTTTTTGTTAGATAACGCTCCTGTGAAGTGCCTTGAGACTTTTTTTTATTACAATAAAGGCACTATATAAATGCAAGTTGTTGTTGGTTTCGTTTTGGTTCCATTCAGGTGCATTTCTGAACTTGCCCTGTTGGGATCTGTTCAGATTCACACATGACCATGACCAGCTGAGGGACGAACAGTTCAGGTGTAGCTTACACAGAAGTCCGAGAGATAATATTATTTGCATTGGTACTGAAGCCAACAAGTGCAATTTTCTGTGACAGGGTGCAAAATAATGTATTAAGCAACAGTGCTCAAGTTAGCATCAAATATTCATATAAATACAGTAGTTCAGCAGATATAATTAACATGCACTCTGTCACCATATAAACCAATGCAGAATTCAAATATCTATGGTGGTTTATGACTTGCAGCTTATGAGCATTCATTCACACGTCATCTAACGGAAAAGTCATACTGCAGCTAAAACCAAATATTACAGGACACATTACCCACTGCAGCAGCAGTAGTTTGTGTCTGTCAGGGGCAGGCTAAGCAGAATATTTTCAATAGGTCTTCCCAGAAAGAATACGCATTTATCTGGAACCTTACTTTATCCTGAGGAGACCTAAAAGTATTTTATGTTCAATCAATTTGTTTGAAAGGTAGTCACTGTTATGTCGGCAAGCATAGTAGTTAATTTGTACACAGTAAGTTCCCACAAATAGCAAATGAGTTTAAAAAAAAAAACTAGTTACTGTTTTTTTGTGATGTTGGTTGAAGGAGAAACGTTGGTAGGACTCGGTTTAACATCTAACCCAAAATACAGCACCTCTGACAATATAGCACTCTCTTAATACTGAACTGGAATGTCAGCCTAGATTACGAGCAAGTCCTTTAGTGAGGCTTGACCCACGACTTCCTAACTTAGAGGATTAGTGTGATCGACTGGGCAAGCGGATAGCAATAGAAACACTGCAACAGTAAAATACAGGCTTGGTTTAGAAAACCATCCCCTCCCACTGCATCAGTGTAAATGTACAATCAATGGATCATTAATGTTGTGATCTCATGTTGCCATTGGACCAAGACCTAGCTCTGTCAAGCCCGTGCGGTGGCTGATGTGCAATGGTCACCAGACGTTAAAAAAATCCACGCACAGGAATCTTCCACCCTTCAACATGGAGTTCGGGATCTGGAATATTAGGTCCTTCATTGAAACACCTTTGAACTCATCCCTTTTTGGCGTGGAAGCAAGTCATCCTCGTTTTGAGGGACTGCCTATGAATGTTGTGATATCTATCCATTCAAAAGTCCTATGCCAAAAGTCAATATTAATTGTTGTTCACACCTAGTGATGCCGACCCTTTTAATAGCATTTTCCCAATAATATGACATTAGAATACAGCCACGGCTCAGTGGTGGCACTCTCCCCTATGAGTCAGAAGGTTGTGGGTTCAAGTCCCTCTCCAGAGACTTGAGCGCAAAAGCTAGGCTGACAGTCCAGGGCAGTACTGAGGGAGTGCTGCACTGTCGGAGGTGATAACTTGCAGATGAGATATTAAAGCGAGGACCCGTCTGCTCTCTCAGGTGGATGTAAAAGATCCCATTAGAACTATTTTGAAGAAGGGCAGGGGAGTTCTCCTGGCCAATATTTATCCCTCAATCAACATCACAAAAAACAGATTACCTGTTCATTATCACATTGTGGGACCTTGCTGCACGGAAATTGGCTGCCACATTACAACCCTGACTATACTTCAAAAGTACTTAATTGGCTGTAAAGGGCATAGGGATGTCCTGAGGTATTGAAAGTGGCTATATAAATGCAAGTTACTTTCTTTTTTAACGAACAGTTCTGAGTCTACATGCGGTTCCAGGCTTTTGCACTAGGTATCAGTATGGAGCACTAAAGATCCGCAGCTGGTTGCTATGCCAGCCCAAAATGTATTCTTTAGGCTTCAAAAGCTTCTCCCATTCCTTCCCCAGCCCCGAGAATATTCACCCTAATTACATTTGTTAATTGAAATCCCAGTATTGTTATTTCACATACTACCCGATCAATATCTTTTAATAACTAATCATTTGTCATTGCACAGCCACATTGCATTGACGTGTCCTCCCACCTCCCTCTCCTCTGGTGACCTACTCTTGCCCTCTGCTGCCGGTCCGCATGCAGGTCCATTGTCGGCCAGTGCTTCGACCTGCAGCACACACATTCCAACACCACCACTCCCACTCACTCGTTCTCATCTCTCCTGCTGCTGTGTTTTTTTCAGTAAAACTATTACTCACTTATTCTAAGCAGAACTTGCATCACTTTACGTGAAGCTGAAGAAACAAAGGATTGATGACACATGTATGAACTTCAATAACGAAACTCGAGTGCAGGTGCTGATCAATGAAGACAACCATTGGAATGTGTAATTATAAAAAGGGAAAGTATGTTCGACTGAATAAGCCATAATCTTGTAGCTTTAGGATGTCATTGGAATTCCTTGAGTGTATTACTCTCTCCAAACCATCCTTTACCCAATTTGCAAGTTGTTGTTTGGGATTTAATTCTCATTCTTGTTTTCAAATCCCTCCATGACCTCGCCCCTCCCTATCTCTAATCTCCTTCAGCTCCCCCCCCCCTCTCACCCCTCCCCTGGGGATGTCTGCACTCCTCTAATTCTGCCCTCTTCAGCATCCCTGATTATAACTGCTCGACCATTGATGTCCGTG
This sequence comes from Pristiophorus japonicus, assembly GCF_044704955.1. Classification (NCBI taxonomy): domain Eukaryota; kingdom Metazoa; phylum Chordata; class Chondrichthyes; family Pristiophoridae; genus Pristiophorus; species Pristiophorus japonicus. Next base: position 116,881,194 of record NC_091984.1, read on the forward strand.
CCTTGAGCCCTAAGCTCTGGAACTCCCTCCCTAAACCTCTCCGCCTCCCTACCTCTCTTTCCTCCTTCAAGACGCTCCTTAAAACCTACCTCTTTGACCTGCGCTAATTTCTACTTGTGTGGCTCAGTGTCAAACGTTTTTAAAAATCTCATAATATTCCTGTGAAATTCCTTGGGACGTTTCACTATGTTAATGGTGCTATATAAATAAAAGTTGTTAATTTGTGTGTGTGCTACTTTTATTGCGCTGGTTAATACGTTCACATTAAATTTTTGTTCCTAAACCTCTCTATTTCTCCTTTAAGACTCTCCTTAAAATCTACCTCTTTGTCCAAGCTTTTGGCCACCTGTCCTAATGTCTCCTTTTGTGACTCGGTATCAAATTTTGACTGAAAACACTCCTCTGTTGCGCCTTGGGACGTTTTACTATGTTATGTTGTTGTTGCTCAAACCTACATAACATCGATCCCTGCACTTCTGAAATAAATGTATTACATGTAACGTGCTTTGCCCTGTTTTGATGTGAAAGGCGCTATAAGGATGCAAAGGTCTGAAGCATCTCTGCCTTTGTGTGAACAAAATAGTTTGCAATTTCTGAACTGTGCAGCACCCAATGATGAGCTCTCAATGTGGCTGATGGAGGTTCGTCCCCTTGTGAAAAATATTCAACTGAAAAACAATAACTAACATGACTTTTTCATTCCGAGCCCATGATTAATGAGTAGTTACAGCAAAAGAGAATATATCCGACCAGACAAACAAGTTTATACTAAATTTGAAAAAAACCCTGAAACGCTTGATAATCTTGATATGACACTTTAAATGCACCTTCTTACTGTGCACCTACATAGAATGTGATTTAGCTCAATGTAGTGCAGTAGAATGCAATAAAGACTTGCATTTAAATAGCGCTTTTCATGACCTCAGGACGTCCCAAAGCGCTTTACAGCCAATTAATTACTTTTAAAGTTAGTCACCGTTGTAATGTAGGAAACGTTAAGGTCCTATTTTGCTCAGTTGCATTGAAGAACCGGACCAAACATCTGTTTATAAATCAGTCTGTACCTGTAGGAATCAGTCCCTCAGAGGATACAGAATGTTGTGCCCCCAGGCAGTCTGTAAACACTCACTGGTTGATGCCGCCTGAGCCTATTACCCAGGCAGCAACATGGATCCTTGACAGATGCAATCGGCTGTCATATCTGCCATTCTACCCCAGCCAGAGACATGGTGGAAAGGGAACAGTTTACAGAGTATATTCGATCAGACTGATTTATGACCAGACATTGACCCCGTCTGTAAATGTGCCTTTAATGCAGCTGGGTATAAAAAGGGACACAAATCTCACTGTGGCTTGCGGAACAAATCTGTGACACACGGCAAACCCGACAGGCACACGGCAGTTGGATGAGGGAAGTCGCCGTGTCATTTTCTGGATAATGTGACAGTCATTTTTAAAAGTATCTCAATACAGACATGCCCTGTCATTATCGAAAACATTTCTGGATCTGAGAAAAATGTGTTAACGCAGCCATTTGAACTCCTTGTCTGTTGATTTACCAGGAGAAACCATGCTGGAAATTCTCATGATATTTATGTAGCATGTTGTGAGAGGAATCTATATTAGCAAAAAGTCCATGTTCTGAATACTTGTTATTGCTCCATTTGCTGCACAGTTGGACGAACAGCAGAGGAGTGGAGACAGCCTTAGCGTGGTGCCCAGACGCTGCTAAAGTTATCGGACACTTCTCAGTGCACTCTTCATGGAGCATGATTGTCATTAACTACATCCTGTGGTGTGTGTATAGCTATTCAGGCTGACACCCCACTGCAGTACCGAAGGAGTGCTGCGCTGTCGGAGGTGTCGTCCTTCGGATGAGACATTAAACCGAGGTCCCGTCTGCCCCCTCAGGTGGATGTAAAAGATCCCACGGCACTATTCGAAGAAGAGCAAGGGAGTTCTCCCAGGTACGCTGGCCATTATTTATCCACCACCCAACACCTAGAAACAGATTATCTGGTCATGATCACATTGCTATTTGTGGGAGCTTGCTGTGCGCAAATAGGCTGCCGTGTTTCCTACATTACAACAGTGATGAACACTTCAAAAGTACTTTATTGGTTGTAAAGCGCTTTGGGACATCCGGAGGTCGTGAAAGGCGCTATAGAAATGCAAGTTCTTTCTTTCAGCTTCCCATATTTCATCCACAGTCTTATACGCAAGACTTCTCCAAGGGAACGTGCGGTAAGTAATTTCCTTATCCTGTATGATCTTTCCATGCCAGCACGGGAGTGGTCGTCAGGTGCTGTAAGTTGGAGCAACACATACGCAGTGGAAGACACAGGCACAACCTGCAGCATGTCCTGTGTGCAAGTGATCCTGCATCCTGCAGCTAGGTTACACTACAATGGTGTTACGTGTGAAGTCCTGCCAAGATGCGAGTCTTCCAAGGGTGCTCCTTGCATAGAATTGCACAGATTACGTAGAATCTACAACTGAGAAAAGTCCATTAGGTCCCAACTGATCAGTGCCAGGGTTTATGCTCCACACGAGCCTCCTCCAACACCTCTTCATCTAACCCCATCAGCTTGGAGCTGTGGACTAAGAGGGTTTAGAGGTTCACAGGACATAAAAGACCTCAGTTCATTAAAAAATTCTAAAGAAATTCTAGATTTTAACTCAAGAGGTATTGCATATAAAAGCCAAGAGGTACCAATGAGTCTATATAAAACCTTCGACCTCAGAGTACTGTATGCAGTATTGGGATCCACATTACTGGAAGGATATCAAAGCTTTAGTGAAGTTTCAACACAGATTCAATAGGATACTGCTTGGTATAAGGAAACAGAAATACAAAGAAAAACTTTAAAAATTGGGTCTTTTCTCATTAGATTATGGGAAATACGATAGAAATGTTTAGAATTCTGATCGAATGGGATAAGGTAGGTAGAAGCAGTCTGCATTCAGTAGATGAGGGGTCTAGAATGAGGGGTAGTAGATACCAGATTAAATGCAAGAGATTTAGAACAGAGGGCAGGAGAAAGTTTGTTACGCACAGTTTTAAGTTGCAAGTTGCAGCTTTAATGCGTGCTCTCCTGAAGTTTTCTGCATGAGCCTGCAGTAAATGGGAAACAAGTTGTGTACACATACCTGAGCCATCTACCTGGTCAATGGTACTGTTGGGCTATTTTATCTTGGAATTTCCTTCAAGGTGTGCCATCTGTTTCTAGATCCTGCGGGCACCGTACACAGCACTGAGGTACAGATCAGCCATGATCTAGTACAGTGGCCGAACAGGCTCGAGGGGCTGAATGGCCTATTTCGGGTCTTATGATTGGGGCATGCACATTTCTGCCAGGCACACTGCGCACTGCTGTCCTCTGAGGAAGGGTGCGCTGGAGTGCCAAATGAGACAAGCTTTATCTCATTCGCTTGGCCATCAATCGAGGTTCAGGGGCTCAGTCGTTCCATCACTTGGCCACAGACTCCAAATTTGCCCACTTCCAAATTTATTTTGGCAACCATTGGTTTTTAACCTGCTACAACTTGTACAAAGGCTGCAACAATGTCTATCCCGAGATACATGACCAGTTTTGAGTGGCTGCATCCCTTTGAAGTCTTTGAAGCAGTTCTTTAGGGCTTTCAATTTCCACCCACTCTTTTGGCAAATCACCCAGCACCGGGCCCAAGGTGGGCTAGGAGCTCGGCAAGATAATTAACCAAGCTGAGCACAAAAAAATCCCAGGTCCTTGGCTTGACAGGAAGCCGGCGCTCCCTTGATGAGTGTCCTGCGTGAGATAATGCAGCATCCTCATACTCTCCCCACTCACTCTCCCAACTGAACACCAGAGGGGGCGACCAACTCCCCTTAATGAGGCACTGCTCCTGGTGCTTGGAGAGCTGTGCCAGCAGTACCGAAGATCCAGGGAATCCAACGCGCTCTTCCACTGGCATTGTGCCAATTTATAGCGACGCCATAGAACATGGAGAAGTACGACGATATTCTGAAATACGTATATGAAATATCAAATAATTTGTACAATTTTTGCTTGATAACATTAAAACCTCTCTGTGGGACAGGCGTATTGTGCACCAATGGTACCGTTGCCGATCTGACAAACATATCTAGAGAATGCATTTAAGGGGAAGCTAGATAAGTACATGAGGAAGGAATGTAAGGTTATGTTGCTAGGGTGTGATGAAGTAGGCTGGGAGGAGGCTGGCACGGACCAGTTGGGCCAAATGGCCTGTTTCTGTGCTGTAAATTCATGTAATTCTACGTCATTTACCAGGGAACAGGTCTGTAATGACCACCACATCCCTCATATGCTACAATACATCAGAATATCCGTGCGTTGTTAGTCACCACTCCAGTCAAACATTGTGGTGGGCAGACTACAGCACATTGATCCAGAAGTAGCTCTACTTACATTCCGTTGTTGGTCACGGGTCCTTTCTCATCCCTGCCCGCCATTGTCAGAGCCCCCTCTGCATTCTTGTTGACCTCAGTCACGCCGACATCCATTGCAGTGCTCTGCTCCTTTCTTCGAAGCAGGTCGTTGACCTTTGCCCCCATGGCCTTCCCCAGGTTGATTGCGCTCTTCAGGTGCTGGCTATTGATGCCGCCACTGCCCGACCTCCCGCCCGATTCGGCAGCAATAGTCGTGGAGGAGCCGGCCGGGGCCCCTTTGGTGGAGACGGAGGCTCTGGCGTGGTGAAGTTTTGGCGTCGGCGCGGTATTAGAGTTCTCAAACATGCTTTGGTCAACTGCCCAAAAAAAATGGAGGAAAAAAATCCTAATTAGCTTCTTTCTGGCACCCAGTCATACAACACAGATCGTTACAATTATCAACTCCTTTAACAATTGATAGCGAATAATTTGTTGTGATCAGAAATACGCTGGCCTGCAGTTTCCGCAGTTGGTGATCTGGGCCCAAAGTGCCCCCAAAATTGCACTAGTTTTGAGCAGTGATTTTTTTCCCCTCAAGTTTCCACTCAAACTCATTTTGTACATCGACGAACGTAATATCTGGTGTCATGTATTTGCTTCATGGGTTCTTTGCTTAAGAATTCATAGCAACAAATTGCTATTAAGAACTAGTTAGTTTATTAACAAAAGGTTCAACAATCACACTACACATTACCAGTTCATCCACTAGGCTCACAGCTGCAAACCTCATCGTGGATGACCTAGATCCAACTGACTGGGATTTTTATGGAGTCTTGTGAACATCACATGACTGGCTAAGCCACTCACAGCTCAACAGCTCTACAACTATTTTGGTGTAAAACAATAAATCAAGTGCTCCCTTATTAAAGGGGCACTAGAACTGACAAATGAACCAATTAAACTTTTTAAACAATAAACGGTCAAATTAAAATTTGGTTGCCGGGGGTGATGATGCACTCCAGTGCCTCCGGCGCCCACCTCTCGCGGAAGGCCACAAACGTACCGGTGGACACCGCGTGCTCCATCTCCAGGGATACCCTGGCTCGAAAGTAACCTCAGAAGAGAGGCAGCAGTCGGTCTGCCTGGACCGGTTAATGGCTACCTTGGCCATGACAACAACAGCTCTACAAATCCATGAGCATACTCACAGGTGCATACATTACATCTGGCATGAACCAGTGCAATCGGGCAGCGTTTTAGAATGTCATTTTTCAACAAAAAACATTTGCTTGAAAAAATATTGCATGATATATTAAAGAGTGGTACCTTGGTGATTAATGCAGCTGAGAATGGGTTTATCACCAAAATTTTAAATAATTGAAAATGACTCAAAAAACTAAAGATGTTTTTTTAAACCAGCGCTAAAGATTGCAGAAACTCGATTTGTGCTGGGCATAATTTGTGTTTAAAATTCTGCAATCTTTTGTACTGGTTTGGCTGATTTCGGGCGAACTGGGCTGACAAAAACCACGCAACCCAACAGAAACTCCGGGCCAATATTCATAATTGGAAAGTGAGACAGGAGGGAAGGGGGAAGATGGAAAATGAAATTCTCAAATAACATGTGACAGGAGCAAACGACAGAAGTGTCTTACCTTAAAAATAAGAGCTCAGACAGCATTAAAGCAACAGAGAAAGTAAAGGAGAACAAGACACAGCAAGAAAAGAATTATTAATCGGCAGTCACAGATCAGTAATGATAATGGCCCGTGTTGCACAGGTCCAATTACAATATATTGACATTTCACTATATTGACTGATATTTTAAGAGTGGCACAATCAAAAAAAATCATATTTAATAAGTGTTCACTAGCATCAAGAGAACCAATATTTTAATATTCGCATTTTCCAGGCATGGTCCCACATTCAAAATGTGCAACAATGTATCGTAAACAGGATTGGGAAACATGTTGATATTAATATATTAGACATTTTAGAATAGTCATATTAAATCAAAAAGTTATGTATTTGGCGTCATCAATATTAACAAGTATGACCCTCCATGCCCATAAATTTAAACTAGCTTAATTACATTTTCTATGTATTTTCATCTCTATATCTATTTATTGGCCTCCTTCAGATGGCCAGACCACAGAGCGTGGTGTCACTCCTTCCCTGGCTGCTTTGTGACTGGTCTACAAGAGAAACCTCTTTCTTGTGCAGCAAAACGAACAAGCCATTCCTTCCTTCCCTGTTGTCTCAATGGGCTGCTACTTCAAGATATCTCATCCAGAGGTGCCTACTGTGTACTGCTGCACGCAATCCATTGAGTGCCCACAGACTGGTGCATCAGCACTGGAAATCTTCACTATCCAACACTGCAGTAAAGCATCTCTGCTCAATGAAACAGTGTACAAATGGTTGAACTTTATCCAAAAATAACTTTAATTCTCTTTCTCGAGAGTGGGGTGTTTGCGGGGGGGGGGGTTGCTGAGGGGATCTTAAAAGATTAGATGGATTCCATTTCAAACTTTCTATTTCCTTACACTGCTTCGGAAGTGCCACGAACAATTCCATAAAATGCTTTATTGTTGTGTACAAGGAACTCATTAGATATTGCTTTGATGTGGAACATCTCCTGAGCTCAAACAGACTCTTTCAGTGGACCCTATCAAAATGTATTCATATATTCGTGGTACCTTGGCCCGAAACCTTATTGTTCCTCGCTTAATGTAAAATTTACACATTTTGGTCACTCTTCAATCACAGCAGTACTGGTGCTAAAAATGAAATCAATTGCAGTGTAATGCTGCATTAGTAAATGTCATTTCTTTATGGCTAGGAGATTTGTTTTTTAATCTTTAAGACTGCCTGCCATTCCATATTGTTGCAGGCAGTTGTCGCCAGCAATAGCAGCCATTTCCCACCCAAACGTCCCCAGCAGGAAGCACCAGTGGGAATACCACAATTGCCAAATTTAATCAAATGATTCTGACCTCAGGAAATCTGCCTGGGGGGTACGGTGGATTAGTCGAACTAATGCAAAAGCTGCTTCACCACAGTTCCAGGAAGATGAAGTTACCGCCCATTTGTTTACAGAATTCACACAAATACTGGGGGAGCGTTTCTGCTTTGACCACTATCGGAGATTCCGGCGCAAATTGTGCCCATTTTGAAAAGTGTTTTTTTCTCCACTCGAGTTTCTGTTCAATCACATTTTCATATCGCCAAACGTAAAATCTGCCATGAACCAGCGCAAACGTTTTAAATGCAATTAAAGAAAATGTGTTTGCTTTAAAAAATATTCCTTGATATATTTAAGAGTGGTAACTTGGTGCAGTTTGATTACTACAGCTGAGAATGGGTTTAATCACAAAAGATAAACATTTAAATCCTAGTGTCAATCTACCACCTGTGAGTAACCTGATTTTAAATGACTGAAAATGACCTTTAAAAAATATACAAAACTATTTTCTAATTAGATTGGGGTCAGCTCTTTAGTAAAGTAAAAAAAAATTAAAAACCTTTTAAAACGTACCTATTAGTGCCCATGCGCCCGAAGGATTTTGGAGCCTTCTTGAAGGCCTGCTAATGAGCACCATTAGCAGAAATTCACCATGGTGATGAATTCATCCTGAGGGCGTGGCCAGTTTTGTGGGGGTGATGTTTTTAAAACTCGTGCAAAAGATCACGGAAACTCAAGTTGCGCTTTACGCTATTTGCGATTAAAATTCCATGAACTTTTGCGCCGGTTAAGCCGATATCGGGTGAATTGCACTGAAAAAACCAGCGGTTCTAGCAGGAGCTCCAGTCCGAAATATCCTGCTTTCACTAAGGAAAACAGTTTCTTATTTTCTTCCCGAGAAGTTCTTTGTCTCAAGCTTAAGGTAAAGGGACATGCTTGACTGGTTTGTTTGATTACTCCTTGTTAGAAGTTTCCGGATTCCTAATCGTTCATTGCACTCTTCAATATCTCACCTATTCGCTTGCTTCTATAAATAACTCTCTGTGAATAAACCAGTTTAGCTTGTTACAAGTACTGCCTGGTTTACTGATATCATCTATCTCCTGAAGTGGCAGGAGACATAATGGAATCCTACAGCACGTTTACAACAGTAAATGGGCAGGATTGTGTGCCCTATGGGACGCCATTCCCCACATGCTATTTAACACACAAGGTTAAGTTTCAGACCTTGGGGGGTGAGGTCACACTTTAATGGAAGCTACTTCTTGTATTGCGAATCAGAAAAAGAAACTACTGGGAGCAAGCCTCAATCATACTTACCAAATAATATACTCTCCCACCAGATTTAAGACAGTTCTTTCTTCATCCCTTCGAAGTTCAGTCATGCTTAAAGTCCAAAAACCTTGGTTTGTGACTCTCCTTTCACTCCTTCAAGCCTGCTCATGAATCAATCCTATTATAGTAATCACATTACGGTTACTATTCCCATGATGCTCTCTTCATGCCAGAGTGGCAACTATAATTTGCGACTCATAACTATGCCAAGTATTGTCCACTGCTTTGTTGGGTTTAAGAGATGTTGCTTTAGAAATTAATTTGTTTAATCCTCTTCTTAACTATTCAGCCATTTCCCCCCCAATCTATATACAAGTTGAAAACTTTCATTATTACCACATTTTTCACAGAGAATCACATAGAATTTACAGCACAGAAACAGGCCATTTGGCCCAACTGGTCTATGCCAGTGTTTTTTGGTCCTCCCAACCTACTTCATCCCACCCTATCAGCATAACCTCCGATTCCTTTCCCCCTCATGTGTTTATCTACCTTCCGCTGAAATGCATCTATGCTATTTTCCTCAACCACGCCATGTGGCAGAAAGTTCCACATTCTAACCACTCTGTGGGTAAAGAACTTCCTGCTGAATTCTCTCTTGGGTTTATGAGTGACTATCTTATACTTATGGCCCCTAGTTTTGGACTCCCCCACCCCCCACACCCCCCCACCGCCCCATAAGTGGAAAGATTTTCTCTCAGTCTATCCTTTCTTCTTACGGCTCTCCTTCTGTTCTTCCGTTACATCACAGTTCGGGTCTGTAAAATACTGCGCTCCTTCCTGTTCCTTAGCTTTGGTGATTCCAGCTGCTGAGTGGATTTGTCAAGACGCTCCCTTTCTCAGCCCGCAATGGTGGGCTTCCTTAATACTGTCACTCTATCAGAGGTGCCGTCTTTCCGATGAAATGTTAAACTGAGGCCCCTTCCCAAGTGGACGTAAAAGATCCCAATGTACTATTTCGAAGAGCAGGGGAATTATCCCCGGTGCCCTGGCCAATATTCATCCCTCAATCAACAAAACAAAAAATCAGATTACCTAGTCATTATCACATTGCTGTTTGTGGGAGCTTGCTGTGCGCAAATTGGCTGCCTCATTTCCCACATTACAAGTGACTACACTCCAAAAAGTACTTTATTGGCTGTAAAGCGTTTGAGACGTCCAGTGGCCGTGAAAGGCGCTATATAAATGCAAGTCTTTCTTTTTTCCAAAAATTCTGGGGTCGAGTTTATGCAGAACCCCGGACAAATGATGTATGTGGCTATTGTGGTGGGAGATCTGGAGAGCCGGCGGGAATTCCAGTTGCCTGTATCCTGGTACATTTAATTCTGGCTTTAGCGAAGGCTGCAGCTGGGTATTTGAAATTGCTGCCACATCATGCCCCTCTGGCCAGATTTGTACTTCTCGTTATTTTGCTACATCATTTCCTTATAATTCTCCTAGCATTGCTACAAAGGCAGTGCATTCCTTTGATTCCTTTCCCATCATTTGGCTCCCTGCCCCAGGTTAATTTACCAGGTTGCTTAACATCTGTAAAGCTTCTTCTACTACCTCAACATTCCCCTCTCTCGTGCTTTTGATTTTTAAAGTTTGAGTTGCTCACTCACCTGGTTAATTCAAATCTCTCCCTCCACCCGATCTGTCATGTATTTCACCATCTTGCAATGACAATAGTTATGTAACTGTAACTCATGCACACTGTACCTGTACCCTTGAAATGCACATCCTGACCACAGGAGCTTGCGGGAGACACTCCTCATCTGGGTTTCCAGGTATAAAAGGGGAAGTCCCACCCAGGGTCAGCACTCCATGGTCCTGGGAATAAAGTGAAGGTCACAGAGCGACCGTGTCTGATATATACATGCCTCGTGTGAGTTTGTAACAAGGTGCAGAGACACTACACTATCCATCCACTCAATGAGCTGAAGAATCCTGGTTTTCGCCAAAATAAACCCTCACATATTCTCTCTGAGGTAATTCTAATCAAGGAGAACATCAGGACTGTAATATTCTGCATGTTCTGGCTTTTGTGCAGCAATAAATTCAAGATGCTTGTTTTCCATTTTTACTTTCTCATTTCTTTTCTCACTAAGCATTTGTACATTACTTTTGTCACCTCAATTATTCACTGGCCTTCTAGTTTCCCTATTCATCGTTCCTACCTGACCATTCCATTTATCTGCATTATGAATGCGGTTACCCTTTGTGTGTTATTATCTCTCTGTGCTATCTCATTACTTCAGTGTGCATGTCAAGCATCTTGTTAGACCGTATCATTGCTCACCATAAACGAAAAGTGGAACCACATCATGTGTAGAGGGAATTACTTAAAATGCCACTTTTAATGTCAGCAAAAATTTATCAAATTCATACAGTTCAATGTGTGGTCTATAATTCCTGAATGTTACAGACCATGATTTAATTAAAGGCTTTCAAAAGGCTTTTGACAAGGTCCCACACAAGAGATTGGTGTGCAAAATTAAAGCACATGGTATTGGGGGTAATGTACTGACATGGATAGAGAACTGGTTGGCAGACAGGCAGACAAGAAGCAGAGAGTCGGGATAAACGGGTCCTTTTCAGAAGGCAGGCAGTGACTAGTGGGGTGCCGCAGGGCTCAGTGCTGGGACCCCAGCTATTTATAATGTACATTAATGATTTGGATGAAGGAATTGAGTGTAATAGCTCCAAGTTTGCAGATAACACTAAGCTGGGTGGCGGTGTGAGCTGTGAGGAGGACGCCAAGAGGCTGCAGGGTGACTTGGACAGGTTAGGTGAGTGGGCAAATGCATGGCAGATGCAATATAATGTGGATAAATGTGAGGTTATCCACTTTGGGGGCAAAAACAGGAAGGCAGAATATTATCTGAATGGTGGCAGATTAGGAAAAGGGGAGGTGCAACGAGACCTGGGTGTCGTGGTACATCAGTCATTGAAAACTGGCATGCAGGTACAGCAGGCGGTAAAGAAGGCAAATGGTATGTTGACCTTCATAGCGAGGGGATTTGAGTATAGGAGCAGGGAGGTCTTACTGCAATTGTACAGGGCCTTGGTGAGGCCTCACCTGGAATATTGTGTTCAGTTTTGGTCTCCTAATCTGAGGAAGGACGTTCTTGCTATTGAGGGAGTGCAGCGAAGGTTCACCAGACTGATTCCTGGGATGGCTGGACTGACATATGAGGAGAGACTGGGCCTTTATTCACTGGCGTTTAGAAGGATGAGAGGGGATATCAGAGAAACATAAAATTCTGACAGGACTGGACAGGTTAGATGCAGGAAGAATGTTCCCAATGTTGGGGAAGTCCAGAACCAGAGGACACAGTCTAAGGATAAGGGGTAAGCCATTTAGGACTGAGATGAGGAGAAACTTCTTCACTCAGAGAATTGTTAACATGTGGAATTCCCTACCGCAAAGAGTTATTGATGCCAGTTCATTGGATATATTCAAGAGGGAGTTGGATATGGCCCTTACGGCTAAAGGGATCAAGGGGTATGGAGAGAAAGCAGGAACCGGGTACTGAGGTGAATGATCAGCCATGATCTTATTGAATGGTGGTGCCGGCTCGAATGGCGGTGCTGTCTCGAATGGCCTACTCCTGCACCTATTTTCTATGTTTCTATGTAAATGGCAGAACCGGCTCAAAGAGCCTGTTCCTATGTTCCGACTACATCTCCATAAGAACTTCTATGCTTTTTTGTCTAAAATTGTAATAAATAGAACCATGGGACAAGTAGAGTGTTGCAAAGACTCTACTTGCTGTTTAATTCCAAACCAGCATTCGCCAGTAAACATCTGGTTAATCCTAAATCTGCTGCATGGACCTAGTGCACACACAATCACAGTGTGGGCTGGCCCGGGCTGTCCCTGGGCCCTCGCCTCTTCTGGCCCCAAACTCACGCCTCTCGTGGGCCCCAATCATGTCGCTCCACGATCACTTGTGGCTCCTGCAGCCCAACCTCGCCGCTCCTGCTGTACCTGCCCACGCTCCAATCAGCGACCTAGACCTTGATGACGTCCAATCCAGTCGTCCTCTTCGCTGCCATCGCCTTCCTGCACCAGCTCGCGCTATATCTTGCAGTGGTATGCCGCCACACTGCCCCAGGGGCCGCCACGCAGCAGAGCTGGTCTCCAGTTATCTTGGCTAATCCTTGCCACTGGACCAAGACCTAGCTCTGTCAAGCCCGTGTGGTGGCTGGTGTGCAACGGCCACCACATGTTAAAAAAAATCCACGCACAGGCATCTTCCACCCTTCAACATGTAGTTCGGGATCTGGAATATTAGGTGCTTCATTGAAACACCTTTGATCTCATCCCATTTTTGCATGGAAGCAAGTCATCTTCGATACAGGGGACCGCCTATGATGATGATGATGAATCCTAAATATATCAAATTAACCATCATCTTTTAATTGGAAATTTAGCTATATGGCAAGGTCATGGATCTCTAGATTCTGTGGTTTTCAAATGGTTTTGAATTGAATTGTGCCAACGCTTACTGCATACCTCAACAGCTATGTCTTCATGCCACAGAACTACAGAAATGTTTTTCTCCATTCAATCAACTGAAGGCTTCTAAAATTGCCATTGTAATAGGTGATAATATAATAATCGGAACTTTCGACCACATGGAGTGCTTGAGGCAAAGCATAGATGCCTTTAAGGGAAGCGAGATCGGTACATGAGGGAGAAGGGAATAAAAGGATTTGCTGATCGGGTTAGATGAAGTAGGCTGGGAGGACAGGCTCAGGTGGAGCATAAACACCGGCATAGACCAATTGGGCCGAATGGCCTGTTTTTGTGCTGCAAATTCTATTTAAAAACATTGCTAGCTGACTTGAATTTTAGAGATCGGTTCATCGACACTTTGTTTAATTGTGAAATGGAGTAACATTTTTATAGTAGGTGAGGGCTAGTAGGGGTCTTTGTACCAAAGTAATTCAAAGAAGACCTGTGAGGAATAAAACCAATTAAGATATAGGATTTTATACAGGGTTTTTTCCATTGCAGTGCAGCAGACATAGTTCATGTACCATATAACCAACTGGAAGAAAGTGGAGAAAGAAAATAGTTGAGATCAACTGAGAATATTCTGAAGTTCAGTCTAAAAGATGATGGGCAACTTATTCACGATAAGAGTTCTGTTCAACGTATTTTAGTACGTGTAAAAATGCTGTAGAGGATTATGAAGGGAATCTGTGTTTTTTGACAGCTCTAGCTATCTCTATGTACTGCCATTGAGGAGAATGTATTTTCCAAGGCCCGACAGCATTAAAATGGAAACTCTGCTGTTCGATGTTAACACAACTCTTGGAAATATTGCAGCTCTTTCACTGGTGGGTAATTAAGCCTTAATCGGGGATGTTCTTTGGAAATGGCCAGGTGGCTCACAGTTTGCAGCAGAGGTTTTTCTGCAGTACAGGAGATCAACAATTAAAAATAAACGCTAAACATGCTCGGCTGTCGATGAATGGAGGCTCATCTCTACCTAACAGCACTGTGGGAGTACCTTCACCACACGGACTGCAACGGTTCAAGGCGGCGGTTCACCACCACCTTCTCAAGGGCAACTAGGGATGGGCAATAAATGCTGGCCTTGTTCACATCCCGAGGATGAATAATTAAACAAAAACCTCAGTCACTGCCTTGTGTGTCTCTTGGCTAGAGCAGATCAGCTAGAGTTCCCGCTCATAGTCACTGTTCAGTGACTCCTGCCGAAGAGTGCGAGAGAGGACAGTAATGATCTTAGCATGGCCACCATGTTGGAATAGTCTGCCCTTCACTGTCCAGGCATGCACAATGGTCACTTGGGCAAGCGACATATCAGAAGTATATCAAGCGAGGAGGGAAGGGAAGGGATTGGGGAAGGGATTATTACATGCAGAGAACAATGTGCAACATTACAATCACCTCACGGCACCAAAAATTGATCATAAGGGTGTCTCTGTGATCCCTGCATTCCTGGCGGAGGGCCGTGGGTTGGAGAATTAGGGATCAAATAAAGCCCTCCCTCTCTCACTCCCCCGCCCCCCGCAGACACCCCAACATGGTTTGCGAGAATGGCCTCCGTTTAGGAGTGTGGAATTACGTTTTGTAAATGATTGCTCCCAGTGGCGGAGTTAGTCTTACAAACGCTGTACAGGTGTACACTGTACCTCCTGAGCGCTGTACCAGAATTGAGCCTGCCTAATCTTTTGCACATCATTGTGATTTTTAGCTAGAAGTCCGAACGGGAATAAACAGGGTCTTTTTTTTTTTTAAAAGAAGAAAGACGAGAAGAATACAAGAAAAAGTTATGAATACAAAAGTAGGTTTATTAAGCAAAAAGCAGATTGAGGACAGCAACAGAGTAAGTGCACTTACAATACCAAGAGAACATTGTCAGAGGGAGTCGAGGGTACAGAGTCAGGGTTAGAAGGCAGCAATGAGCTCTAACTGTATTAGTAAGAAAGATTCCAAAGCGAAGGTCACAGCGATAATTAATGAAGGGTTTGATCTCACTCGATTCAGTAGAACCAGTCTTTGCCTCAAGTTGGGGTTCACTGTTAGAGCACTTACAGTGCAAGGATCACAATCATCAGCACTCAGCCACACTTGGGGACAAAAGAACATCAGGGTTGAAAGGGTTAAATTATAAGGGCAGGTTGCATTAACGTGGCTTGTAGTCCCTTGAGTTTAGAAGATTGAGGGGTGAACCAATCAAGGCATTTAAAGACATAAAAGGATTCTATGGGATAGGTTACAGAGAAACTATATCCTCTGGTGGGAGAATTCCAGAACAAGAGGGCCTTATCTGAAAAGTGGAGCTAGGCCATTCAGGAGTGAAATCAGGAAGCTCTCCATCATGCAAAGGGTGGTGGAAATCTGGAACTCACTCCCTCAGTGGATGTTGGGTGAATTGAAATTTTCAAGACGGAGTTCAATGTATTTTTGCTTGGTAAGAACATCAAGGGATATGGTACCGATAAATGACAACATCCCCAGCCACCGACACCTGGGAATCCCTGGCCCAAGACCGCCCTAAGTAAAGGAAAAGCATCCGGGAGGGCTCTGAGCAACTCGATTCTCGTCACTGAGAGCATGCAGAAAACAAGCGCAGACAGCGGAAGGAGTGTGCGGCAAACCAGACTCCTCACCCACTCTTTCCTTCAACCACTGTCTGTCCCACATGTGACAGAGACTGTAATTCCCGTATTGGACAGTACAGTCATCTGAGAACTCACTTTTAGAGTAGAAGCAAGTCTTCCTCGATTTCGAAGGACTGTCGATGATGATGCTGAGGTACTGATCAGTCATGATCTAACTGAATGGCGGAACAGGCTCAAAGGCCTTAATGGCCTACTCCTGTTTCCATGTTGCTCATGGTTAAATAACCAACAGTCAGTATCTGGCTGCTTGGGGTGGTGCCCCAGGAACCAAATCTGAGCATGTGATATCACCTTCAGGAGGTGGGGGAAACTGATTAAAAACATAAGAAATAGGAGCAGGAGTAGGCCATATGGCCCCTCGAGCCTGCTCCGCCATTTAATACGATCATGGCTGATCTGATCATGGACTCAGCTCCACTTTCCTGCCACTCCCCATAACCCCTTATTCCCTTATCGGTTAAGAAACTGTCTATCTCTGTCTTAAATTTATTCAATGACCCATCTTCCACAGCTCTCTGAGGCAGCGACTTCCACAGATTTACAATCCTCAGAGAAGAAATTTCTCCTCATCTCAGTTTTAAATGAGTGGCCCCTTATTCTAAGATTATGCCCCCTAGTTCTAGTCTCTCCCATCAGTGGAAACATCCTCTCTGCATCCACCTCATCAAGCCCCTCATAATCTTATATACGTTTCGATAAGATCACCTCTCATTCTTCTGAATTCCAATGAGTAGAGGCCCAATGATTGTGGGAAGAGTACAATAGTGAGTGCACTGGAAGAGTCTGAATGTGACTCCCTGGATTTGAACTCAACGACAGGCCATGAGCTTGGAAGCTAACATTTCTGATCGAGGTGTAACTATGGAAATTCCAGTGGGTTCCATGTCGGCATCAATCATGATCAAAGGCCACAGTATCAAGGAGCCACTGTACATTTTATTTTTAAACAGTGTGGGACTTTTCTTGCGGAAGAAATAACAATTGTTATGGAAGTATAATAATGTCTTGCTTTGCCTGGCTTGTCATAAGAAACACTAGTTCAAACATTGTTACATTCGCTTTATAATAAATGATAGTTCTATTCAAATACTTCTGTGACTCAATGCAACAGAGTATTCCTCAGTTCCACTTTGAACAGATCTATCAAACGTCTCTAATGGGAGGATGGAACTGAGCCACAAGAAGCAGGAAGGCTCCATTATCATGCGACTATTGGAAAGCGTGGACATTGGACAAGGGCAGGATCAGGCTTGCCTGGTATCTTGGAATAGCATGCTAGCACTCAGCACCGAGGCCCATAATGTAGGCTTGGCACTTGAGCAGTGGAACTGTATCCCCGTGCAAATCATTGCCTTCAGAACCAAGGCAGGGCTGCAACAAGGAGAACAGGCCTGTTATTATTGTAAGATTGTATATGGTGAAGGAAACAGTCTGAGATGTCCCGGCAGGCACAGCTTACCAGAGGTGCACTGCGCCTGAAAGGAGAGGAATGCAATCTATTGTCCTGGCCCAGGCCATTATTGCATGGCTTGGATATCCTCCAGGGCCTTGCAGCAGGATTGGGAAAGGCAACAAAAAGAAAGCTGCAGGCCTGAGGTCTGACGCTACAGTCCTGGCAATTGGCACCGAGGCTTTCTGACAGCAGGTGGCCTCAAGGCCCCAACTTCATCTGAGAGAAGTGGGGGGAGAATGAGGGGGGGGGGGCTGGAGGGGGGTGGGGGTGGGAATGTGGGGGCCGCGGGAGAATGTGGAGGGCTGGCGGAGAATGTGGGGAGCTGGGTGGGGGGGTTGGGGAAGAATGTGGGGGGGCTGGTGGGGTGGGAATGTGGGGGGGGGGGGGGCCGGAGAGGGGCAGCGTGAGGGGCGGGGAAAAGGAATATTTCAATGGCCTATTGTGTCCTCCTTTCCTCGGGGTGGTCCAGTGACGTCCGCAAACCCTCTGTTCTGAGGAGGGTTCGGGTGCATGGCCCAGGCCCAGGTTTTCTCAGTAGCCCTCCATTTGGGCACCTGCCTGTGAAGTGCAAGGACCGCGAGGCAGGAGGTTGGGACCGTGGCCTTCCACCTCAGCGACATTGCTATCTGGCTCTGATGCCCCCTACGGGTGCAGGCCCAGTTGTGCCAGATTGAGGAAGCGCTGAGAATGCTGGGGCAGTCTGGTGGGGGCAGAGGCCTGATGCAATGGACCTCTGCCCCCACTTCCCCTTCGCTGTTCCTGGATATTGAGTGTTCCCCAGGCACAACGCAGATAAATTGTACTTCACACCTCAGGCCACAGAGCCTCCACTTCATGTGCTAATGGAAAAGCAGCTCCAAATTGTTCCGTTTACTTCCTGGACCCAGATCATACCTCACTTGGTATTTACAACTTTTGCTTCTCGTTGTTTAAATATATTTTGCTGTATGACCCGAATTTTTCTCCCTAGTCCTGCCCAGTGTCCAATTTTCGCCCCCGCTCTGGGGGAGCACCTTGGTTTGTTAAAGGTGTTATACAAGTGCAAGGCATTGTTGCTTCCAATGTTTGAAAACTAAAAGTCTAAAAAGAGAGTCAAACTGCTAATGATTGAAATCCTTATCCTGAACATAAAGATTAGAAAAATCAGTTTAGATCACACCGCGTAAGATCTCTTCACGTCAGTCCAAAATATCTTTTGCTTTTCTTAGGCCTTTTTACTGTGCCTCTCTGGTCCCAACCCTTCCCCCCCCCCCAACCCCACCCCACCCCTTCCCCCATCCCACCCACCAACCCACCTCCCCCACCCCACTCCCTTCCCCCCCCACCCCTCCCCCCCCACCACCCCAACCCCCACCTTCCCCTTCCCCCCCCTCACCACCAGCCCCACCACCCCTTCCCCACCCACCCCCTCCCCCACACCCACCTTCCCACCCACTCCCCCCTTCCCCCCCCACTCCCACCTTCCCCCCCCCACTCCCACCACCTTCCGCCCACCTACCCCCACCTTCCCCCACCCCCACCCCACCCGACAAATGGTCTCCACTGCAAATCTGCAATGATGCAGACAGATTCATAAACTAGTCAGCCGGTGTGATCAAAACCTGGGCTCATGTAAGCAGCCCCACTACCAAGACAACCATGAAGAAGTGAATAAGTGGGAAAGCTTTATTAATCTATAATGATTTTAAGGCAAAGCCATGAAACAGATGGTTGTGTTGAGTATACCACACTTGCCTGCCTTTACACATTAACAGCTGCCTCTTGATTACTGATGCAGTGAGAGTCGATTAAAGAGCTGCATCTAAATGATTTCCATTAGTTTTACCAAGTGCTTAGTTTAATAATCACTGCACTTGGCTGATCTGTATTGTAAGTGATAGGCTGATTTATTTCAGACCTGGTTTTCGTTCAATAATAGGGGAGTTCAAGAGAACATTGCAGAGACTATCAATAAGAAAGAGTTGAGCTTGGCCTGCTGCTGACGGTATAATAAAGGTCCGCATTTACCGTCATTAGCAACAGATAAGAAACCAGAAGATAATTTGGCTGACTGAATGACGACACATAAGCTTCTCTTCTCTGCCAGTACAAAAAATACAATTTTTTCATCACAAAATACTTTCTTATTTATATACAGAAAGTGGAAGAGAGCTGAGTATGGACATGCATAACCCCTGGACATTCCCGTAACTCCTGGGATGTACAATTGCACTATACTTGGATTGGAAAATGGGGAAATATACACTCTCCACATGACACAGTTCCAGCAATGGTATTGGCATATATAACTAACGGAGCTTGGTGGCACATACAGAACAGGGGGCAGAATACAGTCCTTTAAACTCACTGCCACTTAGTACCTCCCGATAACTGAGTGCCCCTCGCAGCTTTCAAAGCACTCGTGTTTTACAGGAATATCTGTAGCCATGCTTGAGGATAGATTTTAACAATATTAAAATATATGTAGAGAGCCACAGATTATTTCTCAGTCCTCACTGTTCGCAGAAAGCAGTTTTGTCACATTTTGCCCGACTGAGTTACTTCTCAAAAAGGATGTGAAGGTGTTTTGACAATCTGCAGTTTCTTATCTCCATATCTTTACCATAACCGATTATGTGTAATTTACCAATATGACACGCTAACTTGCAGATCCTCTTCGCAGGGTACCAGCTGTAGCTCCCCTAGTGGAGAGCAATGGAAGGCCATCCATCAGGTCTGAACCAACACCAAAATGTTCAACTCATCCACCCCCCCCGCGCACTTCCACCAGCTCAGTGCCTTCCATTTTTTATTAATCCTCTGGTATCGAAAGGTGGTTTCAGCTTTCATAATTGAAGTCCCTTCTTTCATTCAAAAACTCCGTATCTTTCCTTTCCTGATTTGTTTAAATAAACCTCTGTGAAGAATTATATTGTAATACAATTAAAGCCGTATGCTTCTCAGCACAGAAAGGTCTTCGAATGAACCACTTCATTTGCCATGGTTTTCAGCTCAAAAAAATAAATGAAATAAATGGTGAAACATTGCTCAAGGGCGAAAGGAAATTTGAACGTTACTTTTTAATTCCAAGTGCTGCTCACTTTTACATGAAGAACTTTGATTTGTATTTTTTTTTTTAAAAACATGTTTCCCCAGGGCCCTGCAATTCTGGAGCGGCTCTCAGGCCAGTCTTAAATTAAAATGCCGAGGCCGCAACCTGGAGTGCTGGGCTGCATGTTGGTGGCCTGCAACGGAAGAAGCTGTCGGGCCGACCGGTGAGTCGGCCAAACCGTCCAGATGGCGGCGCGGGATGCTCCCGACCTCCCCTTTAACTTCCGCCGGTCATTGGCGGTAGTGCGGCGGCCCGGGGAGCTACCGGCGAGGGGCGGCGCTAACATGGCAGCACCTCCGCTAACTTCCGCGCAATTCCGCAGGAGCCAGTACCCCCCCCCACCCAGGAAAGTGTTTTGCGTTAAGGGGAATTTAATAGAGGTGTTCACAATTATGAAGGGTTTTGATAGAGTAAATAAGGAAAAACTGTTTCCACGGGCAGGAGGGTCGGTAACCAGAGGACACAGATTTAAGATCATTGGCAAAAAAGCCAAGGGGGAGATGAGAAGAATTTTTTTACACAGCCAGTTGTTATGATCTGGAATGCATAGTTTGAAAGGGTGGTGGAAGCAGATTCAATAGTAACTTTCAAAAGAGAATGGGATATATTCTTAAAAAGGAAAAAATTGTGGGGCGATGGGGAAAGATCAAGCGATTTGGAGTAAGTGGATAATTCTTTCAAAGAGCTGGCACAGACACACTGGGCTGAATGGCCTCCTCCTGTGCAGTAAGATTCTATGAGATATGTCACCTTTCCCTTTAACTGACAAGTTTGTGTACACAGACAGATGGATAACACTACAGTGTAAACTGAATCAGTTTTTACTGGAGTCGAGGGTGGGGTGGTTAGAGTTCAAAGCATTTGAACACACAGGAGAGCAATTGCTTCATCCCAACATTACTTTAAAGGGCAGTGTCTTTATGAGAAACTGCTTGGGAAGCCTTCATTGTTTTGAAAAGAATCGAGTCAAAGGAGCTGCAATTCATTTTCATCACTGTGTCTCCTGCGATAGGTCAGTGCTGACATCCTGCAGTCGAAATTAAAGTTTTGGCCAAGTATTTTTCATGAAGACAGTGCCCTTTAAAATCTATCCACTCCCTTTCTTATTCTGCCTGAATGCTTGCTCAAGGTAAAGCATCTGTGTTTGATGTTTCTTCTCTGTTTTAAAAAAATAAATAAAGCTGAATTAAGAGAGTCGCCTTTGCAAAAAGTGTTTTGAGAAATCTTTTGCTAACCATTTGCAGACGCAGGCCTTCTTGTACAAAGCGCGTGGCTACGTGTCGCACCACTGTGAGCCAAAGGATGCACATTTCTCCTTCCACAAACAGCAGATGCCCTTTCAACACTATGGGGGCTGATTGGCCTAAAAAACAAAAAGAAATCCCTCAAATAAATCTGTTCTAAACTACAATGAATTGGCAGCACTTTGCAGTCGTCGAAGAAACAGATCTCAAAACACAATTTGTCCAGGCCGTAATGCCAGCCATCGGACTGAGCTAATGATGCTGGCATCACACAGATGACTTTCATTTAGTCTCCTCTGCAGCATTAGTCCCGGAGAGGCTAATAAACCTTTACTTTATACTCAGCATTATTCATATCTATTATCAATTCTCGACGGATATGGCTGGTTTAAACAGCGCTGTGTTCATATACAGAAGCTGATATATATATATGTACATATATATATTTTTTTTTTAAAACACAAAGTAAACTTTGCTTATAGAAAAACTAAGATTTTAAAGAATGAACGTACAACAACTTGCATTATTATAGCGCCTTTATCGTAGTGAAACGTCCCAAGGCGCTTCACAGGAGTATTTTGAGATTTAAAAAATTTGACACTGAGCCGCATAAGTTGGGTCAAAGAAGTAGGTTTTAAGGAGCGTCTTGAAGGGAGAAAGAGAGGCGGAGAGGTTTAGGCAGGGAGTTACAGAGCTTGGGGCCTCGGCAACAGAAGGCACGGCCACCAATGTTTGAGCGATTATAATCAGGGATGCTGAGGAGGGCAGAATTAGTGGAAGGTAAAAGGGAAAATAACATTAGATTAAAAAGTACAGATTCAGATTCTACACTGGTTGTGTGTACATCGGCTGTCAACAAAAGAAGTTATTAATCAGTCTATAAAAGCCATTGCTTCTCCTGCAGCAGGACTAATGCAGACAAAATGGGAAGGTGCCACAATATGAAGCAAATGAATTCACTGCAATTATTCAAAAGTCAAGGTTACAGACCTGTATGACCCCCAAATCAACCTCATTAATTACAGGATTTAAGAGGAATGAGAAGAATCATTTTAGAGTGCCTAATTCCGAATAGATAAATCGAAAGAGAAATGAAGAACAAAAGGAGGGATACATTGGATGGATATGAAGTGAAGTTCAGTTCTGAGGTCACATTTAAAAGCCTAATGTGCCCAATGTGTCAGTACTGAAGTGAAGTAAAATCAATTAACCCGTTAACATTTTAACATGCAACAATACGTTTGGATTTTTAGTATTTACCTTGTGCCTTCCACCTACAGTGTCAGCTGTGCTCAGTGGGTAGCACCCTCGCCTCACAGTCAGAAGGTCGTGGGTTCAAATCCCACTCCAGGGACTTGAGCACAAAAACCTAGGCTGACATTCCAGTGCACTGCTGAGGGAGTGCTGCACTGTCGGAAGTGTCATCTTTTGGATGAGACGTTAAACCGTTGCCCCGTCTGAAAAGATCCCATGGCACTATTTTGAAGAAGAGCAGAGGAGTTTTCCCAGGTGGCCAATATTTATCCCTCAATCAACATAACAAAAACAGATTACTGGTCATTATCACATTGCTGTTTGTGGGAGCTTGCCGTGTGCAAATTGGCTGCCGCGTTTCCCATATTACAACAATGACTACACTTCAAAAGTACTTCATTGGCTGTAAAGTGCTTTGAGACGTCTGGTGGTCGTGAAAGGCGCTATATAAATGCAAGTCTTTCTTTTTTCTTTCTTTTACAGTACATGATATTGAATCCATATAATGGCACATGAGATCAGTACAAGCCTGCAATATACTTAACTACTTCCTGCTCACATCTCTGATTTCTCATATGGGGCATAATGCAGAATCCCCATCCTAGCATTCAATGCTTCCAATTATCCTTTTTATTTAAAAACAAAAGCAGCACACCAAATGGATGCAATCCACTGATAAATGGCACATAGATATAGGAGCACAATGGAAGCTCCAGTTGTATAGCGGGAGAACTTCCGAGAACAATGTATCTGGTCCGGTGCAGTTATTCATTCGCGGTTAAGCCAACTGCGTACACCCAAAACACGTCAGCGTAAGCAGAGCTCCACGAGTGCACACGGCCCAGTGGCCTCGGACTGCCAGTGAAAGTTCAGAGGTTAGAAAGGAGGCACCTCAATTTGTTAGGTAGGGGGAGGAAAACAATGGCAACTTGAACCAGCAAAGGGTGGGGGCGGGGAAAGAGTCAACACCAACGCGAGTTGGGTCAGTGGGGGGGAGAGTTAACACCAACGCGAGTTGGGTCGGTGGGGGGTGGGGGACAGAGTTAACACCAACGCGAGTTGGGTCAGTGGGGGGGGGAGAGTTAACACCAACGCGAGTTGGGTCGTGGGGGGGGGGGCGGGGAGAGTTAACACCAATGCGAGTTGGGTCGATGGGGGGGAGAGTTAACACCAACGCGAGTTGGGTCAGTGGGTGGGGCAGAGTTAACACCAACGCGAGTTGGGTCGGTGGGGGGGGGGGGGGGGGAGAGTTAACACCAACGCGAGTTGGGTCGGTGAGGGGGGGGGGGGGAGGTGGGAGAATATTGCCAGCGTATGTTCAGACGGGAGAGGGAAAAGAGTGTAGTATGAACTGAAGGTAGAGGAGGAGGTTGAAGGAGGAGTCTTTGTGAAGGAGTAGGTTGGTGGGGGTAGAGAGTTTCTGTGAATTGGGTACAGAAAGGGTGGGGGTGAAATCAAAGGGCATGGTAGCATAGTGATTCTAGTAATCCAGACGCCTGGACTAATAATCCAGAGATGCGAGTTCAAATCCCACCCACAGCAGCTGGGGGAATTTAAATTCAGTTAATTTAATAAATCTGCAATTAAATAGCTAGCATCAGTAATGGTGACCATGAAACTTCTGGATTGTCGGAAAAAACCCAACTGGGTTCACGAATGTCCTTTAGGAGAAGGAAATCTGCCGTCTTTACTTGGTCTGGCCTATATGTGATTCTAGACCCACACTAATGTGGTTGACTGTACCAAGCCACTACGACAAAGTCAGCACTGTGGGAAAGACCTTGACCACACGGACTGCAGCAGTTCAAGAAGGCGGCTCACCATCACCTTCTTGAGGGCAATTAGAGATGGGCAACAAATGTTGGCCTTGCCAGTGATGCCCACATCCCTTGAACAAATAACTAAAAAAATAGATCCTGCAGGGATGAGCTACCTGGGAGGGGAGGACGGAGGGGGGCAAAGAGATCCCGCAGGGACAGGTGGGTGAGTTTTCCTCGGGAGCGGGTGAGTTCCCGCAGGGAGGGGGCAAGTTCCTGCAGGGAATGGTTTTATTTCTAGGGTCGGAGGGCCGTTAATGTTTGGAGTGGAATACCCAGAGAAGCGATTGGGATGATGAGCTCAGCAGTATGATGAAAGAATTAACCAGGCATTTGGCGAGGAAATTAATTGAGGAATATAGTTAGTGAACTGTGTGTTCTGGTCTTAAACTCTTGGGCTGGCAAGATGGGCTGAAATGGTCTTTTCAGCCCTGTATATTCCTATATTCCTACAGCAATGTTGTTAAATAACAGCATTGTTCCATTTAGTCATTAATATTCATAAAGTTAACAACTCCATGCTGTGTTTTTCTGATATAAAATTCCAACAGGATTATCTCCATGGAAATTTCAGCATAGAAAGAGCCCACTCTGCCAGTTCGATGTTGGACCTATCTACTCTAATCTCATTTTCTTGTATACTTTGAGAATTTTCTTTGTGTTTACCTAAATCGCTTTTAAATGTTGTGATCGGCTCTGTTTCACTAACCTCCTATGTTAGAATTCATTCCATTTAAATCTTTGCCGGGAAAAAATAAAATTCTACAAAGCTTTGCCTTTATGCTGTTGCCACTAATCCGAACTTTGATACCAATTCAGCAACCAAAAATAAGCTTGCAGATTTATCCTTTCAAATGCTTTCAAAACTTTGAACACTGCTCAATTCAGCTGAATCCTCCTCTACTCTATGGATCTGTGTTTTTTTTTTAAATAAAAGAGTTCCATCGTAACTATTATCTTCTCAACCATGGCATTATCCTAGGAAATATACACTGCACTTTTGTCACCGTTTCAATATCTTTTCTAATAACGGAGGCACAAAATTGCATATCCAGGTTATTCTCAGTCACCATCATTTCCTTGCTTCTACATGTCGTAGCCCAATATACAAAATACAGGATTCCATTTACAATTGTTATGGATTTCCATCTGCAATCCGCTATTAAAGATCGGTACTCTGATCTCTCTCTGTTGCTCCTCTATATTGAGCACTGGTGGATGTGATGGACTGGCGGGAGTGACTGTCACAAGATGGCGAGGGTGGCTGCCTGCTCCAGCCCGGTTTCCCAGCCATCACTGCCTCAGCTCTCTCCATCAACAGTGACGATATGCTCATTCTTCCAAGTACCCAAACTTTTGTTGTTCCCCTTAAACCTGAAAAATTGCTACCATTACACTCTCCTTAATTGGCATTTTATCACAGAATGTACAGCACAGAAACAGGCCATTCAATCCAACTGGTCTATGTTGGTGTTTAGACTCCAAAGAGCCACCTCCCATCCTCCTTCACCTCACTCTATCAGCACATTCTCCTATTCCTTTCTCCCTCGTCTGTTTATCCAGCTTTCCTTAAAGGCATCCATGCTATTTGAACCAAGGCAGAATTTGTCACGCTTGCAGCAGAAATTGGCTCGATGTGTCGCTGAATTCTAGGGACCCGGTTACAAGTAGGGTCGCTAGCATTGAGTGCCAATTCAAGGGTAATTCTTTTGCGGCGACCACAACCAAAGTCTGCAGCAACAGAATGTGGAGTGTGCAGTTTGAGAAGGCGGATGCTGCAGTGTGGATTCTGCAGTGAGAGAGAGTGGATTCTGCAGTGAGAGAGAGTGGATTCTGCAGTGAGAGAGAGTGGATGCTGCAGTGAGAGAGAGTGGATCCTGCAGTGAGAGAGAGTGGATTCTGCAGTGAGAGAGAGAGACTGGATTCTGCAGTGAGAGAGAGAGACTGGATTCTGCAGTGAGAGAGAGTGGATTCTGCAGTGAGAGAGAGTGGATTCTTCAGTGAGAGAGAGTGGATTCTGCAGTGAGAGAGAGTGGATTCTGCAGTGAGAGAGAGTGGATTCTGCAGTGAGAGATTGGATTCTGCAGTGAGAGAGAGACTGGATTCTGCAATGAGAGAGAGACTGGATTCTGCAATGAGAGAGAGACTGGATTCTGCAGTGAGAGAGAGTGGATTCTGCAGTGAGAGAGAGTGGATTCTGCAGTGAGAGAGAGTGGATGCTGCAGTGAGAGAGAGTGGATCCTGCAGTGAGAGAGAGTGGATTCTGCAGTGAGAGAGAGAGACTGGATTCTGCAGTGAGAGAGAGAGACTGGATTCTGCAGTGAGAGAGAGTGGATTCTGCAGTGAGAGAGAGTGGATTCTTCAGTGAGAGAGAGTGGATTCTGCAGTGAGAGAGAGTGGATTCTGCAGTGAGAGAGAGTGGATTCTGCAGTGAGAGATTGGATTCTGCAGTGAGAGAGAGACTGGATTCTGCAGTGAGAGAGAGACTGGATTCTGCAATGAGAGAG
Organism: Pristiophorus japonicus; assembly: GCF_044704955.1. Classification (NCBI taxonomy): domain Eukaryota; kingdom Metazoa; phylum Chordata; class Chondrichthyes; family Pristiophoridae; genus Pristiophorus; species Pristiophorus japonicus. The sequence goes on from NC_091984.1 coordinate 116,908,393, forward strand.
AGACTGGATTTTGCAATGAGAGAGAGACTGGATTCTGCAGTGAGAGAGAGTGGATTCTGCAGTGAGAGAGAGTGGATTCTGCAGTGAGAGAGTGGATTCTGCAGTGAGAGAGACTGGATTCTGCAGTGAGAGAGACTGAATTTCGTAGTGAGAGAGAGAGTGGATTCTGCAGTGAGAGAGAGTGGATTCTGCAGTGAGAGAGAGTGGATTCTGCAGTGAGAGTGAGTGGATTCTGCAGTGAGAGAGTGGGATTCTGCAGTGAGAGTGAGTGGATTCTGCAGTGAGAGCGAGTGGATTCTGCAGTGAGAGCGAGTGGATTCTGCAGAGAGAGACTGGATTCTACAGTGAGAGAGAGTGGATTCTGCAGTGAGAGAGAGACTGGATTCTGCAGTGAGAGAGAGTGGATTCTGCAGTGAGAGAGAGTGGATTCTGCAGTGAGAGCGAGTGGATTCTGCAGTGAGAGCGAGTGGATTCTGCAGAGAGAGAGACTGGATTCAACAGTGAGAGAGAGTGGATTCTGCAGAGAGAGAGAGACTGGATTCTGCAGTGAGAGAGAATGGATTCTGCAGTGAGAGAGTGGATTCTGCAGTGAGAGAGAGTGGATTTTGCAGTGAGAGAGAGACTGGATTCTGCAGTGAGAGAGAGACTGGATTCTGCAATGAGAGAGAGACTGGATTCTGCAGTGAGAGAGAAACTGGATTCTGCAGTGAGAAAGAGTGGATTCTGAAGCGAGAGAGAGACCTGATTCTGAAGTGGGAGAGAGCGGATTCTGCAGTGGGAGAGAGCGGATTCTGCAGTGAGAGAGAGTGGATTCTGCAATGAGAGAGAGACTGGATTCTGCAGTGAGAGAGTGGATTCTGAAGTGAGAGAGACTGGATTCTGCAGTAAGAGAGAGACTGGATTCTGCAGTGAGAGAGAGACTGGATTCTGCAGTGAGAGGGCGTGGATTCTGCAGTGAGAGAGAGACTGGATTCTGCAGTGAGAGAGAGTGGATTCTGCAGTGAGAGAGAATTCTGCAGTGAGAGCGAGTGGATTCTGCAATGAGAGCGAGTGGATTCTGCAGTGAGAGAGAGTGGATTCTGCAGTGAGAGAGAGTGGATTCTGCAGTGAGAGAGAGTGGGATTCTGCAGTGAGAGAGAGTGGATTCTGCAGTGAGAGAGAGTGGATTCTGCAGTGAGAGAGAGTGGATTCTGCAGTGAGAGAGAGTGGATTCTGCAGTGAGAGAGAGTGGGATTCTGCAGTGAGAGTGAGTGGATTCTTCAGTGAGAGAGAGTGGATTCTGCAGTGAGAGAGAGTGGGATTCTGCAGTGAGAGAGAGTGGATTCTGCAGTGAGAGTGAGTGGATTCTGCAGTGAGAGAGACTGGATTCTGCAGTGAGAGAGAGACTGGATTCTGCAGTGAGAGAGAGACTGGATTCTGCAGTGATAGAGAGACTGGATTCTGCAGTGAGAGGGAGTGGATTCTGCAGTGAGAGAGAGTGGATTCTGCAGTGAGAGAGTGGATTCTGCAGTGAGAGAGAGTGGACTCTGCAGTGAGAGAGTATATTCTGCAGTGAGAGAGAGCAGATTATGCAGTGAGAGAGACTGCATTCTGCAGTGAGAGAGAGTGGATTCTGCAGTGAGAGAGACTGGATTCTGCAGTGAGAGAGTGGATTCTGAAGTGAGAGAGAGACTGGAATCTGCAGTGAGAGAAAGTGGATTCTGCAGTGAGAAAGACTGGATTCTGCAGTGAGAGAGAGACTGGATTCTGCAGTGAGAGAGAATGGATTCTGCAGTGAGAGAGAGTGGATTCTGCAGTGAGAGAGAGTGGATTCTGCAGTGAGAGAGAGACTGGATTCTGCAATGAGAGAGAGACTGGATTCTGCAGTGAGAGAGAGACTGGATTCTGCAGTGATAGAGAGACTGGATTCTGCAGTGAGAGGGAGTGGATTCTGCAGTGAGAGAGTGGATTCTGCAGTGAGAGAGAGTGGACTCTACAGTGAGAGAGTATATTCTGCAGTGAGAGAGAGCAGATTATGCAGTGAGAGAGACTGCATTCTGCAGTGAGAGAAAGTGGATTCTGCAGTGAGAGAGATTGGATTCTGCAGTGAGAGGGAGTGGATTCTGCAATGAGAGAGAGTGGATTCTGCAGTGAGAGAGTGGATTCTGCAGTGAGAGAGAGTGGACTCTGCAGTGAGAGAGTATATTCTGCAGTGAGAGAGTATATTCTGCAGTGAGAGAGAGACTGGAATCTGCAGTGAGAGAAAGTGGATTTTGCAGTGAGAGAGACTGGATTCTGCAGTGAGAGAGTGGATTCTGAAGTGAGAGAGAGATTGGATTCTGCAGTGAGAGAGAGTGGATTCTGCAATGAGAGAGAGTGGATTCTGCAGTGAGAGAGTGGATTCTGCAGTGAGAGAAGAGTGGACTCTGCAGTGAGAGAGAGTGGATTCTGCAGTGAGAGAGAGTGGATTCTGCAATGAGAGAGAGTGGATTCTGCAGTGAGAGAGTGGATTCTGCAGTGAGAGAGTGGATTCTGCAGTGAGAGAGAGTGGGTTCTGCAGTGAGAGAGAGTGGACTCTGCAGTGAGAGAGTATATTCTGCAGTGAGAGAGAGCAGATTATGCAGTGAGAGAGACTGTATTCTGCAGTGAGAGAAAATGGATTCTGCAGTGAGAGTGGATTCTGCAGTGAGAGAGAGTGGATTCTGCAGTGAGAGAGACTGGATTCTGCAGTGAGAGAGACTGGATTCTGAAGTGAGAGAGTGGATTCTGAAGTGAGAGAGTGGATTCTGAAGTGAGAGAGTGGATTCTGAAGTGAGATAGAGACTGGATTCTGCAGTGAGAGAGAGACTGGATTCTGCAGTGAGAGAGAGACTGGATTCTGCAGTGAGAGAGACTAGATTCTGCAGTGAGAGAGAGAGTGGATTCTGCAGTGAGAGAGTGGATTCTGCAGTGAGAGAGACTGGATTCTGCAGTGAGAGAGAGTGGATTCTGCAGTGAGAGAGACTGGATTCTGAAGTGAGAGAGTGGATTCTGAAGTGAGAGAGTGGATTCTGAAGTGAGAGAGTGGATTCTGAAGTGAGATAGAGACTGGATTCTGCAGTGAGAGAGAGATTGGATTCTGCAGTGAGAGAAGAGTGGACTCTGCAGTGAGAGAGAGTGGATTCTGCAGTGAGAGAGAGTGGATTCTGCAATGAGAGAGAGTGGATTCTGCAGTGAGAGAGTGGATTCTGCAGTGAGAGAGTGGATTCTGCAGTGAGAGAGAGTGGGTTCTGCAGTGAGAGAGAGTGGACTCTGCAGTGAGAGAGTATATTCTGCAGTGAGAGAGAGCAGATTATGCAGTGAGAGAGACTGTATTCTGCAGTGAGAGAAAATGGATTCTGCAGTGAGAGTGGATTCTGCAGTGAGAGAGAGTGGATTCTGCAGTGAGAGAGACTGGATTCTGCAGTGAGAGAGACTGGATTCTGAAGTGAGAGAGTGGATTCTGAAGTGAGAGAGTGGATTCTGAAGTGAGAGAGTGGATTCTGAAGTGAGATAGAGACTGGATTCTGCAGTGAGAGAGAGACTGGATTCTGCAGTGAGAGAGAGACTGGATTCTGCAGTGAGAGAGACTAGATTCTGCAGTGAGAGAGAGAGTGGATTCTGCAGTGAGAGAGTGGATTCTGCAGTGAGAGAGACTGGATTCTGCAGTGAGAGAGAGTGGATTCTGCAGTGAGAGAGACTGGATTCTGAAGTGAGAGAGTGGATTCTGAAGTGAGAGAGTGGATTCTGAAGTGAGAGAGTGGATTCTGAAGTGAGATAGAGACTGGATTCTGCAGTGAGAGAGAGATTGGATTCTGCAGTGAGAGAGAGACTGGATTCTGCAGAGAGAGAGAGACTGGATTCTGCAGTGAGAGAGACTAGATTCTGCAGTGAGAGAGAGAGTGGATTCTGCAGTGAGAGAGTGGATTCTGCAGTGAGAGAGACTGGATTCTGCAGTGAGAGAGAGTGGATTCTGCAGTGAGAGAGAGTGTATCTGCAGTGAGAGAGACTGGATTCTGCAGTGAGAGAGACTGGATTCTGCAGTGAGAGAGAGTGGATTCTGCAGTGAGAGAGAGTGGATTCTGCAGTGAGAGAGAGTGGATTCTGCAGCAAATCTCCCCAATGTTGGAGGAGTGTCGATTTTCAATATAATCAGCATTTATTTTGATTAAACAGGCTGTTGTTCTGAAAACGTATGCATTTAAGAACTGTTTGAAAACATCTGACTGTACTTATCTGTTTATAGTAAATGGCTCCACTTCAGAACAAGCCGTATCCCGTGACCTTTCACCTCGCGACAACTTGTTGTTAAATGGCAGCAAAGGTTTAAGTAGTAGGTAACCAATAACTTATACCTGGTGGTCAGAATTGGAACTTACCTAATGAACTGGACTTGTAGCTTATGCAATGCTAATTGATTAAAAAGCTGAGATTGATGGAGTACATAAGAACATAAGAAATGGGAGCAGGATTCGGCCATACGGCCCCTCGAGCCTGCTCCACCATTCAAAAAGATCAGGGCTTATCTTCGACCTCAACTCCACTTTCACACCCGATCCCCATATCCCTTAATTCCTCTGGAGGCAAACAATCTATCTATCTCAGCCTTGAATATACTCAATAACTCAGCATCTCCAGCACTTTAGGGCAGAGAATTCCAAAGATTCACAACCCTCTGAGCTCTGAGTAAAGTAACTCCACCTCATCTCAGTCTTATCCTGAGACTATGCCCCCTAGTTCTAGACTCTCCAGCCAGGGTAAACAGCCTCAGCATCTACCCTGTCAATCCCCCTCAGAATCTTGAATGTTTCAATGTGATCACCTCTCGTTCTTCTAAACTCCAGAGAGTATAGGCCCAATCTACTAAATCTTTCTTCATAGGACAACCCTCTCATCCCAGGAATCAATCTAATGAACCTCCATTGCACCGCCTCTAAGGCAAGTATATCCTTCCTTAAATAAGGAGACCAAAACTGTGCACAGTACTCCAGGTGGTCTCCCCAAGGTTTTGTACAATTGTAACAAGACTTCCTTACTCTTATACTCCAACCCCTTTGCTGTAAAGTCCAACATGCCATTTGCCTTCCTTATTATTTGCTGTACCTGCACGCTAACTGTGTTTCCTGTACAAGTACACCTAAATCTCTCCGAGCAGCAACATTTAATAGTTTCTCACCGTTGAAAAAATATTCTGTTTTTCTAACCTTGCTACCAAAGTGAATAACCTCACATTTCCCCACATTATACTCCATAACCTTATTGCCACTCACTTAACCTGTCTATATCCCTTTGCGTCTTCCTCACAGCTTACTTTTCCATCTGGCTTTGTATTGTCAGCAAAATTCAATACATTGCCCTCAATCCCTTCATCCAAATCATTGATATAGATTGTAAATAGCTGAGGCCCAAGCACTGATCCTTGTAGCACCCCACTAGTTACAACCTGCCAATCTGAAAATGACCCGTTTATCCCTACTCTCCATTTTCTGTTCGTTAACCAGTCATCTATCTATGCTAATACCTTACCCCCAACCCTATGTGCCCTTATCTTGCTTAACAACCTTTTAGGTGGCACCTTATTGAAAGTCCATAATCCCCATGGACTTTGAAGTTAAAGTCTGCAAGGTGTGAAATAAATGTAGGTACATTGAGAAGCTGTACATCAATGATGGTGAGAAAATTGGTGTCACCTGACTCCGTTCCGGTTCAGAACATTAGGTATAGGTATTGGCTCTCCAATACATTTATAATGGGGCAAATTCATTGGGCAAGGTAAACATTTTTCTAGATGGATGATTAGGACATGTCTCTCCTAGCCTTTGCCAAGCCTATGTAACCCAAGTTTATTTTGCACCCATTCGTATGAATATTATAGCCGGTACAGACCTGACCCAAGTACTTCCATCTCCCTGGTTTATTTTTGGGTCCTCTTGGGCTTTCTCTCCTCTTTCCCAGCTATGCCAACTTTCATCTCTTCCTGCTCAGGAAATTTACCTGCTGATTCCTATCGTAACCCATCATAACTCCTCCTCATTCCTTCTCTTCTGCATCCATGTTGGACTTGAATGGAAAAGGACAAAGGTAGACCAGGAATAAAAGTTCTCAATTGGGGGAAAGCCAATTTTACTGATCTGAGATGTGACTTAGCCAAAGTGGACTGGAAACAGTTACTTGAAGGTAAATCAGTGTCAGAGCAGTGGGAGGCATTCGAGGAGGAGATCTTGCAGGTTCAGAGCAAGCATGTTCCCTTAAAGAAAAAGGGTAGGACTAAAAAATCTAGAGCCCCCTGGATGTCAAGGGGCATACAGGGTAGGATAAAGAAAAAAAGGGAAGCTTATGACATAAACCGAGGGCTCAATTCTGCAGAAACTCCAGAGAAGTATAGAAAGTGCAGGGGTGAAATGAAAAAAGAAATTAGGAAAGCAAAGAGTGAGCATGAAAAAAATTTGGCAAGTAAAATCAAGGAAAGCCCAAAATACATTTAGAAATACATTAAGAGCAAGAGGATAACTAAAGAAAGAGTGGGGCCTATTAAAGACCATAAAGGTAGTGTGTGTGTGGAGGCGGAAGACGTGGGTATGATTCTTAATGGTAGACTGGTCACAAAAGTAAAAGCCCATGGGAACCAAGTCAAAGTGGCAAGTTGGATCCAAAATTGGCTCAGAGGCAGGAAACAAAGTGTCATGTATGTAACCATCATGCAATGGTAATCTCCATGTAACTGTAACCTTCATGCAACTCCTGTACACTGTACTTATACCCGAGAAATGCACACCCTGACCACAGGGGTTGAACTTGTGGGAGACACTCCTCACCTGGGTTTTCAGGTATAAAAGGGGAGGTCCCACCCAGGGTCAGCTCTCCTTGGTCCTAGGAATAAAGGTTAAGGTCACGTAGTGACTGTGTCTGCAGTACATGCCTCGTGTGAGTTTGTAGGACGGTGCAGGGACACCACATTTGGCGACGAGAAATGGGAATCACTGAACCACGAGGATGGCCACCGGTAGCACAGAGGAACGTTACTGTGTGGGTGAGGATTGGGCCGACTTCGTGGAAAGACTCCAGCAGAGCTTTGTCATGAAGGACCGGCTGGGAGCGACAGTAGCTGACAAACAGAGGGCGCATCTACTGACCAGCTGCGGACCACAGACGTATGCGCTGATGAAAGACCTGCTCGCACCCTAAAAGCCAGCAGATAAGTCCTTTGAAGAGTTCAGCCAGCTGATCAGTGAGCATCTCACGCCGGCGAGTAGCGTACACATGACCCGGCACCGGTTCTACACACACCGGCGTCGGGGGAAGACAATACATCTCGGACTTCGTTGCAGACCTGCAGCGCTTGGCCAGCCTCTAAGTTCACAGATGCCTGCAGGGGGAGATGTTAAGGGACTTTTTCCATTGAGGGCATTAGTCATGCCGGGATTTTCAGGAAGCTCATAGAGACCAAAGACTTGACTTTAGAAGGGGCGGTGTTGATAGCTCAGACCTTCATGGCAGGGGAAGAGGAGACCAAGCTAATTTACACGCGCAGCCCTGGTCACAACGTGGCGATGGACCAGGGAGTTAGCATTGTGAACGCGGCTAGGGACCCCGCATGCAGGCAAGGGCATTTCGAAACTGCCCAGGCAGCAACAGGCTCTAGGGTGGGCCCGCAACAGGGACAATGGAAAGGGCATCGGCAATTCACGCCATCACAAGGAACAATGCGTCCCGCGATTGGACCATTAACACCCACCATCAGAGTGCTTAGAAATAACCAAATGGGCAATCAGAGAGGAATGCCTGGTAACAGTCCTTTTGTTAACAACAATCTCAGCTCATGCTGGAGATGTAGGGGTAGACATACTGCAAAAAGCTGCAGGTTTCAGCAATATACCTGTAGGATTTGTAATGTCAGTGGACACTTGGCCAGGATGTGCAAAAAGGCTGTGGCGAGGCTAATCTGCGAGACAGAGGAACGAGACGAGGGGGCTGCAACGCAGGATGATGCCTGGGGTAAAGCCATGGATGCTGAAGTTCAGCAGGTTCACGTGGCTGACATCCACAGTTCATACACTAAAACGGCACCCATGATGAAGAAAGTTTTATTGAATGGCATCCTAGTGCGCATGGAGCTGGATACGGGAGCTAGCCAGTCACTTATGAGCACCCAACAATTTGAGAGACGATGGCCACACAGAGCTAGCAGGCCCAAACTGGAATGCATTGACACGCAGCTACGGACATACACAAAAGAGATCATCCCAGTCCTAGGCAGTGCAAACTTGGTGGTAACACATAATGGATTACAGAACCGAATGCCACTCTGGATCGTTCCGGGAAATGGCCTCGCGCTCTTGGAGAGGAGTTGGCTAGCCGAGATGAATTGGAAATGGGGGGGATGTGCACGCCATTTCATCTGTGGAGCGAAGTTCATGCTCACAGGTCCTACAAAAATTTGGGTCACTGTTTCAACTCGGTGTCGGAACATTCAAGGGCACTAAAGTAGTGATACGCATCACTCCGGACACCAGACCAGTGCACCACAAAGCCAGAACGGTGCCGTATGTGATGCGTGAGAAAATTGAAAGTGAATTGGATAGGCTGCTCAGAGAGGGCCTAATTTCGGCCGTTGAATTCAGCGACTGGGCAAGTCCCATCGTTCCTGTCCTTAAAGCAGATAGCTCGGTCAGGATTTGTGGCGAATACAAAGCCACCATCAACCGAGTGTCGCTGCAAGACCAATACCCGCTCCCGAGAGCGGAGGACCTTTTTGCCACGCTGGCAGGTGGCAAGCTGTTCACGAAGCTGGACCTCACTTCAGCCTACATGACTCAGGAACTGGCTGAAGAATCCAAGCTTCTGACCACCATCACGACGCACAAGGGATTATTTATCTACAACAGGTGTCCGTTTGGCATTCGTTCGGTGGCAGCTATCTTTCAGCGGAACATGGAAAGCCTGCTCAAATCCATTCCTGGATCAATCGTATTCGAAGACGACATCCTTATAACGGGTCGGGACACCGAGGAACACCTCCAGAACCTGGAGGAGGTGTTACGCCGACTGGACCGGGTAGGCTTGCGGCTGAAAAAGGCCAAGTGTGTGTTTTTGGCCCCAGAGGTCGAGTTTTTGGGCAGGAGGGTTGCCGCAGACGGGATCCGGCCCACTGAATCAAAAACGGAGGCGATCCGCCAGGCGCCCAGGCCCGGCAACACGTCGGAGTTGCGATCATTCCTGGGACTTTTGAACTATTTCGGGAACTTTCTGCCGAACAAGCACATTGTTGGAGCCATTACACAATCTCCTGCGTAAAGGTTGTGAATGGCTTTGGGGGGACTGTCAAGAACGGGCTTTCAATAAGGCGAGGAACCTGCTGTGTTCTAACAAACTGTTGACTTTGTATGACCCCTGTAAAAAACTGGTTTTAACATGCGATGCATCGTCCTACGGGGTTGGGTGTGTGTTGCAGCAGGGTAATGATGACGGCCGACTCCAACCAGTGGCTTATGCCTCCAGGTCACTCTCCCAGGCAGAGCGTGGATACGACATGGTCGAAAAGGAAGCACTCGCTTGTGTTTACGGTGTGAAAAAGGTGCACCAGTACCTTTTCGGTAGACGGTTCGAGCTAAAGACGGACCACAAGCCATTAACATCCCTGCTGTCCGACAGCAAGGCTGTCAATGCCAATGCGTCAACTCGCATACAGCAATGGGCTCTCACGTTGGCTGCGTATGACTACACCATACGGCACCGGCCAGGCACCAAAAATTGCGCTGACGCGCTCAGCAGGCCACCACCGAGGGGGCGTCGGAGCAGAGCGCTGAGATGGTCATGGCCGTTGAGGCTTTTGACACCGCAGGGTCCCCCATCACAGCCGCCAGATCAAACTCTGGGCCAACAGAGACCCCCTCCTCTCCATGATAAAGAAATGTGTCCTGACTGGGGATTGGGCGCCCACACATAGGGCGTGCCCCGAAGAGGTCAGACCATTTCAGAGACGGATGGATGAGCTCTCCATCCAAGCCGACTGCCTGCTATGGGGCAGCCGGGTAGTCATGCCCCAGAAAGGCAGGGAAGCGTTCATCAGGGAACTCCACAGCGAGCACCCTGGCATCGTGTTAATGAAGGCCATTGCCCGGTCATATGTATGGTGGCCGGGGATTGACTCAGACCTGGAACACTGGGTTCGCAGGTGCACGACGTGTGCCCAGCTGGGCAATGCCCCCAGGGAGACCCCACTCAGCCCATGGCCCTGGCCCACCAGGCCATGGTCACGTATTCACATAGACTATGTGGGCCCGTTCATGGGGAAAATGTTCCTGATCGTTGTCGATGCATACTCGAAATGGATCGAGTGCATCATATTAAACTCGTGCACGACATCCATCACAGTGGAGAGTCTGCGTACGGTTTTCGCGACCCACGGCTTGCCGGACATCCTGGTCAGCGACAAAGGCCTATGTTTCACCAGCCATGAATTCCAGGAGTTTATGTCGGGCAATGGTATCAAACACGTCCGGACAGCGTATTTCAAGCCGACTTCCAATGGCCAGATGGAACGTGCGGTCCAAGTCATAAAACATTGCATGCTACGCATCCAAGGACCCTCCCTTCAATATCGCCTATCGCGCCTCCTGCTGGCCTACAGGTCCCGCCCGCACTCGCTTACGGAAGTCCCGCCAGCGGAACTCCTCATGAAACGCATGCTTAAAACGCGGCTGTCCCTCATTCACCCAGCCCTGGCAGACATTGTTGAGGGCAAGCGCCAGTCCCAAACCGAGTTCCACGATCGAAACTCAAGGGGGAGGTGTATAGAAATGGATGACCCGGTGTTTGTTCTTAACCATGCTTTGGGATTCAAGTGGCTTGAGGGCACAGTAATTGGCAAAGAAGGGAATAGGGTCATAGTGGTCAGACTAAACAATGGGCAGATATGCCGCAAACACTTGGACCAAGTAAAGAAAAGGTTCAGCATAGACACGGAGGAACCTGAAGAAGAGCATGAGATGTCACCCACACCACTGCCAGTGGACAAGCAACAAGGACAATCCACAGCATGCACAGTCCCTGCAGCCAGCCCAGACAGGCCGGAATCACCTCAGGTGACAGAGACGCATGCCAAGGCCCAACCACCAGAGCCACAACTGCGGCGCTCCACGAGAGAGCGTCGACCAGCTGAAAGACTTGACCTTTGACACAAAAAGACGTAAGGGGGGAGGTGATGTTGTGTATGTAACCATCATGCATCGGTAATCTCCATGTAACTGTAACCTTCATGCAACTCCTGTACACTGTATTTATACCCTAGAAATGCACATCCTGACCACAGGGGGTGAACTTGTGGGAGACACTCCTCACCTGGGTTTCCAGGTATAAAAGGGGATGTCCCACCCAGGGTCAGCTCTCCTTGGTACTGGGAATAAAAGTTAAGGTCATGTAGTGACTGTGTCTGCAGTACATGCCTCGTGTGAGTTTGTAGTACGGTGCAGGGACACCACACAAAGGGTAATGATTGATGGGTGTTTAGTGACTGGAAGGCTGTTTCGAGTGGAGTCCCACAGGGCTCAGTACTAGGTCCCTTGCTTTTGTGGTGTATATCAATGTTTTAGATCTGAATGTGCGGGGTATGATTAAGAAGTTTGCCAATGATACAAAAATTGGCTGTGTGATTGATAATGAAGAAGGAAGCTGCAGACTGCAGGAAGATATCACTGAACTGGTCAGGTGGGCAGAACAGTGGCAAATGGAATTCAATCCAGAGAAGTGTGATGTAATGCATTTGGGGAGGGCTAACAAGGAAAGGGAATACACATTAAATGGTAGGACAGTGAGAAGTGTAGAGGAACAAAAGGATCTTGGAGTGCAGGTCCACAGATCCCTGAAGGTTGCAGGTAGATAAGATGGTTAAGAAGGCATACGGAATACTTGCCTTTATTAGCCGAGGCACTGAATACAAGAGCAGGGAGGTTATGCTTGAACTGTATAAACACTAGTTCAGCCACAGCTGGAGTACTGTGTGCAGCTCTGGTCACCACATTACAGAGAAAATGTGATTGCACTAGAGAGGGTACAGAGGAGATTTACGAGGATGTTATCTGGATTGGAAAATTTAAGCTATGAGGAAAGATTGGGCAGGCTGGGGTTGATTTCTTTGGAACAGATGAGACTCAGAGCAGACCTTATTGAGGTTTATAAAATTATGAGGATAAGAAGGATCTATTTCCCTTAGCAGAGTGATTAACAACCGGGGGCATAGATTTAAAGTAATTGGTAGGAGGTTTAGAGGGGATTTGAGGGGAAATCTTCTTCACTCAGAGATGGTGGGGGTCTGGAACTCACTGCCTGAAAGGGTGGTAGAGGCAAAAACACTCACCATATTAAAAAAGTGCTTGGGATGTGCACTTGAAGTGCCGTAACCTACAGGGTTACAGACCAAGAGCTGGAAAGTGGGATTAGGCTGGGTAGCTCTTTGTCGGCCGGTGCGGACACGATGGGTCGAAATGGCCTCCTTCTGTGCTGTAAATTTCTATAATTCATCCCAAGGTTACCCTCTATACTCCTCTCGGATTCTCTGTTGGGCCCATCTCAGTCTTTTCAAGAGCAGTAACCCCCAACAACCCCATTGTCTTCTCTCACTGGCTTTCCCACCCAGCACACCCCAAGGGCCAACCTCACCAGTCTCCTCACGCCCCACCCCCTACTTCCCCCCCACCCAGATTCTGCTGGCAGATCAACAATCACCGCTCCCTCGGGATTTTCCTCCAGAATGTCTGATTACTCGAGGACAAGGCACTTTCATCCATAACCTCATTATGGATGATCCTGGCTTATGAATGATGACAACTTGTCCTTTAAAGCAATCTCAAAGTACAGCAAGAATTTTCTTTAGCTGGCAGCCCATCTTCATGTCCAAAAGTATCCCAACCAAAAAGAAAAGTTTTACAGGCAAACACTTTTCTTACTAATCCATGTACTATGCATGAGAAGATGCATTATAGAAAGAATGGTGCCAAGAGGAATCAGTCCTTAAGCCAATGTAACAATAGGCTTGCAGAATAAAATATTTCTTTAAAGTCTTTTAGTTTTTTTCTTATTTCTCATTCTCCCTACCAATTAGATGGATTTATTTCAGAAAATAATGTTTTAGGATACAGTATATGAGTAATTTGAGACACAACATGGTAAGTGTAGCGCACTTTGGAGGAACAGGTGACTTTAGACCGATGGTTCCCAAAGCTCTCCCCCACTGGATCTTTAAACAGTGACAGCAGTGAGGGGGTAAAGGGCGGTCGAGAGCGGCCCTGCATTAAACAATGACAGCAGTGAGGGGGTAAAGGGCGGCCCGAGGGTGGGCCTGAACTAAACAGTGACAGCGACGAGGAGGTAAAGAACAGCCCGAGGGTGGGCCTGAATTCATATCATCATCATCATATGCAGTCCCTCGGAATCGAGGAAGACTTGCTTCCACTCCTGAATTGAGTTCTTTGGTGGCTGAACAGTCCAATATGAGAGCCACAGACTCTGTCACAGGTGGGACAGACAGTCGTTGAGGGATGGGGTGGGTGGGACAGGTTTGCCGCACGCTCTTTCCGCTTGATTTCTGCATGCTCTCGGCGTTGAGACTCGAGGTGCTCAGCGTCCTCCCGGATGCACTTTCTCCACTTAGGGCGGTCTTGAGCCAGGGACTCCCAGGTGTCTGTGAGGATGTTGTACTTTATCAGGGAGGCTTTGAGAGTGTCCTTGTAGCAATTCCGCTGCCCACCTTTGGCTCGTTTGCCGTGAGGGAGCTCCGAGTAGAGCACTTGCTTTGGGAGTCTCGTGTCTGGCATGCGGACTATGTGGCCTGCCCAGTGGAGCTGATCGAGTGTAGTCAGTGCTTCAATGCTGGGGATGTTGGCCTGAATGAGGACACTGATGTTGTTGCGTCTGTCCTCCCAGGGGATTTGTAGGATCTTGCGAAGACATCGTTGGTGATATTTCACCAGCAACTTGAGATGTCCACTGTACATGGTCCATGTCTCTGAGCCATACAGGAGGGCAGCTTTTACTACAGCCCTGTAGACCATGAGCTTGGTGGCAGTTTTGACGGCCTGGTCTTCAAACATTCTTTTCCTCAGGTGGCCGAAGGCTGCACTGGCGCACTGGAGGCGGTGTTGGATCTCGTCGTCGATGCCTGCTCTTGTTGATAGGAGGATCCCAAGATATGGGAAGTGGTCCACAATGTCCAGGGCCACGCCGAGGATCTTGATGACTGGGGGGCAGTTCTGTGCGGTGAGAACAGGCTGGTGGAGGACCTTTGTCTTACGGATGTTTAGCGTAAGGCCCATGCTTTCGTATGCCTCAGTAAATACGTCGACTATGTCCTGGAGTGCAGCCTCTGTATGTGCGCAGACGCAGGCGTCGTCCGTGTACTGTAGCTCAACGACAGAGGTTGGTTTGGTCATTTAAAGATCACATGGATGAACGTCAGCAAATGTACATCCCTGGTCTGGAGTAAAAATAAAACTGGGAAGGTGGCTCAACCATGGCTAACAAAGGAAATTAAGGATAGTGTTAAAGCCAAGGAAGAAGCATATAAATTGGCTAGAAAAAGCAACAAACCTGAGGACTGGGAGAAATTTGGAATTCAACAGAGGAGGACTAAGGGTTTAATTAAGAGGGGGAAAATAGAGTACGAGCAGAAGCTTGCAGGGAACATAAAAACTGACTGCAAAAGCTTCTATAAATATATGAAAAGAAAAAGATTAGTAAAGACAAACGTAGGTCTCTTGCAGTCGGAAATTATAATGGGGAACAAAGAAATGGCAGACCAATTGAACCAATACTTCGGTTCTGTCTTCACAAAGGAAGATGCAAATAACCTTCCGAAGGTACTAAGGGACAGTGGGTCTAGTGAGAAGGAGTAACTGAAGGATATCCTTATTAGGCGGGAAATTGTGTTCGGGAAATTGATGGGATTGAAGGCCGATAAATCCCCGGGGCCTGATAGTCTGCATCCCAGAGTGCTCAAGGAAGTGTCCCTCGAAATAGTGGATGCATTGGTGATCATTTACCAACAGTCTATCGACTCTGGATCAGTTCCTATGGACTGGAGGGTAGCTAATGTAACACCATTTGTTTAAAAGGAGGGAGAGAGAAAACGGGTAATTATAGACCGGTTAGCTTGACTTCAGTAGTGGGGAAAATGTTGGAATCGATCATGAAGGACAAAATAGCAGCGCATTTGGAAAGCGGTGACAGGATTGGATCAAGTCAGCATGGATTTATGAAAGGGAAATCATGCTTGACGAATCTTCTGGAATTTTTTGAGGATGTAACTAGCAGAGTGGACAAGGGAGAACCAGTGGATGTGGTGTATTTGAACTTTCAGAAGGCTTTTGACAAGGTATCGCACAAGAGATTGTTGTGCAAAGTCAAAGCACATGGTATTGGGGTTAATATACTGACGTGGATAGGGAACTGGTTGGCAGACAGGAAGCAGAGAGTCGGGATAAACGGGTCCTTTTCAGAATGGCAGGCAGTGACTAGTGCCACAGGGCTCAGTGCTGGGACCCCATCTCTTTACAATATACATTAACGATTTGGATGAAGGAATAGAGTGTAATATCTCCAAGTTTGCAGATGACACTAAACTGGGTGGCGGTGTGAGCTGTGAGGAGGATGCTAACAGGCTGCAGGGTGACTTGGACAGGTTGGGTGAGTGGGCAAATGCATGGCAGATGCAGTATAATGTGGATAAATGTGAGGTTATCCATTTTGGGGGCAAAAACACGAAGGCAGAATATTATCTGAATGACGGCAGACTAGGAAAAGGGGAGGAGCAACGAGACCTGGGTGTCATGGTTCATCAGTCGCTGAAAGTGGGCATGCAGGTACAGCAGGCGGTGAAGAAGGCAAATGATATGTTGGCCTTCATAGCTAGGGGATTTGAATATAGAAGCAGAGAGGTCTTACTGCAGTTGTACAGGGCCTTAGTGAGGCCTCACCTGGAATACTGTGTTCAGTTTTGGTCTCCTAGTCTGAGAAAGGACATAATAACATAAGAATTAGGAACAGGAGTAGGCCATCTAGCCCCTCGAGCCTGCTCCGCCACTCAACAAGATCATGGCTGATCTGGCCATGGACTCAGCTCCACTTACCTGCCCGCTCCCCATAACCCTTAATTCCCTTATTGGTTAAAAATCTATCTATCTGTGTTTTGAATACATTCAATGAGCTAGCCTCAACTGCTTCCCTGGGCAGAGAATTCCACAGATTCACAACCCTCTGGGAGAAGAAATTCCTTCTCAACTCGGTTTTAAATTGGCTCCCCCGTATTTTGAGGCTGTGCCCCCTAGTTCTAGTCTCCGCGACCAGTAGAAACAACCTCTCCGCCTCTATCTTGTCTATCCCTTTCATTATTTTAAATGTTTCTATAAGATCACCCCTCATCCTTCGGAACTCCAACGAGTAAAGACGTTCTTGCTATTGAGGGAGTGCAGCGAAGGTTCACCAGACTGATTCCAGGGATGGCTGGGCTGTCATATGAGGAGAGACTGGATCAACTTGGCCTTTATTCACTGGAGTTTAGAAGGATGAGAGGGGATCTCATAGAAACATATAAGATTCTGACGGGACTGGACAGGTTAGATGCGGGAAGAATGTTCCCGATGTTGGGGAAGTCCGGAACCAGGGGACATAGTCTTAGGATAAGGGGTAGGCCATTTAGGACTGAGATGAGGAGAAACTTCTTCACTCAGAGCGTTGTTAACCTGTGGAATTCCCTGCCGCAGAGGGTTGTTGATGCCAGTTCACTGGATATATTCAAGAGGGAGTTAGATGTGGCTCTTACGGTTAAGGGGATCAAAGGGTATGGAGAGAAAGCAGGAAAGGGGTACTGAAGGAATGATCAGCCATGATCTTATTGAATGGCGGTGCAGGCTCGAAGGGCCGAATGGCCTACTCCTGCAACTATTTTTCTATGTTTCTATGGATCTGGCCTGGAGACGGCGCAGGTTGAACAGGTTCCCACTGGTTCTGTAGTTTAGTTCCACTCCAGTGGAGAGCTTGTGAGGTGGAATATGGCGGCGAGAAAGATTGAGAAGAGGATTGGGGCGATGACGCAGCCCTGTTTGACCCTGGTCCGGACACAGTTTGGGTTTGTGATGGATCCGTTGGTAAGGATCACGGCCTGCATGTCGTCGTGGAGCAGGCGGAGGATGGTGATGAACTTTTGGGGGCATCCGAAATGGAGGAGGACGCTCCATAGACACTCGCGGTTAGCAATGTACGGTCGAAGAAGGCCATGTATAAGGACTGGCGCTGTTCCCTGCAATTTTCCTGTAGCTGTCGTGCTGCAAAAATCATGTCCATTGTGCCCTGTAAGGGACGAAATTCGCACTGTGACTCCGGGAGGAGCTCCTCGGCCACGGGACGAAGTCGGTTGAGGAGGACTCTAGCGACGACTTTCCCAGTGGCTGATAGCAGGGAGATTCCTCTGTAGTTGCCGCAATCAGACTTGTCCCCCTTTTTTAAGATGATCATGATTACTGTATTTCTGAGATCCCCCGGCATGCTCTCCTCCCTCCAGATGAGAGAGATGATGTTGTGTATTTGCGCCAGCAGTGCCTCTCCGCCATACTTCAATGCCTCAGCAGAGATTCCGTCTGCACCTGTAGCCTTGTTGTTTTTAAGCTGTCTTATGGCTTTTTCTACCTCGTGCAGTGTTGGGGTCTCAATGAGGTGGTGGCGGGTAGCATGCTACGGGATGGAGTCGAGAACACTCGAGTCAAAGGCAGAGTCTCGATTGAGGAGATCTTCGAAGTGCTCCTTCCAGCAGGCCCTGACTGCCGCGATGTCCTTGATGAGTGTTTCCCCGTTCTTGGCCAGCAGTGGGGTGGGGCCTTGGGTGTTTGGCCCGTGGGTGGCCTTGACCGCGATGAAGACTATTGGCACATCATGGTTTTCGGCCAACTGCAGTATCTCCTGTGCTTTCTCCATCCACCATCTGTTCTTTAGGTCCCGGGTTTTTTGTTGGACCTCAGCCTTGAGCTGTCTGTAATGTTGCTTTGCTGCTCCCGCGTTGGGTTGTTGATTAAGGCTCAGAAATTACCTGTGCTTGCGATCTATTAGCTCTTGGATCTCCTGATCATTCTCATCAAACCAGTCCTGGTTGAGTAACCAAGTGTCTCTTTGCAGGCACTGGTTATGGAGGCCTGGAGGGCAGACCAAGCTCTGTGGGCATTCTGCATCTCAGGATTGTCAAGGCACGCCAGGTTAGCTGTGAGGCGCTGGCTGTATAGGGCTCTCTTAGCTGGGTCCTTAAGTGCTCCGGGCCTGAACTAAGGCAATGACAGCGATAGAGGGTAAAGAGCAGCCCGAGGGTGGGCCTGAATTAAACAGCGACAGCAGTGACACGCCGATTCAAAAAGCAACAAAAAATAATCAAAGAGTGATGTCACAGGAGAGCAGGTAGGTGATTGGTTGGTGAGTATTACAGATTTTTTTTACTCTCTTAGGAAAGGGGAATAAATTAAGAGCTGAGAAACTGTAACTAGCTAGTACTTATTAAATTAATAACTTAGAACAGATAAAAGAATTAAACAATAAAAATAAAATATCAATTGAATAAAAGCTTTAACGAATGAATTAATAAATAAAACAAGGTTGGAGATGGTAGAGCAGGTGGTGTGTCGTTATTGCAGCATGTGGGAGTTGGCAGAGAACATCACGATCCCGAGCAACCACATCTGCAGTAAGTGTCTGCAACGCGAGGAACTTTGGTTCAGAGTTATTGAGCTGGAGTACGAGTGGCAGACATTGCGACGCATCAGGGACCGGGACACTCTGCTCCAGGAGGCACACACCCTTAAAGTTAAATAGTACCTTAGAGTTAGTCAATGGTCAGGGACAGGAGGGTGTGACTGCAAGTCAGGAAGGTATTTGGACCCAGGATGCCTCAGCCTTTGACCCTGTCCAACAGGTACGAGGTACTTGCTACCTGTATGGATGAGGAAAAGGGCTGCAGGGAGGATGGGCAAACTGACCACGGCACCGTGGTACAGGGGGCCATCAAAATGGGAGGAGAAGGGAGGAATGTGGTAGTGGTAGGGGCCAGTATAGTCAGGGGGATAGATACTCTTCTCTGTAGCCATGACAGGGAGTTCCGGAGGTTGTGTTGCCTGCTTGGTGCCAGGATTAAGGATATCTCCTCATGGCTGGAGAAGAACTTGGAGTGGAAGGGGGAGGATCCAGTTGTCATGGTCCAATGACATAGGTAGAACTAAGAATGAGGTTTTGTTGAGGGAGTTTGAGGAGCTACAGTCTAAATTAATAAGCAGAAACTCAAGGGTAATAGTCTCTGGATTACTATCTGAGCCACGTGCAAATTGGCATAGGCTCAAATGGATCAGAGAGTTAAATGTGTGGCTCAAAGAGTGGTGCGGGTAGAAGGGGTTTCAATTCATGGGGCATTGGCACCAGTATTGGGGAAAAAGGGAGCTGTTCCGTCGGGACGGACTCCACTTAAACCGGGCTGGGACCAGCATCCTGGTGAATTGAATAACTAGGGCTGTAGATGGGGCTTTAAACTAAAAAAAAGCCGGGGGGGTGGGGTGGGTGGGGAGGGTCAGGTGAGGGGAAATTTAAAATTCTAAAGAGGAAGGTTAATGCAATAGAACAGTGCAGTGATTTGGGTAAAGTTAAGCAGAGTTTGACAGGAAGGGACATGGAGCTTAACGGTAGCAGTTCAGCAGAGAATAAGGTCAAAGCAGGGAATAATGGTAAAAAAATTAAATTAAAGGCTCTTTATCTGAATGAACAAAGTATTTGTAACAAGATAGATGAACCAGTCGCAAAACGAGAGATAAATGGATTTGATCTAATAGCCATTACAGAGACATGGTTGCAAGGTGACCAAGGTTGGGAATTAAATGTTCCAGGGTACTTGATGTTTCGAAAAGACAGGCAAAATGGTAAAGGGGTGGGCGGAGCGGGGGGAGGTTAGTCCTGAAAAAGGACGACAGAAGGACAGTAGAGAGAAAGGATCTTGGCTCAGAGGATCAGGAAGTAGAATCAGAATGGGTGGAGATAATGAATAACAAGGGGCAGAAAACACTGGTGGGAGTAATATATAGGCCCCCTAACAGTAGCGATACCATTGCACAGAATATTAATCAAGAAATAGTAGGAGCTTGTAACAAAGGTAATGCAATAATCGTGGGTGACTTTAATCTTCATATAGACTAATATTAAATTGGTAAAGGTAGTCTGGAGGACAAGTTCATGGAATGCATTCGGGACAGTTTCCTACAACAATACATCATGGAAGCAACCAGGGAACAGGCTATTTTAGATCTTGTTTTGTGTAATGTGACAGGGTTAATTAGCAATCTCATAGTAAAGGATCCTCTGGGGCAGAGTGATCATAATATGATGGAATTTCACATTATGTTTGAGAGTGACATGCCTAAGTCTGAAACTAGAGTCTTGATCTTAAATAAAGCCATTATACAGGTATGAAGGGCGACTTGGCTAAGGTAGATTGGAAAAATAGATTAAAAGGTGTGGCAGTAGATAAGCAGTGGCTAGCATTTAAAGAAATATTTCATAATTCTCAACAAAAATACATTTAATTGAGAAACAAAAACTCCACGGGAAAAGTGATCCATCTGTGGCTAACTAAAGTTGTTAAGAACAGCATTAGACTGAAAGAAAAAGCTTATAATGTTGTGAAGAATAGTAGAAAGCCTGAGGATTGGGAGAGTTTCAGAAAGCAGAAAAGGATGACCAAAAAGTTGATAGAAAGGGAAAAAATAGAATGAGAGAAAACTCGCAAGAAATATGAAAACAGATTGTAAGAGTTTCTACAAGTATATAAAATGGAAGAAAGTAGCAAAAGTAAACATTGGTCCCTTAGAGGCTGAGGCAGGAGAAATTATTGTGGGAATAAGCAAATGGCAGAAACGTCAAACAAATATTTTGTATTTTTTCACCCAAATTGGCCTGGGTTTTTAAATCTTTTTTTTGCCTCTCCCAGGAGATCACACGGTTTCAGATGGGGTAGTTTATATGTTGTGATACACAAGGTATCACATTGTGTGGGACAGGCTCGATGGACCAGATGGTCTTTACCTGTGTCATTGTTCACAGTAGAAGATGCAAAATGCTTACCTAAAAAGATGGGGAATCAAGGGTCTAATGAAGGTGAACTTAATGTAATTAATATAATTAGAGAAAAAGTACTAGAGAAACTAATGATACTAAAAGCCGTCAAATCCCCTGGACCTGATGACCTACATCCTAGGTTTCTAAAAGAGGTGGCTGCAGAAATGGTGGATGCATTGGTTTTGATATTTCAAAATTTCCTAGATTCTAGAATGGCCCCAGCAGATTGGAAGGGAGCAAATGTAACACCGCTATTCAAGAGAGGAAGAGACAAAATAGGGAACTACAAGTCAGTTAGCCTGACATCAGTCGTCAGGAAAATACTGGAATCCATTGTTAAGGAAGTGGTATCAGGGCACTTAGAAAATCATAACATGATTAGGCAGAGTCAACATGGTTTAATGAAAGGGAAATTGTGTTTGACAAATTTATTAGAGATTTTTGAGGATGTAACTAGCAGAGTAGATAAAGGGGAACCAATAGATGTAGTATATTTGGATTTCTGAGAAGGTGCCACCTAAAAGGAGCCACACAAGATAAAGGCACGTGATTGGGGGCAAGGTATTAGCATGGATAGAGGATTGGTTAATGGACAGAAAACAAAGAGTAGTGATAAACGGGTCTTTTTCAGGTTGGCAGGCTGTAACTAGTGTGGTGCCGCAAGGATCAGTGCTGGGGCCTCAGCTATTTACAATCTATATTAATGACCTAGATAAAGGGACCAAGTATAATGTATCCAAGTTTGCTGATGATACAAAGCTAGGCGGGACATTATGCTGTGAGGAGAACGCAAAGAGTCTGCAAAGGGATATAGATAGACTACATAAGTGGGCAATAAGGTGGTGGATGGAGTATAATATGGGAAATGTGAGGTTATTCACTTTGGTAGGAAGAAAAGAAAAACAGAATATTTTTTTAAATGGTGAGAACATTTTAAATGTAGGTGTTCAGAGAGATTTGGGTGTCCTCATGCAAGAAACACAGAAAGCTAGCATGCAGGTACAGCAAACAATAAGGTTGGCAGATGGCATGTTGTCCTTTATTGCAGGGGGGGTTGGAGTATAAGAGTAAGTTAGTCTTGCTACAATTGTACTGGGCCTTGGTGAGACTTGCCTTGGAGGCGGTTCAACGGAGGCTCACTACATTGATTCCTGGGATGAGAGGGCTGTCTTATGATGAGAGATTGGGTCTATACTCTCTGGAATTTAGAAGAATGAGAGGTGATCTCATTGAAACATACAAGATTCTGAAGGGGTTTGACAGGATAGATACTGAGAGGTTGTTTCCCCTGGCTGTAGCATCTAGAACTAGGGGGCATAGTCTCAGGATAAGGGGTAGTCCATTTAAGACAGAGATGAGGAGGAATTTCTTTACTGTGAATCTTTGGAATTCTCTGCCCGAGAGGCTGTGGATGCTGATTCTGAGTATATTCAAGGCTGAGATAGATAGATTTTTGGAGTCTAGGGGAGATTGGGCGGGAAAGTGGAGTTGAGGTCAATGATCAGTCATGATTTTATTGAATGGTGGAGCAGGCTCGAGGAGCCATATGGCATATTCCTGCTCTTATTTCTTATGTTCTTATTTTCCTCGTCTCATGTCTGGGTTTGTTGTAGACTAATTGATAGAGACTGATTGCTATGATTAGTCAACAACTCTATTATCCTGTATCACACTACTACCAGGATTATAGAAGGTGAACTAGATGCACCTTGGTCTTTTTTCGTCTAGCAATTCCAATGTTGCTACCCTTTCCTTCCTATTCCTATAGGCAGTTACCGCAACATATTCATTCCCCCGGCCGCCCAAACTGGATCTGAGAATCCAACGTCAATGTTTGGTCTGTGGCTCAATGGTCAGGAATAATATTCTTCATGGGGTGCAACAGGAGACAAATCCCATTCTTTGCTGGGATGCCCCACCATGTGGTCTGAATGAGTGCAGAGAACACAGCCCACACTGCAATTGGCGAGCTAACGAGATTGTTCCCCTTGAGACTAAAGCCCCAAACTATAGCAGATTAAAAAAGAGCATCTCTCCCAACCTGATTCTTTTAATTTGTCATCTCATTTTTGAAATGGATCATCATATTAGAATATTCAACACAGACTATAAATAAAAGTGTCATAAAATGCAATCAAGTATAGAATAATAGATAAGGTGATTGCAAGGCACTAATATGAAATCAAGGTGATTTATATAATGTCAGAAACCACAAAGGTGAAGTTGGCGTGATTTGTAACCATGAACTGGCTCCTGAAGTTAAGTTGTAGCCTAGAAATCTCTTGTTGGTGTCCGTTCTAGCTAGAATTTATTCGTTTTCAGTTTTTTACGAGGTTTTATGCTGCTGCTTCAGATGCCATCCGTTGATTTAATCCACACAAAAAAATAAAAGGCTGCAAATGCTGGAAATATGAAACATCAGTGGTAGCAGTGACGCTTGTACAAGAGGATTAACCCTGGAGTAGTGACACATCCAAGGAATTCTGAGCTCTGAGTGTCACCTTTAAAAACAAAGATTTGAATGGAAATACAGTAATCATCAAAATCCCCTAATATTCCATCAATAAGCTACTGCGATGTTAGTCATAAAATATCTATTTTCCATATTAAAATATACATTTCAATATTCTAATGTTCTACAAAACCATGACTTTTCTCCAGCCCTGCCTTTTCTCCCTATTCTCTTCCTTCTACAATTATTTTCTGTTCTCTATAGTCCCTATTTTATTCTATTTCAACCATTATCTTTCATCTGCTTTGTTTTACGTGTTTAATATCGTTTGCCGATTAGCAGAAGACGATTTCTAAAGTCGGATTTATTTTCCCAGCCGGTTGGAAGGAGATCAATGAAAGCCATCCTGATTGTGTGAGCTAAATGACAAGTCAAAATTATGATCCATTTTGAACTGACATTGCTGACTCCCAACACATGCAAAGCATCCAGCAAGATAACTTGCCACTAATCATCTAAGAGACTGCAGCGTGATCAATGGGAGGCCACTCGTCTAACCATTTGCAGTTGATGACAAAGAATTTTTCTACAGTCTATGGTAAACCAACAGTGGACATAAGAACATAAGAAATAGGAGCAGGAGTAGGCCACCTGGCCCCTCGAGCCTGCTCCACCATTCAATAAGATCATGGCTGATCTGATCCTGGGCTCAGCTCCACTTCCCTGCCCGCTCTGCATAACCCTTCACTCCCTTATCGCTCAAAAATCTGTCGATCTCCACCTTAAATATATTCAATGACCCGGCCTCCACAGCTCTCTAGGAGTTTCGACCCTCAGAGGAGATCTTCCTCCTCATCTCAGTTTTAAATGGGCGACCCCTTATTCTGAAACTATGCCCCCTAGTTCGAGATTCCCCCACGAGAGGAAACATCCTCTCTGCATCTACCTTGTCGAGCCCCCTCAGTATCTAATACGTTTCAATAAGATCACCTCTCGTTCTTCTGAACTCCAATGTGTATAGGCCCAACCTGCTCAACCTTTCTTCATAAGTCAACCCCCTCATCTCCGGAATCAACCTAGTGAACCTTCTCTGAACTTAAATAAGGAGGACATGCTTCAGATTGAAAGAGGATTTTCTCCTCTTCCCTCAGCAAACCATTGTGTGGAGAGGGCACGATTTGCTAATTCTTGATGCACTAACGTCAAATTTTTATCTCCTAATACTCCTGTGAAGCGCCTTGGGATGTTTCACTACGTTAAAGGCACTATATAAATATAAGTTGTTGTTGTGTCTGAGAAAGTTCATTGCATTGGCTACATGTGATGTCATCACAACAGAAGGGATATGCAATTCCTCAGGGTCTTCACCTGCCAAAACGATGATAACTCAAGCCCCCTTTAAACCAACAGCCAAACATTCTTTTGTAGACAGCACTGCTCCCATGTCCATCATTTGAGGGAATGACAGTGTTACATGGCACGGGCTCTATTTGGTTAATCCTGTTTTGTGGAGGGGGAAGAACCAGAACTACACTGCATCATCTTGATGTGATGACAACACATAGAATCATAGAAATTTATGGCACAGGAGGAGGCCATTTGACCTATTGTGTCTGTGCTGGCTGAAAAAGTGCTTTCCAGCTCTTGGTCCGTAGCCTTGTAGGTTACGGCACTTCAACTGAATATCCAAGTACTTTTTAAATGTGCTGAGGGTTTCTGCCTCTACCACCCTTTCAGGCAGTGAGCTCCAGACACCCACCACCCTCTGGGTGAAAAAAATTCTCAACTTCCCTCTAATCCTTCGACCAGTTACTTTAAATCTATCCCCCTAGTTATTCAATTGTCTGCTAAGTGAAATAGGTCCTTCCTATTCACTCTATCTAGGCCCCTGATAATTTTATACACCTCAATCAAGTCTCCTCTCTGCCTCCTCTGTTCCAAAGAAAACAACCCCAGCCTATCCAATCTTTCCTCATAGCTAAAATTCTCCAGTCCTGGCAACATCCTCAGAAATCTCCTCTGCACCCTCTCTAGTGCAATCATATCTTTTCTGTAATGTGGTGACTAGAACTGCACGCAGTACTCTAGCTGTGCCTAACCAGTGTTTCATAAAGTTCAAGCACAACAACTTTTGAATGATTGATGGTCATGGTGCTGCCAAAATGAAAAAAAAACCTGTCAAACACTTTTTCTCAAAGACAGGGCCCCAAATTAATAATTAACCTGCATTTTTTGCATACTGCAAAAAGCATACTGGTAAACTTCCTGCCTCTACACTTTGGAAATATGTGGGATATTTCTGTGCTGAACAATGCTTTTAATTTGACACAAGAAACAAATCATTGCTAGTTGTAAAATTCCTACCTGCATTATTTTGGACACGAGGCTTGTGGTAATTGGCTTTTAACGAGATGTACAATCTAAAAGTAAAAACCCTTTCAAGTATCTGCCTTTAGTAGCCAAGTGACCCCCAAGGTTATTCTCGAGGTGACTATGACAAGTGAACAAGCATTAGGTACGGACTCTCCACTTCTGACTGCAGATAACCAACAGAATATACTATCGACAAGTAACATACTGGTGTGGTCAGTAGATAGGATGGAATGACCATGAGTTGGGTTTTTCAGCGATTGGGACTTCAATACACAAGTAACCACTTTATCGACAGTTCAAAGATTTCAGTTTAAAGAGGCAATACCTACAGCTAGGAGATTAGGTAATTGTTTACCTTTGCAGCCTCCTTCTTCATGTAGTTCTAAGCTTCTACCATTTCTCAAAGTTTAAAGAATGTGACGATGCTTCATTTATATATTTTTTTAAACTTAGGAAACTTGATATTTAAAGAAGCAAAGAACAGACTGATTTTAAACAGATTGCACAGTGAGCAATAGCAAATGGTTACTGTCACTTTAAATCAACAGCATAATGTCAGGACTGAAAATCTGTTGCCATTATTTACATGTGACAGCTCTGCTGGCTGACCATTAGAACAGGTCAGTCGGTCGCATTTAAATTTCTTTTGTTAAATAGAACTGGCGGCTTTTACACTGCAATTTCATCGTCCAGACAATCCCCCATATCCTGCCTTTTCAGCACATTCATCAACCGAATTGACTCTTCATTTACCCAGCAGTCCCTTTCCTCACTCTCATCGGTATTAGACTCGTACTCAGACGCTATTCCTGACTCTCGGAATTTGATCAGCTCCAGGCTTCCCATGAATTCTTCATGGGACCTCTTTTCATTGTGCAGGAAGTGGAAGCACTCCAGTTTTACCAGACAGTCGTCCATACCTAGCGGGCTTCCCAGAGGAAGGGGGAGGTCCAATCCGTCACACAGCTGCGGCAGGCAGATGTTCTCGGGTCTGGGCGTTGTGGGGTCGCACAGCACTGGTGGCACAGTCGATCGGTAGGTGATTTCCAACAAACTGTCCTGCGAACCTACTGGAAAAAAAGAAAGAGAGACCGTGTCATGGCAGCAGGTAACAATACTCCTTTAGCTTGATGCCACCGTGAATTCTGATACTAAAGATGGTGCCAAGAATCTTCCCCCCCCCCCGCCCCCCCCATCACCTCACCCATTCTTTCACTGAAGGCTTTTATAACCAATGCTTTGCTTGTAAAAGTCGGCTAGAGATAATTGCCCCATTAAAAAATCTACAAACTTGAAGCAATGCTGATGCTTCGTTTGGACAAGTGTCAGAAAGAAAAGCCTCACCATCAGGACGTTTTAACAGTTACAAAGAATGCTTCTGACGAAAGGTCATTGACCTGAAATGTTAACTCTGTTTCTCTCTCCACAGATGCTGCCTGACCTGCTAAGTGTTTCAGCATTTTCTGTTTTTGTTATAAAGAATGATGAACTTCAATTTCTTTGTCTTTTTCTCTCTTTTTGGAATATTTAAATTTAAACAAGGTGTGCTGATGGTTTTATGGGAACCAACAGGGATGAGATACCAGGACAGAAGTTGCAAGACATTACTGCCGATGCAAAGTCATGTTGGACAATAGTGCGGGATGTAGAATTGGGAATCAATGACATCGCCCTAACTTTGACCAACAATCGCATCTGGCAAATTCTCGAAACTCCAGCATTAGGAAGAAATAGGTTTAACAGCTGTAGAAACGGTGTTTTACAATTAATTCTCAGGATGTAGGCATCTCTGGAAAGGTCAGCATTTATTGCCCATTCCTAGTTGCTCTCGAGACGGTGGCAGTGGGCTTTCTTCCTGAACTGCTGCTGTCCTTGTGGTGAAGGTACCCCCACAGTACTGCTAGGTAGGGAGTTCCAAGAATTTGGCCCAGCGACGATGAAGGAATCCAAAGGTGGCTCAATGTTAGGATCAGTTCAATAGCACCGGCCTTGGCTCTGCTCTATCACCCTGGGGCTCAGTAACTACACCACTACTGCCACACTGCTATCAAAGCACAACTTCTCTAATAGAAAATCATCACGCAACAGTAGACAGAGATTGCAAGACGGTCAGAGTAAATTCTATCCGCATCTAAAGGTTTGATTTTATAAAGAGAGATCTTGATCAGTAGACAGTCTCTGAACCTTCACAGGTCCTGCGTAGAAGCACTGTTCAGTCTTTAATTGTTGCAGCTAACAACATGTCATAAATATTAAAATATAGGGGAAAACTATAAGATAAGAGTTTGTAAAATGTAAAATAGAACTGTACACAGATAATCAGATCTCTTTAAATATAATTAAGTGCAATTTCATGATAATAAATGTAGTCCTTTACAAAAGGACAAAAAGAGTTCCTGTCAGCATCCTGTGATGACAATGGCAGTAATTCTGCAGAATAATAAAAACCCACAACACAATTACAGGCTTTTTAAAAATAAAAGCATTTCATGGTATTGGGGATAATGTACTGACGTGGATAGAGAACTGGTTGGCAGACAGGAAGCGAAGAGTGGGAATAAACAGGTCCTTTTCAGAATGACAGGCAGTGACTAGTGGGGTACCGCAGGGTTCAGTGCTCGGCCCCCAGCTATTTACAATATATATTAATGATTTAGAAGAAGGAATTGAATGTAATATCTCCAAGTTTGCAGATGACACTAAACTGGGTGGCAGTGCGAGCTGTGAGGAAGATGCTATGAGGCTGCAGGGTGACTTGGACAGGTTAGGTGAGTGGGCAAATGCATGGCAGATGCAATATAATGTGGATAAATGTGAGGTTATCCACTTTGGTTGCAAAAACAGGAAGGCAGATTATTATCTGAATCGTGACAGAATAGTAAAAGGGGAGATGCAACGAGACCTGGGTGTCATGGTACATCGGTCACTGAAGGTAGGCATACAGGTAAAGCAGGCAGTAAAGAAAGCAAATGGCATGCTGGCCTTCATAGCGAGGGGATTTGAGTATAGAAGCAGGGATGTCTTGCTGCAGTTGTTGAGTCCAGTTCGTTGGACATATTCAAAAGGGAGTTAGATGTGGCCCTTATGGCTAAAGGGATCAGGGGTATGGAGAGGAAGCTGGGGTGGGGTACTGAGGTTGAATGATCAGCCATGATCATATTAAATGGTGGTGCAGGCTCGAAGGGCCGAATGGCCTGCTCCTGCACCTATTTTCTATGTTTCCAAGCTTGGAAATGTTTATGTCTGCATAAATTCCCACAGCATCACAAATATGCAAAGCATTTGATGTGCATGTATGGCTGAAAACATAGCAGAGCTACAGAGGACTTCAAGTCCTCAAAGGATTAAATATTAACTTGTCCTCCACTAAATAAACAGAATCTGCACAAATTCCCGGCACAACAAACACCACAAGAGCCGCACTTTGAGGCCTAATCGTCGTCTTAAGTCAATCAGCCACTAATAACATCCCATCAGCTCCCAGTGTCGAATGTTTATTGTCGACTGGGTAAAATAGTTCCTTACTTGAACTGTGTCCAGAAAGTTTGAGCTCCAACTCCTGCACTTGCTTCACGAGCAGCGAGATGTGTTTGAGCAGGTCTTTGTTCTGCAGCAGCAGCTGATGGACACGAGCCTGGGCCTCGATTCGAGCTGCTGCCTCTGCCGCCAACTGGTCCTTCAGTAAATGGACCTGCACCGACACACACAACGGTAGAATTAGACCATGCACAAATCTCAGATCAATGGCAGAGGTATCAGCGGCCATAACAATCACCGCTGTGATGCTGGCGTGTTACAATTGATAACAGCAACCTTTTACTTAAATCGACAATTCACCTTTTTCCAACTGACTGTTGTAATATCTCAATCTGTGGAAATCTCTGATGATATTTAGAAGGAGTCACTTTATATCTAGGGTTGCCAACTCTAGTTGGAGGCATTCCTGCTGGCAAGATCACGTGACATTGTAACCATCTGACCATGTGATGTCTGGAAATATTATTGCACATCAGGGGAGGATG
This sequence comes from Pristiophorus japonicus, assembly GCF_044704955.1. Lineage (NCBI taxonomy): Eukaryota > Metazoa > Chordata > Chondrichthyes > Pristiophoridae > Pristiophorus > Pristiophorus japonicus. The sequence goes on from NC_091984.1 coordinate 116,938,363, forward strand.
TGAAGGGTGTTCGATGACCCCCAAAAGGAGCCATAATAGGGACCTGTCCCTTTCATTTAGGAATGCTTCAACCAAGTTATCACTCAGTGCTCTGTGGCATTCTATTCAGTATTAAGAACTCTTCACAAACGGGGTTAATCCTGAAGTTATTTTAGCTTGTGGTTTCTAAAGCTTCGAATTATTTCATTTAGTTCTCGTGCCCTAGTTCAACGCATTTCCTCCCACATCATTTCCTGCAATTTTAGACACCCAATATTCCCCCTACTTCTCCTCGTCCTCCCCTCCGGTTGTGCATCTCCTGCAGCTCCGTGAGTGCTTTCCCTCCAGTTTTACCTCTCCCTGTGGGGCAGAAACATTGCTTCCACTCAAGTGTCTCCTTTTGTTGGTTCTCGGGATGTGGCCGATGATGGAGTGGCGGCTAGAATTGTCCATTCCTAGTCCGGAGAAGGTGCTGGTGGCCCTTTCCCTTCACCCCCTGCATGGTGATTATGGCGATGGTGCTCCCACAATGGTATGAGGTAGGGAATTTCAGGATATTGACCCAGCAACAATGAAGGAATGGTAATATATTCCAGATCAGGATGGTTTGTGACCTGGAGGTGATGGTGTTCCGACGAATTGCACCATGATCCACTTCAGGCGAACATAAAAGATCCCACGGCACTGTTTTGAAGAGGAGCAGGGGAGTTCTGCCCAGTGTCCTGGCCAATATTTATTACTCAACCAACATCACTAAAAATAGATTATCAGTTAATTATCTCATTGCTGTTTGTGAGACCTTGCTGTGTGCAAATTGGCTTCAGTGTTTCCTACATTACAACAGTGACTGCACTTCAAAATTAATACATTGTAAAGTGCTTTGGGACGTCCTGAGGTCATCGAAAGGTGCAATATAAATGCAAGCACTTTTCTTTTTTTTAATATTAAAATAAAATTGTCCTGGAGCTTGATGAAACACAAAAAGTTAGTATGCAGGTACAGCAAGTGATCAGGAAGGCCAATGGAATCTTGGTCTTTATTGCAAAGGAGATGGAGTATAAAAACAGGGAAGTTTTGCTACAGTTATACAGGGTATTGGTGAGGCCACACCTGGAATACTGTGTACAGTTTTGGTTTCCATATTTAAGAAAGAATATACTTGCTTTAGAGGCAGTTCAGAGAAGATTCACTAGGTTGATTCCGGGGATGAGGGGGTTGACTTATGAGGAAAGGTTGAGTAGGTTGGATCTCTACTCATTGGAATTCAGAAGAATGAGAGATGATCTTATCAAAACGTATAAGATTATGAGGGGGCTTGACAAGGTGGATGCAGAGAGAATGTTTCCACTGATGGGGGAGACTAGAACTAGAGGGCATAATCTTAGAATAAGGGGCCGCCCATTTAAAACTGAGATGAGGAGAAATTTCTTCTCTCAGAGGGTTGTAAATCTGTGGAAGCTGGGTCACTGAATAAATTTAAGACAGAAATAGACAGTTTCTTAACCGATAAGGGAATAAGTGGTTATGGGGAACGGGCAGGGAAGTGGAGCTGAGTCCCTGATCGGATCAGCCATGATCGTGTTAAATGGCGAAGCAGGCTCGAGGAGCCGAATGGCCTACTCCTGCTCCTATTTCTTATGATTATGGAATACAACCAGCCAGACCTCGTGCTCTGAACCAATATCCATTGAATCTTTGCTGGAGAGGGTGGGTGTGCAGACATCTGAAGCATTCATTTGGATTCAGCTGCACTATCCCTCAAGGCTCACCCAGGAAGAATGAGCATGTGGGTGAGGGACCACCTGGTGGCTAGCAACCATGCAACTGAATCCCGATAGGAGTTCGTACCTTTGGGAGAGGAGGGGAGAAAAAGGGACACAATTGGGAAAGAAAAGAGTTAAACATTTCCCTTCCATGTACTGTAGCCTTGCTGGCTTGCTTTTTATGTCTCCATGAGAACTGATTACATTCCTTTAACCTTTCATCAAAGCTCACTAATTCAATATGCTAACCTTAATGTATATGCATCAAACAGTAGATTTTTGCTGCTGGACAGGACGCTAATCATATACAGCAATTATCCTACTACAAACATAATAAATAGCTATTTGTTCAGTCAATTAATAACTAATCATTTAATACATCTATAATACTTCTGCTACGAATATTACCGTATAATGAGTCTCACAATCTGATTGTTCTCAGTAGTTTCACATAGAATTCTCTTGAGCTACTAAATAATGAGGCATGGGCTGGGGTGGAGGGCATACAAAAGGATTATAGAGTGTTACCAGTGCTAAAGCCTAGCATCTTTGTTTATCACTTGTCTAGTGGCAGGACTGACCATGTGATTTTGCCCCTCTGGCTCAGAACCTTACTCCTGTCTGAGCTCTCGGCCCAAGCCTTTTCAAGATTGAATTGGGATCCTCATAAAATATACTCAGCCACATTCACGTTTCCCACGACTTTTGCTCCCAATACCAAGAACAAATGGAATACAGCAAATAGGCCACCTTGTTCAGAGGCAGCAGACATTTTATCTTTTGTTTCCTCTGGCAGACCTTGGAGAAAGCACCCAAATGAAATACATGTGCATTGATGTTCCAAAGTCAATGGGGCTACCTATTTCAGCTGCAGAACTATACTATGGCCACAAATAACATTGGCATATGCAGTGATATATTCCCTTTGTATTGTTCATGTAAACTGCACCTGACTAGGCCAGAACATCCAAATTCCAATTTGACATCATTAACACCCTCTGACTCATTATAGTGTGACAAGAGTCACCTTTTATCGGAAAAAATAATGAAAAGAGGACTGTGTCTGTATTATACCATAAGTTTTTGAACTAGGCTTCCCAGACAGTAGAGTCTGTGAGTTCATCAGATTTCTGTCCATCTGTCCTCAATTGTTGAATTAATAGCGCATTATTTCTGTTGCTGTATACTGATTTTAAAAAACACGTTGTGCAATGATAGCACTGTTTTCCTTTGGGCCAGACTGCGTAACAGGGAGGGTCAATATATACCGTGACAGGAAGGACATAAAAATGTTTTAAAACCAAAGTTGAATGGGGCATGAACCAGTTTGACGGGTACGAGGAAAAGAATTGTTGCCTTTCAGCTTTTATATGCAGATGTGGCTGAACCAGTCATGTACATAGAAGCCCCAAACTAACTTGAGACTGCATAACTCACCTCCTGCCCATCCATTATTCAGCATGCAATAACTAGTACTGGAGATTGATTACTCAGGTCTAAAGTGATGATGCTTGAATCAGCAAGAACTCACTTCACTTTTTTACAAACCAAACACAGGCATTCATTCAGTTACTCAGTTGTGTGTGTGTGGAGGTGGATGATACACCAAAAGAAAAAGAAAAAGAAAAAAAGGCTTTCATTTATATAGCGTCTTTCACAACCACCAGACATCTCAAAGCACTTTGCAGCCAATGAATGTACAATGTAGGCAACTGTTGTAATGTTGTAAAGGTTTGAGTCAATCAAGATCTTTGAATTATTTAGAGGATCAAGTCCCTCTTTCCCAAAGAAGCAGCAGATTGCGGTCACTGGAAATGAAGATTTGGATGAACTTAACATGGTTTGTGCTGACAATGTCTACCAAGTCAATCAAAGCCACAAAACGGGCACCGTGCAGGAAGCTGCAGTGAGTGAAACAGAATCTGCACATTCCCACACTGAAACTTTAATGGTTGAATTATCAAGAACATGTTTTTGTAGGCAACTGTTGTAATGTTGTAAAAGTTTGAGTCAATCAAGAGCTTTGAATTCTTTAGAGGATCAAGTCCCTCTTTCCCAAAGAAGCAGCAGATAAAAGAATTAAGGGCGGGTAAGTGGAGCTGAGTCCACGGCCAGATCAGCCATGATCTTGTTGAATGGCGGAGCAGGCTCGAGGGGCTAGATGGCTTACTCCTGTTCCTAATTCTTATGTTCTTATGTTTTCTTTCCCTGGTTTTCATTAAAGCGAGGGTTGATAGCACCAGGCAATTGAGACTCTACTTTTTATTTGAAAACCGTGCTCATATTGCATACACTTATATTAAGAATGGACTTTCAAAGCTCACTCCGCTTTCTCCACTGGCAAAGTGCCCAAGCACATTTTTTAAAATATATATTTCTACATTTTTGGCCTCATCAAAGTGAACGATGCTAGTGTTGGGGAATGGACCAGCCACGGTCAGCTTCAAGCATTCCGAGGTCAGGTATAGCACAAATGGACACGGGTTAAAGCTCAGCAAATGTATCTGTTGGGTAGCTGGGTCATATTGATCAGGAAAGTTCCAGGCTCCACTCTGTTGTCACAATGTGCCTCAACTCCAACTTCAGAAGAACATCCGTCCTGCACCAGAATACCTTTTTACCATTTCCCACACCACACATACTGTGGCCTCTACAATTGAGACATCAATTAGTGCCAAATCGCCGGCAGATTTATGCCGTGAATCTCTGAAGATTAAGAAGTGGATTCATTTCATAAAGGAACTAAGGCTAGAACCTCCACTTTTGACTAGCGCTCAAAAATGGGCGTTATTTCCGGCCTGGGCGGTAAAAAAGGGTTTTCAAATCACCGGCTTCTCGCCCATTCTCAAAACACCTAGTTTACATTTTTGAAAATGGGTGTTACCGTGAGCGATATCAAATGCGCAGTAGCGTAAAATTTTTCTGACCTACTGCCGTAAAGTGTGGCCGTCCTTAGCAACGGCATGACAACGCTCGATTCCCGCGATTCAGGAGGTCAAGGGTCATTATGACATGCGCAGAAGAGGAGACAGAGAGAGAGGGAGCTCAGAGGCACTGAAAGCGTGTGTGGCTGTGGTGTGTGCTTATCTGGCTGTTGTGGGAGGCACGACGGAAATTCATCAGTAGCAAAAAGCCTACTAAGCACCAAGAACATAGTTGGTACCGAGTTTTTGTCCAACAAATAAGATATAACATGGAAGGGATGGAGGCCCTGGAGCTGGTAACCAGGAACAGTGGTGGCAGAGGGCTCCCAGTGGTCCCTGAGCATGGCACTCCACTCCTAGGTTCCGCATCACCACTGCGAAAGACAGATGAGAGCAAGGATCAAGATCCTGCTTCTGCATCAGAGAATGTTGCCCCCTCAGCAGCCTCCGCTCCCGTACCCATGCATCCACCACATCTGCCTTCATCCCCCCAATGAAGCACCGCCAGGCACTGTGGAGTGAGATGGGGAAGGGGTAGAGGTGGGGAGAAGAAAGAGAGGGGGGGAAATGTGCACAGGTGATGGCTGTGTTATATCTCCATCTGGGTGTATGCAATTTGTTGCAATGTATGGGGGCTGGGGACTATGCTCCTGCTTTGCCTTTGTATTCTGTATTGCTGGACATGTTGACCATGTGATTTATGTCAACGGTGGAAAAAGTGGGATGTGGCGGGGGTTGGATGTTATTGGCTGTGTCACTTATGATTTCAGACCAATGTTGGTATTAAACTTTTGTTACTGAACATGACCTTGTTGCGCATTGTCTCAGATAGCTGGACCGTTACAAACTGGTGATTCCTTACCGTGAAAGGGTTAAATACAACTTTACATTAATCAATGTAAACTTCAACTGGCACCAAGTTGATGGGCACCATTGATAGCTGAGCTGCATACACACAGCAGTGTGTCAGCATTGTCACTTACATCAGCGCTTTTTCAGGCAAATCTTTCCGATATCAGCTCCTCACGTAAGAGTGGGATTTAACAAATGCTAGTCACACCGCTGGCGTCTGTCCCGGTTAGTTCCACTTTTTGTGGGCGGTTTTATTTTTGCGGGCGATATGTGTTCTCGGTGGTGAGATTCATAGTGGGCGATCTCTATGGCCGCTAGTTTGGGTAAATATGCTCTTTAAGACAAAAAACAGTCGCTGGCCGTTATTATTGAATCTCGGCATTAAGTCCATGAGGAAAGTAATGCTGGGCGATAATATGGGCGTTGAAATCGCCCATTCTGCTGATTCCGCCTCAAATTAGTCATAATTTTGCAAAGCTCGCTTGATTCAGGAATTGTGCCTTGGGTTTGGATAATTGCAAATGTCACTCCATTATTTAAGAAGTGAGGGAGGGAGAAATTAGGTAACTACAAATCTGTCAGTTTAACATCAGTTCTGGGGAAGTTACTGAAATAATCATCAGAGACAGAGGGAATTTTAACCCCCAAAAACAAGCAAGTGTCGTCTTTCGGATGAGCCATTAAACCGAAGTCCCGTCTGCCCGCTCAGGTAGACGTTAAAGATCCAACTGCACTATTTAGAAGAAGAGCAGGGGAGTTATCCCCAGTGTCCAGGCCAATATTTATCCATCAATCAACATAACAAAAACAGATTATCCGGTCGTCATCATATTGCTGTTCGTGCGAGCTTGCTGTGCGTTTAAGTTGGCTGCCACGTTTCCTACATTACAACAGTGACTACACTCCAAAGGTACTTCATTGCCTGTCAGGCATTTTGGGACGTCCTGAGGTTGTGAAAGGCGCTATATAAATGCAAGTCTTTCTTTCAGTGCCTGAGGGACCAGAGTGGCAGTTGAACCAGAGTGCCCGTGGGGTCACCAATGGCATGGAACCAAACCCCAGGAAGAGTAGGTGCTTTGAGAAGCAGCGAGAAACCATAAGATATACTTTATTAAAAAGTGAATAATGGAAAACATTCAACATGTGGAGAGCGATTGTTGCAAATTCAGTGTTTCTCAAGCAGTGCTTTTCTATGTTAACAGTGCCGATTGCCTTTAGCCTAATTTATGCGTCAGATCAAAGCACCAAATTCCACTAAGAAAACATTTGTGTGTACATAATGCCATAATGAGCAGTTTGATAAAATATATCTCTGCAAGACTAGAGGGGTAATAGCAGCAACACAGCAGGGAGATATTGAAGACATTTTTTGTCGTACAATAACCATTTTGGCAGCACTCCTAACACAGAGAAGACAAGCCAAGAAAAAGCTTTTATCATTTTAACAAAGAATACAAAATAAATAAACATTTCATCTTCCACAATTGGCTAAGATAAAAAAAACCTGTCAGCCTAAATAAAATGTGAAGTTTGGTCTGTACTTTATTAATTTGTTACACATCAAGTGTGTCTCTGAAGACTGATGAAGCCTGCCTGAGGCAAACTTGGACCATGAAGCCAATCCCTTTGACTTGCACAAGACATCGGCATTTCACCCAAATCTACTGATCCCACCTTCGTCTACATTTCATTTCTTCGCAGAGGATTCACACTAGAATTTCAGGCTGCTTAAACAAGATCGATTGTCTGTGGCACTTTATGGTTTTTCAACAAATGAACCCAGTATAAATAGGGATGGCAATTGGAAGTCTCCAAGTGTAATGTCAATAACAATCAGCTCACTGTGGACCAGCTCCAGGACATGGGCCACTACAGCTTCACAACAGCCACAGTGCCTCAGTAAAGCAAAAGCAAAATACTGCGGATGCTGGAATCTGAAATAAAAATTGAAAATGCTGGAAATACTCAGCAGGTCAGGCAGCATCTGTGGAGAGAGAAACAGAGTTACGTTTCAGGTTGGTGACCCTTCGTCAGAACTCAGGAAGGGTCATCGACCTGAAACGTTAACTCTGTTTCTCTCTCCACGTGTGATGCCTGACCTGCTGAGTGCCTCAGTGAAATCTGTGGGAATACAAAGCTTGCTGACCTTAATTTGGAACCATACTGTACAAACCATTTACAAATGGGAGACTATAATTGAATGAAGTGGGGCTTCCTTGTGCATTCAGTTCCGATGTCATCCTAATATTTATGCAGAACATAGGAACAGGAGTAGGCCAGTCAGCCCCACGAGCTTGCCCCGCTGTTCAATCAGATCATGGTTGATCTGCATCTCAATTCCATTTACCCACTTTTACTCTATATCCCTTGATACCTTTACCCAACAAAACTCTAGCAATTTCAGTCTTCAAAGCTCCAATTGAACGAGCATCCAGCCTTTGTGAGGAAGTGAATTTCTGATTTCTACTACCATTTGTGCGAAAACTCGAAAGTATAGTGAACAATGAGGAGGAGAATGATCGACTTCAAGAGGACATAGACCGGCTGATGGAATGGGCTGACACATGGCAGATGAAATTTAACACAGAAAAGTGCATTTTGGTAGGAAGAACGAGGAGAGGCAATATAAACTAAAGGGTATAATCCTAAAGGAGGTGCATGAACAGCGAGACCTGGGGGGCATATGCTCACAAATCGTTGAAGGTGGTAGGGCAGGTTGAGAAAGCGGTTAAAAATGCGTATGGAATCCTGGTTTTCATAAAGTACAAAAGCAAGGAAGTTATGATGAACCTTTATAAAACATTGGTTCGGCCTGAACTGGAGTATTATGTCCAATTCTGGGCACTGCATTTTAGGAAGGATGTGAAGACCTTAGAGAGGATGCAGAAAAGATTTACAAGAATGGTTCCAGGGATGAGGGACTTCAGTTACGTGGCTAGACTGGAGAAGCTGGGGTTGTTCTCCTTAGAGCAGAGAAAGTTGAGAGGAGATTTGATAGAGGTGTTAAAAATCATGAGTGGTCTAGACAGAGTAGAGAGAAACTGTTCCCATTGGCGGAAGGGTTGAGAACCAGAGGACACATACTTAAGATGATTAGCAGAAAAACCAAAGGCGACATGAGGAAAAACTTTTTTTATGCAGCGACTGGTTAGGATCTGGAATTCACTGCCTGAAAGTTGGTGCAGGCAGATTCAACTGTGGTTTTCAAAAGGGAATTGGATAAGTACCTGAAGGAAAAAAAATTGCAGGGCCACGGAGAAAGGGCGGGGAATGGGACTAGCGAAAGTGCTCTTGCAGAGAGCCAGCACGGGCTCAATGGGCTGACTGGCCTCCTTCTGTACTATAAACATTCTATGATTCTGTAAAAAAGTGCTTCCTGATTTCCCCCCTAAATGGCCTAGCTCTAATTTTAAGATTATGTCCCCTCGTTCTTGATTCATTCCACCAGAGGACATGGTTTCTCTGTATCTACCCTAATCGTTTCAACCTTTCAAACACCTCACTCAGATCACCTCTAAAACAATCAGGATTTTCTCCTTTCATTTCTAGCGCTAACACTGATAAGAATCTTCCTAGGACAGCTTTTACGCAAGTACAACCTCTCCACGTTGCAATGAAATGGCCATCAGTGTGAACATATCCATTCTTTTCTGAGTGAGATATCAATTATTGCCAAATTGACAGCAATGTTGTACTCTGGATCCTTGTAGACTAGGACCTGGACTCATTTCACATGGGAACTGGGCAACCAACAGACAGAGAATTTCATCCCATCAAAAGGTATTAAACGTAAAGCACTACCTTATTATAAAAGCTATTGTTAGAAAGGTTCTGAGTCAGGATACAGACTAATTCCACTGATGTCAAATTTTGCTCGATTATGCTCCTGTGGGATGTTTTATTACGTTAAAGGCGATATATAACTGAAAGTTGTTAATATTTATAGTTTATTGCTGTGTATTTTATAGTTTGGACTTTAGCACAATTGGACCGCAAAAATTTAATGCAGTAGAATTTTAATCTAGTCGCCAATAACAGATTAATTGCTAAGCAACTAAGAGCCGCCATAAAGGTACAGCAGGAATGTTAAAACCTGACCTTCAAAACACATTTCAACTTACCTCCCTGGCCAGCATTTCAATATTCCTGGATGCTTGTTTCTCATGGGTAGCCCTTTGACTTACTACATTTGTTGAGGTGGTCAGAATGGATAGTCAAGTAAAAATCCAGCAATTATGGACATACCAAATAACATGTACAGTTTGCAGCCTCTGGTTTTGAAAGAAGCATAAACTGAGAAGGTGCATATCAAGTGGTGAGAATCCCAAACACTTGGTGAGAAATGATACAGATATACTATGGTCTACACAGGACATTGTCACACAGTAAAGGAGAAGAACTGCATGCCTGAATAGTTCCATCCTAACATAGTGAGTTCAGTGAAGGGATGAGAGAATGCTAGTCACCGTCGTCTCTCCATCCTTCTACTGATCTAGATTACACCTCACTCAACATACACAAGGACAAAAGAGTCTGGAACCACACTGTCAGATGCACAAACACCTTCTGAAATATAACCAAAGGCCGACTGAGTGAGGTGTAATCTAGATCAGCCAAGGGACGGAGAGAAGACAGTGACTAGCACTGAAGTTACTATGTTATTTTGCAGCTATTCGGGATTCCATTCCTTCTCCTTTACCGAGTGACAATTTCCTGTGTGGGCCACCGTGCATCTGTAAGCATACTGCAATAGTGAGACCATTCTCAGGAATCATCTGTCAGGGGTAGGGAGGATGCCCCAACATGCTTGGGATGTCCCGACCACAGACAGGTTCTGAGAGGCCCATTGGTCACAGAAGGTGTATGATGGAACGTGTCCAATTTAGAGAAATGTGGGGACACAAAAATGTGCACACCATGGCTTCTGAATATTAAGCTGCTCATTAAAACTGAGAACTATTGCAAGCAGTGCAACAGGCTGTGGGTCAAAGTCTGTTATTCTTCACATTCTAAGCCCCCATTCTGAAATCTCAGCTGTGCCGTCAGGAAGAGGAAGTGAGCAGCGGTCCTTTGTGTGGCCTGTTAAGAGATTGGCAACGCCAGGGACCTCGGAACAGATTATCTACCCGAGCCGCTGCCTGGGGTAACCCAAGGCAAATGGCAGTGTTTACAAAATAAAATGGGAGAGAACTGTTCCTGTATTATTGTCCATAATAAATCACTAGCAAGAAAGGCAAAAACAGAGAGAGAGGGAGAGAGAGGGAAAGAGAGGGAGAGGGAGAGGGAGAGAAAGGGAGAGAGAGGGAGAGAGACTTACACAGAATTTACAGCACAGAAATAGGCTATTCAGCCCAACTGGTCCATACTGGTGTTTATGCTCCACCAGCCTCTTTACATCCCTTTTCATCTCACCCTATCAGTATAACCTTCTACTCCTTTCTCACTCAGAGAGAGACAGAGAGAGAAGAGAGTGAGAGCAAGAGAAAGAGAGCAAGCAAGTGAGAGGAAGAGCAAGAGAGTGAGAGAATGAGCAAGAGAGGAAAAGAAAACAAACGTGCATTTCTGCAATGCTTTACTGCATCGCTCATAAATGTCCCAAAGCCGTTCACATATAATTAGTAACTTTGAAGTGTTGAAATGAAATGAAAAATGAAATGAATGACTAATTAACCACGGATCAAAAGAGGTATTCTGCTGGTCTATATAAAAATTCCTCTGCTTGCATTAAACCATAACAAAAGCAAAGTCATTACTGTCACAAGAGGCGATGTGAAGACATTATATTAATTTGGAAACCGGAAAGTCCATCTATAGAAACCAGAAGAAATGAGGTGAGCAGATCAGACTGTTGAAGGTTAGCAGAACCAAAGTAAAGCTCTATAAAATGGAGCTATTGCAGTTCAGTTGGAATGCAAGGTTTATAAATCCTAGGAAGTAAATTAGTGCTGCTCAGCTCATGACTCCATGGAGAAGGAAAAAGTCAACGCCATTATTACTCAGCTTGTGATAGACATGTTCTCAGTACGTGACCAGGAAGCCATCAGAAAGATCTGAACCATGGGAAATAAAAAGGGTGACACTAGCTGCTCATGGTACAGCATGTGATTGATAGCCTCGAAGTGTCAGCATTTGAAGGGAATCGTTTCAGCTGTTGGTTGATGGATGTCGAAGGGCCCAGAACAGGCAGGCAAGCAACAACAAGCTGGTCAATGAGGCGATGTACGGAATCAGAGCAAAGAAGCCAGCCTTACACAACCTGCTGGGATATTCATTCGGACAGAAGCTACAGCCTATGAAAGGATATAAAAGTAATACGGCAACAAGATGAACTTAAGGAAAGCCAGGGAGAAGCTGAATCACCTCACAGAATCAGATATAGGGGTCAACAATTTTATTCTCTGTATCAGCCCCAGTTCCACCTAGGCATTAATTTCAGATCCTTGGAATTAGATACTGAAGGGTCAAAGAATGTATCAGAAGGAGTACAAGCACGGTTCCAATTTAAGGGGTTCAGCAAAAAGAATTAACTTGAATTTATATAGCACCTTTCACAACCTCAGCACGCCCTAAAGCACTTTGCAGCCAATGAAGTACTTTTGGAGTGTAGTCATTGTTGTAACGTGGGAAACGCGGCAGCCTATTTGCGCACAGCAAGCACCCACAAACAGCAATGTGATAATGACCATATAATCTGTTTTAGTGATATTGATTGAGGGATAATGTGCCATGGGATCTTTTGCGCCACCCAAGAGAGCAGACGGGGCCTGGGCTTAACGTCTCAACTGAAAGACGGCACCTCCGACAGTGCAGCACTCCCTCAGCACAGCATTGGAATGTCAGCCATGGAAAGTGAATAAGCACGTCAACCAATCTCCACCTTTCTATTTCCAATGAAGGATGGGCACATCCTGCTAACATGAAGTCTGCCCATCAGACATCAGCATAATTGGGATTTCAAATTGTAAAAGGCAAAACCATTGCAACATTTTGTTGCAAAAGTATTAATTATATTAATTAATAAGTTCAGGGAGTTTGCCAGGCTTTATATTTCAAACCCATGGCAAGATAAACCTGCAGTAGATGGTAAACATATTGGGATAAAATGAGAAAATACACAAGACAGTGGAGTTGGGAAGGTAAGCGAGTGAGAAAGCAAACTGCGAGCTCTGAAAGTCTGGCTCACTCCAGAGCTCAGGGCCTCGGTGGCTAAAGACATGGCTGGCAACGGGGGGGGGAAGAAGTCAGAATTGGAGGAACGCAAAGATCTCGGAGGGTTGTAAGGCTGGAGGAGGTTACAGAGATAGGGAGATGCAAGGCCATACTCAAATATGAAGATGGTTACTTGGGGAATGAACTGGAGGATGGCAAGTGCGGGTCGAACCAGAACTCAGCAAGGAGAGCAGGGGAAGGGAGAAAATGGAGAAAGATTGCAAAGTGCTGCAGTACAACGAGACCTGGGGGTACTTGGGCACGAAACACAAAAGGATAGTATGCAGGTACAGCAAGTGATCAGGAAGGCCAATGGAATCTTGGCCTTGATTGCAAAGAGGATGGAGTATAAAAGCACGGAAGTCTTGCTACAGTTGTACAGGGTATTGGTGAGGCCACACCTGGAATACTGCGTACAGTTTTGGTTTCCATATTTAAGAAAGGATATACTTGCTTTGGAGGCAGTTCAGAGAAGGTTCACTAGGTTGATTCTGGAGATGAAGTAGTTGACTTATGAGGAAAGGTTGAGTAGGTTGGGCATCTACTCATTGGAATTCAGAAGAATGAGAGGTGATCTTATCGAAACGTATAAGATTATGAGGGGGCTTGACAAGGTGGATGCAGAGAGGATGTTTCCACTGATGGGGGAGACTAGAACTAGAGGGCATAATCTATTTGGCCGCCCATTTAAAACTGAGATGAGGAGGAATTTCTTCTCTTGGAGGGTTGTAAATCTGTGGAATTCGCTGCTTCAGAGAGCTGTGGAAGCTGGGGCACAGAATAAATTTAAGACAGAGATAGACAGTTTCTTAACTGATAAGGGAATAAGGGGTTATGGGGAGCGGGCAGAGAAATGGACCTGAATCCCTGATCGGATCGGCCATGATCATATTAAATGGTGAAGCAGACTCGAGGAGGCGTATGGCCTACTCCTGCTCCTATTTCTTATGTTCTCATGTAAAATCTGTGCACCAAGCAAAAAATGCTTTAAGTGAAAGGGAACAAAAATAGGAATTATTAAATAATTATGTTCACACAGTCAGCTTGGTCTCCAATGTTTCACTCTGGCAAAATCACAACTTTAAAAAACATTGTGAACTTTATTGCCTACTGTTCTTTCAGCTCCTGTGTCATACCAGTGACATATCAGTGAGTAGCACCCTCACCTCTGAGTCAGAAGGTTGTGGGTTCAAGTCCCACTCCAGGGACTTGAGCACATAAATCTAGGCCAAAACTCCAGCGCAGTACTGAGGGAGTGCTGCACTATCTGAGGTGGCGTCTTTCGGATGAGATGTTAAACCGAGGCCCCGTCTGCACTCTCAGGTGGACGTAAAGATTCCATGGCACTATTTCGAACAAGAGCAGGGCAGTTATCCCCAGTGTCCTGGCCAATATTTATCCCTCAATCGACGTAACAAAAAAGCAAATTATCTGGTCATTATCACCTTGCAGTTTATGGAAGCTTGCTTGTGTGCAAATTGACTGCCGTGTTTCCGACATTACAACAGTGACTACGCTCCACAAAGTACTTCATTGGCTGAAAAGCGCTTTGAGATGTTCGGTGGTCGTGAATGGCGCTATATAAATGCAAGTCTTTCTTTCTGAAATATAGCAAGAGCATAGGGAAGGTGAAGTAACCCTGATTGAGATGCTATCATGCCATGCGGTACATTTGTGTAACACTGCTCACTCCCCGTGCCCACTCACATTCCCTTTCTTCAAGCAACGACTGAATTATTACAGCCGAGAAAGGCTGAACCCACAGCTCTATGCAGAAGGCTCTCTCTCTCTTACCTGGGCGACAGCCACCTGTGTCTGCTGCTGCTGCTGCTGTAGCTGCTGCTGGAGGAGCTGGAGCTGGTGGTGAACCGAGAGCGGGGTGCCCGATGGCAGCTGGCTGGCTGAAGGAAGCAGCATTTTGGGAGTGGCCATCAGAATGCCGGGGCTATCGTCATAGAGCTGAAAGAGAGGGGAGAAAAGCATGTGTGAGAATTCTTGTCAGAAGAGAAGAGCGCGATCCATTCAATTTTCCCGTCTCTGCCCTTCCACATTTGAAAAATGGCAGTGGTCGGAAGCCTTCCATTTTGATCAGTACAGGTCAGTCTTTTGATCCCCATCTTACCAGAGGGGATTTCGTGAAGTTAAACATTCCAGAAGTACTCCTACACTTGAAGGATCGGTGATGGAGCACCCAAGGACATTAGTATCTTAATCGCCGCCCTTCACTTCTGGATTCAATGAGGTTATTCCTGGGAATGGAGGAGAGATGGAGAAGTGCGCTGAGGCGCATTGATGCAGTAATGTAAAGTTTCAATGCAGACTCCTATCACATTAAACTGGGAAAATGTGAAAGGGACGGCATTGTCAAAAAAAACTGTTTGTTTGCAAAACACCAGGCAAAGATGTCATTTGGGTCAAAGTGCAGGCATTGTGTCGCTTGACATCATTGTAACCAGAGGTTCTTTTTCACTTAACTTGCCAATATATTTTCACAAATTGTATCCTTTCATTATGACCATGCATTATGAAAAATAAGAACATTTTACTTTTCCATAACTCTGTACACCTTAAAAAAAAATTATATAACTTTTTTTTAAAACAACAAAGCGATGAGGTGCATCCTGGGATAGCTGAAGAGTACGCTTGGTTTCAGCACACTGTTCATTATCTCCAGTGCTCTGGGTGCGAGCTTCAACCAGTCTGCTGGGCAGCTGTGCGGCATTGAGAAAGCAGAGCACACATCTAACCTCAGTCTGAATGTGATCTCACTTCAAAAACACAAGAACCCGCAAGTGTTATTTGTTCCATACAAGCTTGAAAGTCGGACGCGTTTCTGCATTACTGTGGAAAAAAATAGCAGGTAGACTCACGTCCATATGCAGTTTAGTTAAGGCAGCAGAGCAAAAATAACATAACTACTCTTAAGAAAAACAGCATGACTGTTCTGATACTCAACCTGGGGATACTTGTGCATGAAACACAAAAGTATAGTATGCAGGTACAGCAAGTGATCAGGAAGGCCAATGGAATCTTGGACTTTATTGCAAAGGGGATGGAGTATAAAAGCAGGGAAGTCTTGCTACAGCTATACAGGGTATTGATGAGGCCACACCTGGAATACTGTGTACAGTTTTGGTTTCCATATTTATGAAAGTATATACTTGCTTTGGAGACAGTTCAGCGAAGGTTCACAAGATTGATTCCAGAGATGAGGGGGTTGACTTATGAGGAAAGGTTGAGTAGGTTGGGCCTCTACTCATTGAAGTTCAGAAGAATGAGAGGCGATCTTATCGAAACGTATAAGATTATGAGGGGGCTTGACAAGGTGGATACAGAGAGGATGTTTCCACTGATGGGGGAGACTAGAGGGCATGATCTTGAGGGGCCACCCATAGAATAAGGGGCCGCCCATTTAAAACAGAGATGAGGAGAAATTTCTTCTCAGAGGGTTGTAAATCTGTGGAACTCGCTGCCTCAGAAAGCTGTGGAAGCTGGGTCATTAAATAAACTTAAGACAGAAATAGACAGTTTCTTAAACGATAAGGGAATAATGGGTTATGGGGAGTGGGTGGGGAGGTGGAGCTGAGTCCATGATCAGATCAGCCATGATCTTATTGAATGGCGGAGCAGGCTCGAGGGGCCGTATAGCCTACTCCTGTTCCTATTTCTTATGTTCTTATGATTCCGCTTCCAATTGCTGGTTTATTGATCAATGAACTTGAAACTGAAGTCAAAGAGTGTGAATTCTCCTAGTCTCACTGTTAACCAGAATCTGAGTCACAGGAGCTTTATCTCTGATCAAGTCTGGTAAAATAGTTGTTCATCAGATGATTTGACAGTATATTTATGAATTAAGCCTAGAAATTGCAAATGGATGAACATTTAATGAGCGCATTTGGCATGACTCAGTCTGCTACTTTCCCATTTATTTTAAGTTTAGAATATAGCCAGAGAAATTTCATACAAAACATGTTAAGCATTTGTCCTCTATTATCACCAACTGCAAGTTCTAGCCTTTAACGTATTGTCTTCTCTTCATTGTTTTTACATTTAACTCAGTTTACTGTAAACTCAAACGGAATATCAATGACTTCAATATTTTTTTAATTTAAATAAAAAGTCTCCCCACGGTCCTACTTCATGAAGGGAAAACGATGTAAGCTTAGCCTGAGGTCTACTTTAATTAGGCTTTATTTTTGACCTGGGTTAGGCAGAGCTATGGTTTCAATTTCCCAGCTCAAAATGCCTCTTCTACACTCTTTAGGCCAAACCACTTCTGTTTTCCCTGAGACTCTAGATGATTGCAGGCTTCCTGGTTAGCTCCACAGATGTTTCACTTAGACATCTCACAGATTTAACTACTCGTTTTGTCGCAAGAATTAACTTTTCATCAAGTCTTAATCCTTTTCAGAAACCCTGGTGTCACCTTTGGGAGGGGATGGAATTTAGTGAATGAAAGCATTAAATTAAAAAGTCACTGAATACAGGACTGTTCTATTTAGCTTAATAAACAATCCTTCACAAGCAGTTATGAAGCATTGTACAAAACAATAAAAACCGACCAGATTGGATAAACACCAGAGTTTCAGGCACTGGGATTCATAGTAATGTGGGAGGCTTTTGTGTCAAGCATACAAACTTAAAATAGAGTTCTAGCCACTGTTCTACATCTCTTGTCAAGAAAGAAGGCACTGATTGCTTCGTACATTCAAACAAAAGGGCAAAAAGAAATAGCCTCCATGGTACTGAGTGCGCTGAATTCCACAATCTTAGTTTCTCTCATTAAATTTGAGCAAGCCATTCTGACTCCCTACACAGCTCAGCCTTCTGAATGTGTGAAAGTATAACACGATACGGGATAACCTACCAGACAATTAGCACCTTGCAAAATTATTATTCCTGAATAAAAAAGCTGGGTAAATGGAGCTTAGAGACAGTAGGTTATTAACCATGAACTAAATTCAATGAATTCTTCTGTCATAAAATGTTGACTGCAGCATTGCCAATGTTTTTAATTAATTTTTTTATACATCATCTTACATCAAGACAATAGCGAGTAGAATGTTTCTGGTAGCCTGTAAACATGACTGATTGGAAGGGCATTGGTTTATGCGGACTGAATAAGCTGAATTCTGTTTTTAGTATATGGGAACTTTTTTAAAAAAAAGACAGAATTACTGGGATCACATTCCATAATTCCATCCATTTACCTCAAGCCAGTGGATCAGGTCAATGATCAACAGGTTTCAACCATTCACCCCCAACCCATTAAAGATGCAGAGAGTGATGAAACTTCCTTCAGCCCTGAAGGAGGTGGCTGAGCACAGACCTCTTACAAGATATCAAAGCATATTAAAAAAGTTAAATCCAGGTGCCTAGTCCAAGGTAGGCCACAAAAATAGAGCACGAGGGCGCTGTTTAAACTGGTGCAAGACAAACTTAGCACGGATGTCAGGAAGGCCTTCGTCACACGAAGAGTGATCCACACATGGGCCAGACTGCGATGTGGGATAGTGGAGGAAAGGATCTTGGTATCATTTAGGAGACGGCTAGATGTTGTGATGGAAGTGTTCACAGAGGCCGAATGCCCTCCTTACCTTGTGAATCAAACATGTTCATCCAAAATGAACATCGGGAACTTTCTACTCAACCCACTGAATTGGAACAGGAAGTTTCTCCTCCACACTCCCTTCTCCTATAAATCCACAAAGCAGCCGCAAACCTCAATCGACGATACTGCTGACAAATTAAAAGGGAGTCAAATATGAAACTGCTACAATATGTGCGGAGTCTGTTATTTCCCTGGAACGTTGATTATAGTCCAGAGCACCACAATGTGAAGCACATGCTGCAGCATCACACTTGCATCAAACTACAAGCGCTTCTGCGTCTGCACTGACAGCTCACTGGGTAACTGCATCGTGTGGGATGGGGCTAAGATAATATTGACCTGGAAGGTCTCCAGTTCAACCCCTGGCCTGCCCCACCAATTAACTGATCTAAGGCAGAGCAGCCTATGGTATCCCAGGACTGTCCGTGGCCTGTGCACACTAGAAAGGCCAAAAAAGGGGAACAAAAATTCAGAGTACCACGCCTTCCAGAAACAAGCCTTACAAACAGAAATATAAGGGTCGGCAGAACGCAGTAGAGTATCGATTCCTCCTTCCACTAATGTTAGTGAAAAGATTGGTGTAAGCACAAGGCCGTATACCCACTTCACACACTGGCTTAACATTAAGAGGAGGTTGCAGCACCTCGCTATTGATTAGCATCAGTCAGAGGGTTACGAGGTAGCAATAGTCTAGGGACTCCAATGAACATGTTAATTCATGATTCACTCTCATATTTTTTTTACATCATTGCTTTTAGACTCAATTATCTAGGGTTCGGGATAGAATCGCTAGCTTAGAGGCCATTTAATGGTACGAAAGGTTCTCAATGGCAGAACTGACATATGAAGTAAGACTGGATCGACTAGGCTTATATTCATTGGAATTTGGAAGAATGAGAGGGGATCTCATAGAAACATATAAAAGTCTGACGGGATTGGACAGGTTAGATGCAGGAAGAATGTTCCCAATGTTGGGGAAGTCCAGAACCAGGGGTCACAGTCTAAGGACAAGGGGTAAGCCATCTAGGACCGAGATGAGGAGAAACTTCTTCACCCAGAGAATTGTGAACCTGTGGAATTCTCTACCACAGGAAGTTGTTGAGGCCAGTTCGTTGGATATATTCAAAAGGGAGTTAGATGTGGCCCTTATGGCTAAAGGGGTCAGGGGGTATGGAGAGAAGGCAGGAGTGGGGTACTGAAGTTGCATGATCAGCCATGATCATATTGAATGGCGGTGCAGGCTCGAAGGGCCGAATGGCCTGCTCCTGCACCTATTTTCTATGTTTCTAGAATGGGAGAGATATTTGCTGGAATCCAACTTTGGAAATGCACTTTCCATTGGAAAATGTAGCCTCAATTGTTAAAAGCATAGAACAGCCTCTCTTAGCACCAATCTTACCCTGGCAATCACTGGCAAATAACACTGGTCTTGTAAAGTGAAAGGATTCTCACAGGACACACATGCCATCGCTGAGGATGAAGTTTGGAAAGCGTTTTCTATTTACTGTAAAGACACTTCAGTTTAGAAGTGAAAATGTCTAGACTGTCAAATGAAGCACTGATTCTTCCAAGTAACGGGGGAGAAAACCATAGATAACATTCTTGATCAATTGAGCTACACTGCCAGATGCTAAGGTCTGTGGGGTCAATGCTCTGTATTTTAAATAACACATGCGTTTTAGATGCCTTGCCTCCAGCCGTTGCCATGTGCATTGGGCCACTGGCAATGCTCTAGCACTGGGACCCCAGCATTCCAAGGGCCACAAAACAGGAAGGAATTCTGCACATATCCCACAAATCCTAAGGTGTGTTCTGCCTCTGGTCTAAACAAGAGAGAGAAAGGCACAAAAAAGGGAAAAAAAAGCAACTGAAGGGAGAATTAGAGGATGGGAGCATGCAAGAATGGAAGTGTTATACACAGCAGTCAAGGAGTAGGCAACAGAGAAGAGGAACAATGGGAATACCAAAGAGAGAAGTGGGCAATGACATTTTGCAAGTGGACCATTTGCAAGCGCAGGAGATGCAACACCTGTCCTTTTACCTCCTCCCTTCCCACTATCCAGGGCCCCAATTATTCCTTCCAGGTGAAACAGCGATTTACTTGTACTTCTTTCAATTTAGTATACTGTATTCACTGCTCACGATGTGATCTCCTCTACACTGGGGTAACCAAATGCGGATTGGGTGACCGCTTTGCGAACCACCTCCGTTCAGTCCGTAAGAGTGTGACCCCGAGCTTCCGGTCGCCTGTCATTTTAATTCTCCACTCCACTCCACTTCCACTCTGGTATCTCTGTTGTTGGACTCCTACACTGTTCCAATGAAGCTTAACGCAAGCTCGAGGAACAGCACCTCATCTTTCGTTTAGGCACTTTACAGCCTTCTGGACTCAACATCGAGTTCAACAATTTCAGAGCATAACCGTTGCCCATCTTTGCCCCACCTCCCCCCCGATCTTATGTTTTTTTTTCTCTGTCTCCAATAGCAGCTGGTCATTACTCCGCCATTCACACCCTATCCAGACTAACCTTTTTCTAACTCCTGCCATTACCATTTCAATTCATCCCATCATCTCTTTTGTCTCTCTAATCTCTCCTGCCTTCCACCCTATCACAGACTTTCTTCCCCTCCCCCTTTCAGTGTTTCTTAAGAATCTGTTCTTTCCAAACATTCGCCAGTTCGGACGAAGGGTCATCAACCTGCAACGTTAACTCTGTTTCTCTCTCCACTGCCTGACCTGCTGAGATTTCCAGCATTTTCTGTTTTTATTACATTTGATAATAACTGCTAAGTACACACTTGAGAGAAGACACAGGGAAAGCATAGAAACCCTTTCATAATTTCTTTGCTTTTTCCTGCCAGGTTGACATTCGTATGCGGGAAGAAAAATATACAGAAAGGCAGACACACAGGAATAGCAGAGAAAAATAACAAGGAACATGACTGGGGCCATCCGATTGTGGTATAAATCATGCATTCAGCTTGTTCTGATTAAACGTGGCAGCTGGAAACAGTGGCCAGCAAGTAGTAGCTCTACACATATCATTCCAAGCTGCAGTTTAATTAACTAGCACTTATTCCGGCTTTATATTACTGGAGTGGCTCCAATTGCTGTAACTGTAGCAGTTCCTTTAAAGCCGAGCCCGCCCTGTTTAACCCTTGGGTGGATTCAGTAAAAGCAGAACATAATGCAATGATTGCCCCAACGCTGAGGGGGGAGGAGTAGGAAGGGGTCGGGTGGGGGTGGGCAGTGTAATTCTGGTAAGGCAAACATGCATTGCTGGCTTGATCGGGCTCAGCCAGACTCAGCACAGTGACATTTTGCACCTACTGCTACCAGCTTTAGTTGCTGCTGCCACCATGCTGCCATCAGAGACACCCAGTGCAACTGGCCCCTGAAGAGGGATTCACCCCAATGGTGCTGGTGCCAGGTCATCGATGCTGTAAGCATCCTGCAAGGTAAAGGGCGCATCACTTTATTAAACAGGAATAATTGAGGCATCCACAGCACGGTACATTTCAGGTCTTCCACCAAATGCAAGTAGTGCAATCTCATACATCTGTTCTAACAACTCAATAAACTGCATGTGATAAGGCCCCTGTTGCTATAGAACAGAAGAACCTTGCAGTATATGTCCACAGATCCTTAAAGGTAGCAGGACAGGTCGATCAGGTAATTAAAAAGGCATACGGAATACTTTCCTTTATTAACCGAGGCATAAAATACAAGAGCAAGGAGGTTATGCTAGAACTACTTAGGCCACAGCTTGAGTACTGCGTGCAATTCTGGTCACATTACAGGAAGGATCTGATTGCACCAGAAAGGGTGCAGAGAAGATTTACGAGGATGTTGCCAGGACTGGAAAACTTTAACTATGAGGATAGATTGGATAGGCTGCAGTTGTTTTCCTTGGAACAGAAGAGGTTGAGGGGAGATTTAATTGAGGTGGATAAAGTGGATAGGAAGGATCTATTCCCCCATAGCAGACGGGTCGATATCCAGGGGGCATAGATTTAAAGTAGTTGGTGGAAGGATTAGAGGGGAGATGAGGAAACATTTCCTCACCCAGAGGGTGGAGGGGATCTGGAACTCACTGCCTGAAAGAGTGATAGAGGCAGAAATCCTCATCACATTTAAAAGGTACTTGGATGTGCACTTAAAAAGCCGTGTCGTACAGGGCTACGGACCTAGTGCTGAAAGGTGGGATTAGGCTGGGTAGGCCTTTTTCGACTGGCCTCCTTCTGTGTCGTAATTTTCTATGATTTTATGATGCATTGTACTGGTTCATTAGTTCATTTTCAAGTCAATGTCCATAAACTCAACCTCTGAAGGATGGTGGAATTCTTGTCACCTCCCCCAAAAAGACTCTGACAAACAATTGAGTACATTATTGACCTGGAGGAAGGTACACAGTGGTGTTCACCAGGGGTGGTACTAGGACCACTGCTTTTCTTGATATATATTAATATGATTTGGACTTGGGTGCACAGGGCACAATTTCAAAATCTGCAGATGACAAAACTTGGAAGTATCGTGAACAGTGAAGGGGATAGTGATAGACTTCAAGAGGAAATAGACAGGCTGGTAGAATGGACGGACATGTGGCAGATGAAAGTTAACGCAATGAAAGTTAACGCAGAAAAGTGTAAAGTGATACATTTTGGTAAGAAGAACGAGGAGACACAATATAAACTAAAGGATGGCATGTTGGCCTTCACAGCTAGGGGATTTGAGTATAGGAGCAGGGAGGTCTTGCTGCAGTTGTACAGGGCCTTGTTGAGGCCTCACCTGGAATATTGTGTACAGTTTTGGTCTCCTAATCTGAGGAAGGACATTCTTGCTATTGAGGGAATGCAGCGAAGGTTCACCAGACTGATTCCCGGGATGGCAGGACTGACATATGAGGAGAGACTGGATCGACTGGGCCTGTATTCACTGGAGTTTAGAAGGATGAGAGGGGATCTCACAGAAACATATAAATTTCTGATGCGATTGGACAGGTTAGATGCAGGAGGAATGTTCCCGATGTTGGGGGAGTCCAGAACCAGGGGTCACAGTCTAAGGATAAGGGGTAAGCCATTTAGGACCGAGATGAGGAGAAACTTCTTCACTCAGAGAATTGTTAACCTGTGGAATTCTCTTCTGCAGAGAGTTGTTGATGCCAGTTCGTTGGATATATTCAAGAGGGAGTTGGATATGGCCCTTACGGCTGAAGGGATGAAGGGGTATGGAGAGAAAGCAGGAAAGGAGTACTGAGGTGAATGATCAGCCATACTCTTATTGAATGGTGGTGCAGGCTTGAAGGGCTGAATGGCCTACTCCTGCACTTATTTTCTATGTTTATAAGTTTCTATACAATTCTAAATGGGGTGCGTGAACAGAGAGCCATAGGGGTATATGTGCACAAATCATAGAATGTGACAGGGCAGGTTAAAAAAACATATGGAATCCTGGGCTTCATAAATAGAGGCATAGAGTACAAACCCTATGATGAACCTTTATAAAACACTGGTTCGGCCTCAACTGAAGTATTGTGTCCAAATCTGGGTGCCGCACTTTAGGAAGGATGTGAAGGCCTTAGAGAGGGTGCAGAAAAGATTAAAAATAATAGTTCCGGGGATGAGGGACTTCAGTTACGTGGATAGACTGGAGAAGCTGGGGTTGTTCTTCTTAGAGCAGAGAAAGTTGAGAGGATATTTGATAGAGGTGTTCAAACTCATGAGGGGTCTGGACAGAGTAGATAGAGAGAAGGAGAGAAGGGTCGAGAACCAGAGGACACAGATTTAAGGTGATCGGCAGAAGAACCAAAGGCGACATGAGGAAAAACTTTTTTACGCAGCAAGTGGTTATGATCCAAATTGCCCTGCCTGAGAGGGTGGTGGAGGCAGACTCAATTGTGGCTTTCAAAAGAGAATTGAATAAGCACCTGAAGGAAAAAAATTGCATTGGCTACGGAGAAAGGGCGGGGAGTGGGACCAGCGGAAGTGCTTTTGCTGTGAGCCGGCACGGGCTTGATGGGCTGAATGGCCTCCTTCTGTGCTGTAACCATTCTATGATTCCAAGTTCTAACCGTTACCATCTGCAAACCACTAAGGGTGAATACCATCAAATAACGGGAGACACCAGGAGCAGATTAAATCATCACCTGTCTGAGAATGTAACAATATTTTCTGGGAATGATGTTACTGCCTAGCCGTGGCTCACACATCACTGTATCCCAGATACAAAGAGGCTGAAATTGCCCCTTTGCGCAGTGCCTGTCTGCGCCGCTGGCCAGCGTTAATGGTGTGCTATAAAAGCAGAAAATGCTGGAAATCTCAGCGGGTCAGGCAGCATCTGTGGAGGGAGAAACAGAGTTAACGCTTTGGGTCGATAACCCTTCGTCAGAATTGAAATGGTGTGCTACTGAGTTAGCGCATGGGTGCGGCGGCCACATCGACATGAGCGGATTTGCCCCTGGGCTCCGCTGGCGAAATGTGGTTTTTGTGCCATGCTCCGCGATTAGCGCACTGCCATGGCGATAACATCATCCCAGCAGTCAGGCCTGGATCCAAACCCAGGCCCCAGAGGTGATGAGACAGTGTGCTAATCTTCAAGTGGCCTAAAAGCTCGAATCCTCTTCACATGCCCCTGTCCCCCGCCCCATCCCAGGCAACATGTAGTTCGTTGCCATCAAATGGAAGTATTGGAAAGATCTGCATAGCACAGGCTTTTCTCAGAGTGCACATATTACAAAAACATCAGTGAATGGAAACAACAGTATAAATTTTCCGTCTACACTCCCACAAATAGCAGCTGGTGTTTAGCCATGGTGAGATAAAGCTTGGTCAAAAATGTGTTTTTTCAAGGTGGAGAGAGGAGTGAGGGGTTTAGGGAGGGAGTTTCAGGTCGAGGCAGCTCGAAATCTCCGAACGTACTTTGACATCGATTCCTAGAATTAATCTTAGGCCAGCAGGCTTTAAAAGTGTTAATGGTGCAGTATTGCAATATGCCAATATGGAGGGGTGGGGGGAAGGCACTTAATCGACAAGACAAGAAGTGCGTTTGGAGACACAGTTATGATACTGTTGTGCCGATTCTCCAACCTGGGCTCCCTGAGAGTGTGGTTCCTTGCTGGGGTGCACCATCCATGAATTTACCCTGGTGCCATCTACCCTAATTAACACGCTGCTGTTTTTTGAAAGAAAATTCTTTATCAGTACACAGCAATAACCAGTGAGCCAAAAAATACCGAAATGTTATGACAGATGAACCAGATTGATGTGGTGACCTTACAAATCTATGCAGTACAGCATGTGAAAGACCCATTATCTGAGTATTATATGAGCATAAATGGTTAAGCTTGCATTAATTTTTACATTTGAGCTTAAATAAAAGCAAAAGGAAAATCTAATTAAAAAGATTAGATACATCGTTCATCTTCTGGGATACTGTGGTCCTTACTCTTTCATTCTCACTAAATGGCTTCCCTCCCCTCTTGAAGCCACTGACTCTTTGCTGGGATGTGGGTCTATGGGCACCGATTACCCTCATGTAACTCACCCAAGTGACCATTCGTCAGTAGACTATAGACCTCGATATGAGGAGGCTCACAGCACAGCCCACACTCGAGCACTTCCAGCACAGGTTGCTGGATAGCAATCTGGGGCTGGAACCCCTGGCTGATTCCGGGGCTGGAACCCCTGGCTGATTCCGGGGCTGGAACGCCTGGCTGATTCCGGGGCTGGAACGCCTGGCTGATTCCGGGGCTGGAACCCCTGGCTGATTCCGGGGCTGGAACCTCTGGCTGATTCCGGGGCTGGAACCCTGGCTGATTCCGGGGCTCGAACCCCTGGCTGATTCCGGGGCTCGAACCCCTGGCTGATTCCGGGACTGGAACCCTGGCTGATTCCGGGACTGGAACCCCTGGCTAATTCTGGGGCTGGAACCCTACTCCCGAATCCAGACAAATCTAGCGACCCTGATGATCTCCTCCCCGGCTGAGAACATGTGTCTGGGGAACAAATGGGGGAGAGCCTTAATCATCTGTTACTCATTGGAGCTCACTGAGCTATGACAGAAGGGGAGGGGGTTGGTTTCCACAATTTTTTGTTTTATCAGAGGCTTTCGAAAGGGAAGAAATACGCCCTGTTCCCAGTGGCAGAGCCAGTAAGGGGTCATGGGGTCACCTTGCCCCCTCTCATTCCTTCCCCCCTCCTCCAGCCCATCATTTTGAGGTTGGCCTCATGGCATTGGAGGACCTCATCTATTTCGCCTCAATCACCTGTCTTCCGCCTCCCTGTTCGGCCTGTGTGGTTCCTGGCGCAACCTTCGGACCAGGTATGTCATCCATTCCCCAGTTTCCAGTTTGGTCCTTTTCCGGCCAATTCAGTCAAATCTACAGTTCCATGACCCCTCCCCGCCCCCACCACCCCAAGTCGGCCGAACCAACCTGTGGCAGTGCTTGTTGCAGGACATTCTAATAACAGGCTAACCTTACAACAGTGTGCCTGAAACTGTACTGAGGTAGAGGCTGCGTGGCCCACTCAGCAATCTTAGACGGCTTTACGAGCATTCATATAGGTCTTTTTACCTGATAACAGGACTGAAAAAAGGTTCCTGTCAAAGCTGACCTATGTAATAGGAATGGATAGGATTATATTGAGTCTCAATGTGGTTTAAAACTGATTCACTGAGATTCTGCTCATTGAAGCTGCCCACAGACCTTCTATTGTTACGTGTTAGTTTTTAGTTGTCCCATTATCAGTTCCGATCCAGTGTCAATCCGAATTTATTAATTGAAAAGTTAATATTACTTGGACTGAATTTCTGCTGAGAAATTGCTACTCACATTTTTAATTAGCCCATCTCTCCCTGGACACATATCAAATCATTTTATTGAGAAAATGATTTGGATGGAAGCCACAGATTATATAACCAATTTTGAAAATTAATTCTGCATATGAAGCCTTCTGATGAATGTTGCTGCATTGTTTGCAGTCATGTAATTAGGTTTCAGCAGCTGTTCGGCTCCCCCTGGGCATGCTAGCTCTCTCTCAAAGAACTGTTCATTATTTATCAAATCGACTCACCTAATTTATACCACTGGCTCTCTGTACCTGAGGCTTAAAAAGAAAACGAACTAAATGGCAGAAACACATACATAGGAGTCGGTTTTGTAACTCGAGGCAGTAAACAGAATAATAGAAATGGAGGGTAAGCTACTGGTGTAGGGACTGAACGGGGCCCAAGGCTTCTCCATACAACCTACATGTCCCTAATAAACAATGACACAAGTGCTTCTCGGCTACAAAGCTGAAAACAGCTAAAAGAGGGGAAACAATAAAAGGTTTTGCCCACGATTCCTTGTTGGTGAAAAAAGATGGGAGCATGAATCTTTTCTTCCCTGCAGGTCAGGGTTGGGAGAGAACCAATCATCTCATCACCTCGATCATGGCGCACATATTGGCCCTACTCCCAACTCAACGGGGTGAATCAAATAAAAAACGGCCCATCAGTTTTGATCCATTGAGACATTAGAATCCATACAGGGGTCAGAAAAAAAATACAACTTTCCATCTCCGAGTTTGAGAGAAAAAGATAACACGCCCAGATTTATTGGGGTAATGAAAATAATGAGGGCACAAAAAAACAAACTGTGTTCCTCAACATTACGGTACTGGTAGGCACCTTCCCACGGTAAATTCGAAAGGCAAACAAACTGTACAGTTTTGGCCTTGAGCATCGTTGGGCCTTGATTATAAGGTGCTGGAGAGATTATCATCAAGTAGACAATCCTCGTTTGAACCATGCTGTTGGAGATGCAGAATTCTCCAAATCCCCCAATAATGGAGTCTGGAATGGGTCCACTGCAGCATCTGAAGCAGTCCAGGCAGATGACCTGCTGATGTCAGCTTATTACACAGAATGTACAGCACAGAAACAGGCCCTTTGCCCCGACTGGTTTATGCTCCACACGAGTCTCTTCCCACCTTATCAGCATATCGTTCTATTCCTTTCTCCCTCTTGTACTTATCCAGTTTCCCCTTAAATGTATCTATGCTATTCATCTCAACTACTCCCTGTAGTTATGATTATCCTTTGATAGAATAGTCCACTTTGGTGGTAAAAACAGAGAGACAGACTATTATCTGAATGGTGACAGATTAGGAAAAGGGAAGGTGCAACGAGACCTGGGTGTCATGGTACATCAGTCATTGAAGGTTGGCATGCAGGTACAGCAGGCGGTTAAGAAAGCAAATGGCATGTTGGCCTTCATAGCGAGGGGATTTGAGTACAGGGGCAGGGAGGTGTTGCTACAGTTGTACAGGGCCTTGGTGAGGCCACACCTGGAGTATTGTGTACAGTTTTGGTCTCCTAACTTGAGGAAGGACATACTTGCTATTGAGGGAGTGCAGCGAAGATTCACCAGACTGATTCCCGGGATGGTGGGACTGACCTATCAAGAAAGACTGGATCAACTGGGCTTGTATTCACTGGAGTTCAGAAGAGTGAGAGGGGACCTCATAGAAATGTTTAAAATTCTGACGGGTTTGGACAGGTTGGATGCAGGAAGAATGTTCCCAATGTTGGGGAAGTCCAGAACCAGGGGTCACAGTCTAAGGATAAGGGGTAAGCCATTTAGGACCGAGATAAGGAGAAACTTCTTCACACAGAGAGTGGTGAACCTGTGGAATTCTCTACCACAGGAAGTAGTTGAGGCCAATTCACTAAATATATTCAAAAGGGAGTTAGATGAAGTCCTTACTACTCGGGGGATCAAGGGGTATGGCGTGAAAGCAGGAAGTGGATACTGAAGTTTCATGTTCAGCCATGAACTCATTGAATGGCGGTGCAGGCTAGAAGGGCTGAATGGCCTGCTCCTGCACCTATTTTCTATGTTTCTATGTCATTTCAGCACAGAAGGCAGCTCATTAGCCCATTAGTTCCAATGCTGGCTCTCAGTTGGAGCTATCTACTCTAGTGCCATTTCCCCCCCCATCTCACTATCCTTTTCAAATACTTACCTAATTCTCTTTCAAATGACGTGCAGTCCCTGCCTCATTGCTACATTGCTAAAGCAATCTGTGCTCTAATCGCCCAATGTGTTTGAAACCTAGCTGTGGTACTTGCTGTGCAAAGTATCCTTGAAAGCTGTACTGCCAGCCACGACTAGCTGTTGGCTGCCCATCACGATTTGGTATTAGGGAGACATTTTCGACGAGCCACTCAGCATTTAACATGAATTAAATGTGGAAAGCATCAGTTGTTAGTAGAGCATGGCTACACAGCAAGACCCTAGACCTTTGATTGCACACAGTTCCTAGCACAAAATCCACCGTCATCCAGCTTTGTACTTGTGACTGTATCTGCATGGCAGGTGGAATTTCATTCTCAGGTCTTTCATTTTGGCATTACGTACAGGGTAACTTCCTACCATCTGCTATGGCTAATAGCTATATATCTCCAAGCAGCTGGTCCGAAAGACCAACCACCCTACTTTGGTACCCCGCCCCTTCCCCGGAGCTGCACCTCTTGAGCATCAAAGGAAGCAGTGTTGTCCATACATACATAGAATTACATACATCGAATTTACAATACAGAAACAGGCTATTCAGCCCGAATGCCATGCCGGTGTATATGCTCCACACGAACCTCCTCCCATCTTACTCCATCTCATCCCATCAATTCTATTCCATTCTCCCGCATATATTTACCATTGTAAACAATGAGCCCACCTTCCTGGCGCCACCAATCACTTGCCTTTTAGAAACATAGAAAATAGGTGCAGGAGTAGGCCATTCGGCCCTTCTAGCCTGCACCGCCATTCAATGAGTTCATGGCTGAACATGCAAATTCAGTACCCCATTCCTGCTTTCTCACCATACCCCTTGATTCCCCTAGTAGTAAGGACTTCAACTAACTCCTTTTTGAATATATTTAGTGAATTGGCCTCAACAACTTTCTGTGGTAGAGAATTCCACAGGTTCACCACTCTCTGGGTGAAGAAATTCCTCCTCATCTCGGTCCTAAATGGCTTCCCCCTTATCCTTAGACTGTGTCCCCTGGTTCTGGACTTCCCCAACATTGGGAACATTCTTCCTGCATCTAACCTGTCTAACCCCGTCAGAATTTTAAACGTTTCTATGAGGTCCCCTCTCATTCTTCTGAACTCCAGTGAATACAAGCCCAGTTGATCCAGTCTTTCTTGATAGGTCAGTCCCGCCATCCCGGGAATCAGTCTGGTGAACCTTCGCTGCACTCCCTCAATAGCAAGCTGTAGCCTGGCTGGGTTTTAGCTCTCCGGCCACTGAGTTGTGGGCCAAAGTCCGTCAACAAACTTCTCCTGTACCAGTAACCTTTTCGAATTGGACAGAAAGACTCCCATCGCAAAACTTGGCACACAACTGAGATTTTGCTGCAAGTGAGCTCAGATCCATTTTATGCGATTCTCACAAAATTGGGGTTTACAAGTCGGACTGGCCAAGGAAGCTGCCGGAAGATGAGTTCGCACTTATGTGCTGCATCTCCAACTCAAACCAATTTCCCCTTTGTGTCCTATCAGTCCATCAAGACTCTCCTTTCGTGGCATTTAATTGTTTTCTGAAGAATCCCAATACTTTGCCTCTTCTAAA
This sequence comes from Pristiophorus japonicus, assembly GCF_044704955.1. Lineage (NCBI taxonomy): Eukaryota > Metazoa > Chordata > Chondrichthyes > Pristiophoridae > Pristiophorus > Pristiophorus japonicus. The sequence continues at coordinate 116,969,316 of NC_091984.1, forward strand.
CTTACATGAAAGGGTCATTTCCAGCATTTACCCCGTTAGTGCAGTATCCTGTTACCATAAAATGCAGAGATACAAGGTTGGAGCAGTAACACGATGACATCATCCTAATTGTTAGATCTGCAGCTCTACTTTATAATGGAATCAGTAAGTATAATTTGCACCAGGGTAGCATTCTGTGACTCATACAGCGGTAATAAAAACCAACACATTACGCTGAAACTTTACTGAATGAAAATACCCCAAGGTAATCTTCAGAAAATTTACATTGGGGGAGCTTAATTTCCAGGAGAATTCACTCGGGAAATCACTGATCATTATTTAGAAAGATACTGTGCAGAATTTAGCTGCATGTGTTCTGTGAATCAACAGATCTGTGAACAGGCCAGCTATATTGCAGATTTTGGCTCAATGTAAAGTGGTTTCGAACCTGCTTCGACACAGAACCAGTAGTATAACTTGTTAGCCAAAGGGTCATAGACTTTTGGATTATGTTACCAGGTGAGGGCATTGAGGTGGACCGTGTTAAAGAGATAATTAGATATGTTCGTGGAGAGAAACTCGATTAAAGGGTATGTTGAGAAGGTGGGTAGGTTAAGTATGTGGCATACAAGACATGTGTCCAAACAGTTCTCAGGATTCAGAATCATTTGGCATGCAACAGAAAGCACTTCGTCTGCCTCATGTGCGAGACTGAGGAGCAAGTTATGAGGTCATTTGTGAGAAAAAGTTCTGCGATTCTCAGTCATCTAATGGCCAGTGACCTACAGTGAGGGAGGTCTCTGATGGCCAACCAGTGACCTACAGTGAGGGAGGTCTCTGATGGCCAACCAGTGACCTACAGTGAGGGAGGTCTCTGATGGCCAACCAGTGACCTACAGTGAGGAAGGTCTCTGATGGCCAACCAGTGACCTACAGTGAGGGAGGTCTCTGATGGCCAACCAGTGATCTACAGTTAAATCCCAGCAGTAACCCGATGGACATTCAGAGACTTGCAAGTCTTAGGTCTGTGTCTAAAAAAAGTAAACTACTTCAAATAATGAAACAACCAAGGCCTGGGCCTCTTTCTGGTGAAAGTAGCTTGACCTGACAAGGCTCTGGCATTCTGCGAAGCAGTGTTCCCATTTTCACCATCAACCGTTTCAAAATATGCTCTCTAGACGTGGGTCCCCTGAAGCGCTGTGTATGGGGCGAACATAAATGGTATGGATTCCTCCACAACTCGACTTGGAGACTCTTGAGGCTGATGATACCTTTCTGTACATGTCAGATGCCCAGCTGACCTTAAATGAGCTGTAGTTTGGTTGCATATAATGACCTTTATCAGCTCTCAATAATCCTGATATACAGTAGTTTAATGGTACAGACGTTCCTCCACCATGTCACACGTGCACATTGTGTTCTGGACTCCAGCACCACATTTCTCCATCTGGCACCTCCCTACCACACTTTGCTCCCTCTTCAGCTTCCATATCTCTCCTGCAGCTTCCCGCCCAACACAAATCTTATCTCCTGTCACAATCCTAGGCTGAGGTGTTTTCTGGGCGAGCCCAATGGAGTGCCTATTGCTCAATCTCCCAAAGCAGCAACGCAACTACCTCATTCCCTTTCCTTGTTGAATATCTCACCCACTTCGTTTCACTGAAGTTAATCTCTCCAACCTCCTCTCTGGCCCTATTTCACTGTCTCTTCCTGCCCCCCCACCCAGCCCCTCCATGCAAGTGTATCTTAAACCACTGTCCTGATCCATAGCTCCCTCCAGAATGTTCAGTCCCTTGTCAACATTCTATCTATGGCCATATCTTAGTTGAACCTATTGATATTCGGAGACTAACTGAAACCTGTCTAACCAACAGGGACTCCATCACACTCACAGAAAGCTCCCTGCCTGGCTCCATAGTCCATGATGACCCTCCCTCTATCTAAACCACCACAGTTACCACTAGGGCCCATCTTGGTTTCTCCTCCCTCTGACATCTTTTCTTTGAGTACCTCACTTCCTTTTACTTCTCCCACCTCTCAAGTCCTTTGCTCCATCCTTCAGCCAGCTCTCTCCTATTAAAAATATAACTGGTATTCAGAACCGAGTGAGCAGAGATCGGTGCATTTGGCTGTATTTTTGTTGGCTGATGTTTGAACAGGAAATGCAGTATAATTGGACCCTCAACTACTTTTTACGCTGTTCTGCCTCCAGACTTCAGCTGATCCACCACACTACTCTCGCCTCTGAGTCACAAGGTTTTGGGTTCAAGTCCCACTTCAAACTCTTGAGCACAAAATCTAGACTTGAGACTCCAGTGTAGTACTGAGGGAGTGCTGCACTGTCAGAGGTGCCGTCATTTGGATGAGACATTAAACTGTGGTCCCGTCTGCTCTCTCACGTGGAAGTAAAAGATCCCATGGCACTGTTTCATAGAAGAGCAGGAGAATTATCCCCGGTGTCCTGGACAATATTTATCCCTCAATCAACATAACTAAAACTGATTATCTGGCCATTATCACATTGCTGTTTGTGGGAGCTTGCAGTGCGTAAATTGGCTGCCGCCTTTCCTACATTACAAAAGTGGAGCTAAGTCCATGATCAGATCAGCCATCATCATAGGCAATCCCTCGGAATCAAGGAAGACTTGCTTCCACTCCTAAAGTGAGTTCTTTGGTGGCTGAATAGTCCAATACGAGAGCCACAGACCCTGTCACAGGTGGGACAGATATTCCTTCCGCTGCCTGCGCCTGACCTCTTCACACTGGCAGCGTTGAGATTCAAAGAGCTCAACGCCCTCCCGGATGCATTTTCTCCACCGAGGGCAGTCTTCGGCCAGGGTCTTCCAGGCGTCAGTGGTAATGTCGCACTTTACCAGGGAGGCTTTAAGGGTTTCCTGGCAACGTTTCCGCTGTCCACCTTTGGCTCGTTTGCCATGATGGAGCTCCGCATAGAGCAATTGCTTACGAAGTCTCGATTTTGGTATGCGGACTAAGTGGCCTGCCCAGCGAAGCTGATCGAGTGTGGTTAGTGCTTCAATGCTGGGGATGTTACCCTGGGCAAGGCCACTGATGTTGGTGCGCCTGTCCTCCCAGAGGATTTTCAGGATCTTACGGAGACATCATTGGTGATATATCTCCAGCGACTTGAGGTGTCTTCTGTACATCGTCCATGCCTCCGATCCATACAGGAGGGCGGGTATTACTACAGCCCTGTAGACCATGAGCTTGGTGGTAGGCTTGAGGGCCTGGTCTTCGAACACTCTTTTCCTCAGGCGGCCGAAGGCTGCAGTAGCGCACTGGAGGCGATGTTGAATCTCCGCATCAATGTCTGCCTTTGTTGACATGAGGCTCCCGAGGTATGGAAAGTGGTCCACATTGTCGAGAGCCGTGCCGTGATTCTTGATGACTGGGGAGCAGTGCTGTGCGCAGATCAGCCATGATCTTAGTGAATGGTGGAGTAAGCTCGAGGAGCCAAATGGCCTACTCCTGCTCCTATTTCTTATGTTCTTATGACTACACTTCAAATCGTACTTCATTGGCTGAAAAGCACTTTGGGACCTCCCGAGGTCATGAAAGGCACTACGGAAATGTAACTCTTTCTTTCCTCTTCATTTTCCTTGCTGCTGACTCCCTCTGCTGGCTAGTGCACAGGAAGTACTCCCACTCATCGTGACCTTCCTCACAACATCCTCCATTCTTCTCAGACTTTCATTAACGACAACCACCTCATAAATTAAATATATATTATTTACCAGCAACTCTTTAAATGTTGAACTATTGCAGCCCACAACAAAATGGTCAGTGAACGAAGGATTTGGTTAAAGTCTCTTGCTGAAATTCTGTTACAGTATTAAACACAGATCATAGATAGGTACCCGTTTCAAACATAACCACTGGGGCCATTTCACTACAAGTACTTGGCAGCAGTTAACTCAGGATTGAGTCCATTAGCGCTTGACTTTCTCCCTTGAGCTGGGCCCACAGTGTCAGTCAAGTGCACCTATGTTGCAGTTAAGTGCCCCCACGTATTAGAAAGGTACCAAGGATTAAAAACAAGCCATAAATTAAATATAATTGAAGAGTTTCACCAGCAGAGGCTGAATTAATAGATGCCAAATTATCCCTGGCTTACAAGTACAATTTTACTGCCGCTCCCTCCAAATCACAGACTAGAAAATTCCTTTGAGCCAGCGGGATAAAAATATGATGAGCCCTCGTCATTCAGCACACAAAACCCCAAGCAAAACAAAAATGATGTGATGCACAATTCTTTGTAACCATTTCGATTCCTTGCTGGAGAGACTCCCTTTAAAAATAAATTATAAAAACATTACCCTTAAAAAAATGTTGCTTCTTCAAAAGTTCTCCCCTCCACCCCCACACCAGGTCAATTCCCCCAACAGTTGTATGGTGCTGATGTGGCCCACTGAATACACATTCCAAGCATTCCTCGGTCCTTCTGAACATTTTCTCCGCCCACTGGAATCACTCCAGGCTGGTCTGGAGTGACAGTGATTTATAAAAGCTTTTCAAACAAATACAATAGGCTGTTGATGGGATAATAAACCAGCACACTCTGTGTACACAGATAAGCACTCACCCAAAACCAATATTCTTTCTAGTCAGACCTCAATTGCTTCTAAATGTTGTAAGCTCTATCGCTGCACAAACCGTTCAATCAGCTCGAACTATGAATATTACTGCTAATGATTAATAAGTACCATAAGTGATCCTGTACAACATCGCAAAGCTGCTATTATGTTGCAGTGAGACTCGTGCTACCCCGATCCTAGTGAATCCTGGCACATTTACTTGTGGGTGGTAACTCGTTGTTCGAGACCCATGTGTCCAGAACTGGCGCAATCGGCATGGGTCTTAGCGCAGCTGAAGAAACAGCCTTGCAATGCAATGAGTAATACATTAACGCACGCATCTGCATTCAAGTACATGGCATAATGCACAACTTTTATTTGCTTACATCATCGTAACATGGGAACAGGAATAGGCCATTCAGCCCCTCGAGCCTGCTCTGCTATTCAGCCAGATCATGACTCCATTTACCCGACTTTCATCCATATAACTTGATACCTTTACCAAATGAAAATCTATTGACCTCAATCGTGAAAGCTTCAATTCTCATAGCATCCACATCCTTTTGGGGAAGAGAGTTCCAAATTTCTACTAACTTTTGTGTGAAAAAGTACTTCCTGATTTCGCTCCTGAACGGCCTAGCTCTAAAAATATATATTTACAATCTTAGATATATTCACAGACACACAAGATGATGTATGAACCAATGTGCCTTCAGTAAACAAGTTAATCAGTTCTGATGTGAATTTTCTGATCTTTGTAACTTGCTGACGGTATTGTCAGAGTACTTTGGCATCAACGCAAGTCATAAAGTTCCACAATTTTCCGAAGCAATAAAATCAGATCATTTCCTGTTGAGGTATTTATGAGATCCCTGGAGTTCTGAAAATGAAAATTGATGTACCCCAGTGTGCTTAGCAAAAGTTTAAAATACACCTTCTGCTGTGTGACAGCTGCATTAACTGGTTGCAACTGAACCAGAAAGGATACAAAACAAGGGTGGATATAAACAACGATGCTGCTACATTTGGCTCCGTCGTATCTGGTTTTTCGGCGCTACGGGTACTGATTTGGGTCCAACATGGCGTCTGAGGAGCACGCGCACACTTCTGGTGCGGACCACGCGGATGACATTTTGGGCAGGTCGTTAGCGCAGGCGCTGGGAGCGTGTGCTGGAAGTATGCAGAGTACACAGATCGTGCACGCTAATTTGATGCCAGCACTGCTATCTGCAACCTCAGTGCTATAGCTTAAGTCCTCTCTCAAACATGCACAGCTGAACGTGTGCTCAGCAGCAGGAAGGACTCTCCCATCAGCGCTCTTCAAAGGCATTGTCAATGGCTTTCAAGTTAATTGCTGATTGATTTCTACTGGATCTTGGTGAGTTTGTAGAAGTGTTTGGTGGTTTGTTATCTTATTTGAAGTTGTTGAAGTCTCCAGGGAGTGTTGTGGCAGGTTACTTCAAGGCTTCTGCTCAGACCAGTTTCTCCCAGAAATGGGTGCAGTAGTTTGTATCCACCTTGTCTTGCAAGTGAGAGGGAAGTGTGCCAGTGAGTGCAGTGCAATGTGTTTCGGTGATGCACCTTTGTTTATGAAAATAAGTTGAGCAGGTTGGGCCTATACCCATTGGAATTCAGAAGAATGAGAGGTGATCTTATTGAAACATATAAGATAATGAGAGGGTTCGACAAGGTGAATGCAGAGAGGATGTTTCCACTCATAGGGAAAACTAAAACTAGGGGGCACAGTCTCAAAATAAGGGGCCGCCCATTTAAAACTGAAAAGAGGAGGAATTTCTTCTCTCAGAGGGTTTTAAATCTGTGGAATTCTCTGTTCCAGAGAGCTGTGAAGGCTGGGTCATTGAATATATTTAAGGTGGAGATACGACAGTTTTTTGAGCAATAAGGGAATAAAGGGTTATGGGGAGCAGGCAGGGAAGTGGAACTGAGTCCATGATCAGATCAGCCATGATCTTATTGAATGGCGGAGCAGACTTGATGGGTCAAATGGCCTACTCCTGCTCCTATTTCTTATGTTCTTATGTTTGGAGGGCCTCCTGTCCCCTTGTGAATACAGGACCTCTCCCCTCCTTTCAACCTCCTGCACCAGGGCCTGGAGTGCTGCATCTGAAAATCTGGGAGCCCTCTCTGTGCCATGTTATGCAATCTTTTCTCTTCCTGTAGGTCACACACTCCTATATAATAACTTCCAGTACCTGCTGCACCTGGAATGCACCTCCCCTTTCAGAGGTGCAGGCTGGCTTTAAGAAGTGCAGGTTAGCTTTAACTGGTGCTAGCCTCACACGAACTTGGGCCCCCTGCTGAGGAGCGTAGCCACGCAGCAACGTATTCAGCGCTGGGCTGCAGAGCACAATCATTATAATTAGCAGGCAGCATGAAGTTTGCATGCTGCCTGCTTTCCTTTGATTGGGCGCTGGTTGATCGTGCATCGCGATCCCCGCACCCATTATCGGGGGCAATCAAATGTTTAGCCCTTAGTATTTAATTAGATGTTTGCAAAATCAGAATTAAGCTGCCTTTCATTTCATGAAGAACTTCATGAGAGAAATTAAAAGTTGTCCATATTTAATTTGGATGTTGCCTGATTCTCCCTCTTATTTACATGTTTGAAGATTCAAGACAATGGGAAGCCATTGAGCAAATCTGGAGCAGCTCACATCTCGGAGTTAGAATATGTTTCCAATCAATACACTCAGTGGTAAGGGAAACTCAGCTAAACAAAGTACAGTTGTATGAACTCCCACACTGAGGAAGAGCTTCCCCATTCCATGTGGTGATTTTGATGATATGATTGGTAGCTCAGCAAGCCAAACCTTGACACCGTGCTAAGGGAGCGGTCAGAGGTCAACTTTTATCTCTCGTTCCCTCTCACAGGAGAAGTCAGTTGAGGACAAGCTGAGTCTGAATCAGTGTGAGAGACAGAGAGGTCATGCTTGCTAGTCAGCCAGAGGAAAGTGGAGAGGAAACAGGTAGAGATATGAACATGGATGTCCTGTAAAAGGAAAGGTTAGTGCCAGTCAATTCAGGTAACCAATGAGTGAGTTTAGTCCATAACAGGGTCAGGGTCACATATTTCCTATTATCTTTAGTAGTGACAGGGAATTTATTGAATTCCTATAAAAAATGTATTCTGCTCATTCATAAACATCACACAAAATTAAAGCAATGTGTTGCTTCATAAATGGTGTGGTTAACGAGGATACTTATCAAAAGGATAGGAGAATGCGTGCAGCGGTGTGGGTTAGACCATAGAATCCAGTCGGCACAAGAAGGGGTTTTGATATGAATCCCATGTCAATGCTAGCATTGAACTGGATATTGGGCAGTGAAGGTGCACTCCAGATAATAGAGGATACAAGGTCCATTTATGGGAATGACGGATGATGCTGAACCGGACAGATTATCTACTGTGGACCAAATATTTGGAAGGCCATCCTTCCCCAGAAAGCACTGACTTATGCTGGAGTACATCACGGGTGACCCACCCAAGTGAGCATTCTTCAAGAGTGAGCACAGCCAGTGTCTATTCAACCATGAGGGTAATCATAGCTGGGCCTAATCCTGTCAGCACCTGAAGCCCACGCATACATCTTTTCAAGCAGAGGCAGTGGACGGCAATTAGGAGTGCCGGCCTGTTTAATATCTCCCCTCTTATTCGAAGGGCAATGTGGCCATTTGCACTACCCTTTCCTGCTGCCCCTGCAAAAAGCAGCAAGTATTTTACTGTTGGGAGGACCACCTCAGCTGGCTCTCAGTGCAGCCAGTGCCTCTAAATCAAAGTGGGATTTCACTGCGCTACACAGTTTCACCCTGAAGGTATGGTGCTGTGTGTTCGAATTTTACACCAAAACTGTATGTATTACGAAGGAACATTGCACAAGCATTGACACAGCAAAATACAGATTCTGTTTACCAGCACCCTCATTCTTCCTTTTAATTAACACATTAAGGAGTCATCATAGGCAGTCCCTCGGAATTGAGGAAGACTTGCTTCCACTCCTGAAGTGAGTTCTTTGGTGACTGAACAGTCCAATACGAGTGCCACAGTCTCTGTCACAGGTGGGACAGATAGTCGTTGAGGGAAGGGGTGGGTGGGACAGGTTTGCCGCACGCTCTTTCCGTTGCCTGCGCTTGATTTCTGCATGCTCTCGGCGTTGAGACTCGAGGTGCTCAGCGTCCTCCCGGATGCACTTTCTCCACTTAGGGCGGTCTTTGGCCAGGGACTCCCAGGTGTCAGTGGGAATGTTGCACTTTATCAGGGAGGCTTTGAGGGTGTCCTTGTAACATTTCCGCTGCACACCTTTGACTCGTTTGCCGTGAAGGAGCTTCGCGTAGAGCACTTGCTTTGGGAGTCTCGTGTCTGGCATGCAAACTATGTGGCCTGCCCAGCGGAGCTGATCGAATGTGGTCAGTGCTTCGATGCTGGGGATGTTGGCCTGGTCGAGGACGCTAATGTTGGTGCATCTATCCTCCCAGGGGATTTGTAGGCTCTTGCAGAGACATCGTTGGTGATATTTATAAGACAAGTCAAAAAAAGCCTTGCAGCTGTCAAAGAGTCTTTTTCTTTTAAGTGACTGATAATGTTCATGAAGAGGGATTTACTGCATCTGACAAGGTGGTTTCTGCAAGTCATCATTCTGCTGACCCCAATAGGGAGTTTTGAAACGTTGCCTTTTTATCAAAGGCTGGCTTTTCAAACAGATGCTTTTATTGCATTTTAAACTTGATGCATTTTCTTCCTAAATGTCAGCATTCCTTAACTTTAAAAGAAAAGGTAAAAGTAATCAATGACAGATTGTCTGATCCATCATGTATCACTAAGAAACCTTCTTCCATTTCTTCATATTTCTTCAGATAGCTTAAGATCCTTCGGATACTTAAATCACTCTGGAAATCCGTTATTCTTTGCCATTCAGCCTCCTTCAATGGGACAACCTCGCGCACTGAACTAGCTTTCTTCTGATTTTTTTTGTTGTTTATGCATTGAATATTGGCAACAATGTTAGTGGCTCTCATGACTAAATCGGTTTAGTATTTATTCAAATAATAAAGATTTTGCCATTATCCTCATGGGACGTCACGGGCCACAAACTTGTTATCATCCTTGCAAAAACCGTAATGTGCGGCCCAGTGTGTTAAAACGTAAAACACACAGCACCATGAGTCGTAGGGACACAAGTCGGATTTCCCGCAACTTCACCAAGGTCCTGACTGTAGCCTTGCACCTTATTTTAGTAGGTAGGGACTGGTGGGGGGAACAAACACTATTTCATACCGTTATTTATCGGGTTGGCATACATTACCTGCCCAGAAAGATTGAGGTTTACAGAAATACCAACAGATCCATTTGATTCCAATGGAAACTAAAAAGAATAGATACTTTGAGTGGGGTGTGGGGAAAGAGTCCATGATGGAGTTAATCAAAATGGTCGGAGGAGCTTGCTCGATGGGCCAATTGGCCGTTTCTTCTTCCAAGTATTGATATGCTCTTATGTATGCTAAGTTTTTACACATTAATTTACAGAATTCATTACATTTTTCAAACTGTCCCCTCACTTGAACAAAAAGATGGAGATGTTCAAGTGAAGTTTATGCAATAATTACAAGATAAGATAACAATTAGGTGCGTGTGATGGGTTATAACATATTTCAGAGTTTAGAGAATGCCAAAACACAAGGCTGTGTGGATTTTAAATACAGTGCAGGCTGTTTGCTTTTGAATCTCTAAGAACTGAACAATCAAATATTGAAATACTACAAGACGTTCCACAATCTATATTTGTTTTCTGTGAATGAAGAAATGGTTTCTGGTTTTGTGTACATCTACAACATGCACAAAGCTTAGAACCCAGAGTGGATATATCCCCCTGCCCAATTAAAAGATGACACCAGATGGATCTAAAAGATCCCATGGCACTATGTCCAAGAGAAGGAAAGTTCTCCAAGGTGTCCTGGTCAGTATTTATCACACAACAAACATCACTAAAAACAGATTATCTGGTCATTGGGCACCTTGCTATCTGTAGGTCCTTGCCGTGCATAAATTGGCTACGTGTTTCCTGCATTTCAGCAGTGACAAGACTTCATTGGCTGTAAAACACTTTGGGACATCCGAAGGTTGTGAAAGGCGCTATATAAATGCAAGTATTTTCCTTTTTATAAACCAGTAACTTCTCCTCTCTCTTGTCATAATCCTGCAATCATTCTCCTTCCATGATTCAAAGGCAAAATGCAAAACCGAATGATGGTGCTTAAATGAATGGTCAATGCTGCTCATGGGAAGTATAAACTCCAACAGCAGAATTCAAATGAAAAAGCTCACAAAAGCAGGTAGGGAGTGAAGGAGGCATATGGAAGACACAATCGAGCATACAGTTGGAAAAAAGTACAGATGTCAGAGTGTCTTCAACAACATAACACTCAAATGTCGAGGGGTGAAACTGGACATAGGCGAGAATGTAAAACAGGCTTTTGCTGCCAGTGTTGGGACCCATCCGATACTCTACTGAAGACAATGGAATTGAATATTGGGCGGGGCATAACAGGTGGGTGACGCAATGCCGCCGGTTTTTACTTCCCCGCCAGTGTACAATCTCACCCCCAAGACCTGTTTTCCAATGCTACAGGGGAGAAACATGCTCTTTAACGGATAGATGTCGGGAGAGTTAAGAGAAACTGTTAATGCAGCGGGATTGTTAGGCTATGGATTGCCCTAAGGGAGACAGTCGTGGGAGCAAAATCAATAATAGCTTTTAAAAGGGCTGTGGATAAATATTTGAAAAATAAACATTTAAAATGGGAACGGGGAAAGGGCAGAGTGTGGGACTAAGTGGAGAGCTCTTTCAGGGTGTCAGCACCAGTGTGTGGGCCAAATGGCCTCCTTCTGTGCTGTAAACATTCTGATTTATGGATACTATGACTGAAGCCCAGGACTGTAGAAGGTAGCGCACTAAACAAAAGTCCCACAGCTTCTTAACACTGTAAAGTGGCAGCAGTATTTATGTTTTTTTTTGTTACTATCTTTATTACCTTTGAGGGGGTGGGGGTGGCTGGAAGAAGGCGGCAATGAAATGAAACGGCCAAAAAAAAGAAACAACATTTATTACCAGAGGTGTTTCGTGTTGTGTTATATAACAGGGTTTAATCTTTCAATGCGGTGGACAAGGACAGAACTGGTGGAAAAAAACAAGTGAGTTGTGTACAGTTCTGCGATGTGTGCACTGGGTGTTATTTATAAATGCGATAACTCACATCGCCACATCCAGCAATGAATTCCAAGCATGGCACAAAATACCTCTCCAGTTTGACAGCAGCAGCACAACCTGGACTGATCAAACCTGCGTGGTTGGGGGGGGGGGGGGGGAAGGTAGGGGAAAGGGGCTGCTCGCAATCAAACATGTTAAAGCGTCTTACGCTGAGCGGTTTCACAATCAGACCTATCAAGAAACAAAATACAATGGATGTTTTTCTTCCCGAGACGAAAGTGCTGCCTTGCTGGCAAGAAAGCACAAAAGAAACTCCAGCCATCTCCTCACCCCCTTTCAAGCAGGGATCTACAGGAGAGAGCCGTTACATTGTGGCAGCTCGTAACCCTCACAATGGTGACGGGGAGGGAGGGAGGTGGAATGCAGAGAGTTACCAAAAATATCTTTTGGACACTGGGACATTGTAAGAGTTGTTTTTTTTTAACGTGCAGATATAAATTCAGATCCCTTGAAGCACTGACCTATGAGGAAACAATAAACCCCTGTAGTTTAATATTCTAGGGAAAGTAAGATTGTAACTCCCAGTAAATACAGATTCCAAGGCTTGCTTTTCAAGCTGGTCTTGCATGTAGCTTCCTAGGGGGTGGCAGGGACTATGTTAAAATTTTATTAAATGTTCATATTAACAATTTAATTTGTTTCACAATGCATACATTAATCTTGCAGAAACATAACTAACTATTCTAAGATAGCATGTGAAAAGTCGAGTGTAATGGATATATGGTAGTGGTTACATAGGATATACGGCACAGAAACAGGCCATACAGCCCAACCAGTCCATACTGGCATTTATGCTCCATTTGAGCCTCGTCCCATCTTTCCTCATCTAACTCTATCACCCTCTATTCCCTTCTCCCTCATATGCGTGTCTGGCCTTCCCTTACATGCATCTATACTATTCACTTCAACCACTCTCTGTGGTAGTGAGTTCCACATTCTCACCACTCTCTGGGTAAAGAATTTTCTTCTGAATTCTCTATTGGATTTCATGACCATCTTATATTGATGGCCTCTAGTTATGCTCTTCTCCACAAATGGAATCATTCTCTCTGTATCCATTCTTATCAAAACCTTTGTTAATTTTAAAGACCTCGATGCGGTCTTTTTTCAAGAGAAAGGCAAAAGTTCATTTGCAAAGATCCTTTCAACATGGTCGTTTGAATACTGCCTTGACGTTATCGCAAGATACCAGCTAACCTTTATGGGATGTTTGCCCTCAGTCTGAGGCCTGCCCGCAGTAGCTACCAGTGCATTTCTCCTCACCGGTTGCGCCACAGATGGAGTTGTTGCTGAAAGTTTATTGGGGATTAACTGGCAGTTCTATCAGCTAGCTCTACAACTAGAACACATCATGTATCTGGGAATGCCACCAGCCTGGTTTTGAAATGGATGGCCCATTTTTAAGCGAGCTCCCCAGACACTCCAAAAGGTGTACCAAAGACCTCAAATTCTTCTTTTAAATGAGAGGATAGAGAGCCCAAGGAAAACTGCAGTTAGTGTGGACCACAGGGCTGGCACTGACCACAACTGCCAGCTGTGCCCCCAACTCTGCCCCCATTTCCTTTCTTAACTCTGAACAAAAACTGACATTCTCCCTTTATTCACTAAAAGAACTAAAGTCTGTTTTTGACAATAAATGCCCATTTTGTTCCGCACTCAGGGTAGATTTTTCCAAAGCTCAGCCCAGAATAGCTATGAACTAAGACTTGCATTTATACAGCGCCTTTCATGATCTCAGGACATCCCAAAGTGCTTTACAACCATGTTTTGAAGTGTAGTCACTGGTGTAATGTGGGAAACACAGCGGATTATTTTTGCACAGCAAGGTCCCACAAACAGCAATGTGATCATCACCACATTATCTGTTTTGGTTGAGGAAAAGTATCAGCCAGGACACCAGGGAAAACTCCCCTGCTCTTATTTGGTAGAGTGACATGGGACCTTTTACATCAACCGGAGGGGGCAGATTGGGACTGGGTTTAACGTTTCACACTCCGACAGTGCCGCCCTCCCTCAGCACATAGAAACACAGAAAAAGGTGCAGGAGTAGGCCATTCGGCCCTTCGAGCCTGCACCGCCATTCAATAAGATCATGGCTGATCATTCCCTCAGTACCCCTTTCCTGCTTTCTCTCCATACCCCTTGATCCCTTTAGCCGTAAGGGCCATATCTAACTCCTTCTTGAATATATCCAATGAACTGGCATCAACAACTCTCTGCGGCAGGGAATTCCACAGGTTAACAACTCTCTGAGTGAAGAAGTTCCTCCTCATCTCAGTTCTAAATGGCCTACCCCTTATCCTAAGACTATGTCCCCTGGTTCTGGACTTCCCCAACATTGGGAACATTCTTCCCGCATCTAACCTGTCCATTCCCATCAGAATCTGATACGTTTCTATGAGATCCCCTCTCATCCTTCTAAACTCCAGTGAATAAAGGCCCAGTTGATCCAGTCTCTCCTCATGTGACAGTCCAGCCATCCCTGGAATCAGTCTGGTGAACCTTTGCTGCACTCCCTCAATAGCAAGAACGTCCTTCCTCAGATTAGGAGACCAAAACTGAACACAATATTCCAGGTGAGCCCTCACTAAAGCCCTGTACAACTGCAGTAAGACCTCCCTGCTCCTATACTCAAATCCCCTAGTTATGAAAGCCAACATACCATTTGCCTTCTTCACCGCCTGCTGTACCCGCATGCCAGTTTTCAATGACTGATGTACCATGACACCCAGGTCTCGTTGCACCTCCCCTTTTCCTAATCTGCCACCATTCAGATAATATTCTGCCTTCGTATTTTTGCCCCCAAAGTGGATAACCTCACATTTATCCACATTATACTGCATCTGCCATACATTTGCCCACTCACCTAACCTGTCCAAGTTACCCTGCAGCCTCTTAGCGTCCTCCTCACAGCTCACACCGCCACCCAGTTTAATGTCATCTGCAAACTTGGAGATATTACACTCAATTCCTTCATCTAAATCGTTAATGTATATTGTAAAGAGCTGGGGTCCCAGCACTGAGCCCTGCGGCACCCCACTAGTCACTGCCTGCCATTCTGAAAAGGACCAGTTTATCCCGACTCTCTGCTTCCTGTCTGCCAACCAGTTCTCTGTCCACGTCAGTACATTACCCCCAATACCATGCACTTTGATTTTGCACACCAATCTCTTGTGTGGGACCCTGTCAAAAGCCTTTTGAAAGTCCAAATACACCACATCCTCAAAAAATTCCAGAAGATTCGTCAAGCATCATTTCCCTTTCATAAATCCAAGCTGACATGGACCGATCCTGTCTGCTTTCCAAATGCGTTGCCATTTCATCCTTAATGATTGATTCCAACATTTTTCCCACTACTGATGTCAGGCTAACCGGTCTATAATTACCCGTTTTCTCTCTTCCTCCTTTTTTAAAAAGTAGTGTTACATTAGCTACCCTCCAGTCCATAGGAACTGATCCAGAGTCGATAGACTGTTGGAAAATGATCACCAATGCATCCACTATTTCTAGGGCCACTTCCTTAAGTACTCTGGGATGCAGACTATTAGACCCCGGGGATTTATCATCCTTCAATCCCATCAATTTCCTTAACACAATTTCCCACCTAATAAGGATATCCTTCAGTTCCTCGTCATTAGACCCACTGTCCCCTAGTACATTCGGAAGGTTATTTGTGTCTTTCCTCATGAAGACAGAACCGAAATATTTATTCAATTGGTCTGCCATTTCTTTGTTCCCCATTATAAATTCACCTGAATCCGACTGCAAGGAACCTACGTTTGACTTCACTAATCTTTTTCCCTTCACTTATTTATAGAATCTTTTGCAGTCAGATTTTATGTTCCCTGCAAGCTTCCTCTCGTACTCTTATTTTCCCCCTCTTAATTAAACCCTTAGTCCTCCTCTGTTGAATTCTAATTTTCTCCCAGTCCTCAGGTTTGTTGCTTTTTCTAGCCAATTTATATGCCTCTTCCTTGGTTTTAACACAATCCTTAATTTCCCTTGTTAGCCACGGTTGAGCCACCTTCCCCGTTTTATTTTTACTGCAGACAGGGATGTACAATTGCTGAAGTTCATCCATGTGATCTTTAAATGTTTGCCATTGTTTATCCACCGTCAACCCTTTAAGTATCCTTTGCCAGTCTATTCTAGCCAATTCACGCCTCATACCGTCGAAGTTACCTTTCCTTAAGTTCAGGACCCTAGTTTCCGAATTAACTGTGTCACTCTCCATCTTAATAAAGAATTCTACCATATTATGGTCACTCATTCCCAAGGGGCCTCGCACAACAAGATTGCTAATTAGTCCCTTCTCATTACACATCACCCAGTCTAGGATGGCCCGCTCTCTAGTTGGTTCCTCAACATATTGGTCTAGAAAGCCATCCCTAATACACTCCAGGAAATCCTCCTCCACCGCATTATCAGTTTGGTTAGCCCAATCAATATGTAGATTAAAGTCGCCCATGATAACTGCTGTACCTTTATTGCACACATCCCTTATTTCTTGTTTGATGCTGTCCCCAACCTCACTACTACTGTTTAGTGGTCTGTACACAACTCCCACTAGCGTTTTCTGCCCTTTGGTATTCCGCAGCTCCACCCATACAGATTCCACATCATCCAGGCTAATGTCCCTCCTTGCTCTTGAATTAATTTCCTCTTTAACCAGCAACGCCACCCTGCCTCCTTTTCCTCTCTGTCTATCCTTCCTAAATGTTGAATACTCCTGGATGTTGAGTTCCCAGCCTTGATCACCCTGGAGCCATGTCTCCGTGATGCCAATTACATCATATCCGTTTACTGCTGCCTGCACAGTTAATTCGTCCACCTTATTCCGAATACTCCTCGCATTGAGGCACAGAGCCTTCAGGCTTGTCTTTTTAACACACTTTGCCCCTTTAGAATTTTACTGTAATGTGGCCCTTTTTGCCTTGTGTTTCTCTGCCCTCCACTTTTACTATTCTCCTTTCTATCTTTTGCTTCTGCCTCCATTTTATTTCCCTCTGTCTCCCTGCATAGGTTCCCATCCCCCTGCCATGTTAGCTTAACTCCTCCCCAACAGCACTAGCAAACACTCCCCCGAGGACATTGGTTCTGGTCCTGCCCAGGTGCAGACCGTCCGGTTTGTACTGGTCCCACCTCCCCCAGAACCGGTTCCAATGTCCCAGGAATTTGAATCCCTCCCTTCTGCACCATCCTCAAGCCACTTATTCATCTGAGCTATCCTGCGATTCCTACTCTGACTAGCACGTGGCACTAGTAGCAATCCTGAGATTATTACTTTTGAGGTCCTACTTTTTAATTTCACTCCTAGCTCCCTAAATTTGTCTTGTAGGACCTCATCCCGTTTTTTACCTATATCGTTGGTACCTATGTGCACCACGACAACTGGCTGTTCACCCTCCCTTTTCAGAATGTCCTGCACCCGCTCCGAGACATCCTTGACCCATGTACTAGCACGGCACTGGAGTGTCAACAACAATAACTTGTATTTATATAACTTCTTTAACGTTGTGAAGTATTATGAGATAAAAATTTGACACCGAGCTGCATAAGTAGAAATTAGCGCAGGTGACGAAAAGCTTGGTCAAAGACGTAGGTTTTAAGGAGCGTCTTGAAGGAGGCAAGAGAGGCAGAGAGACGGAGAGGTTTAGGCAGGGAATTCCAGAGCTTGGGGCCTAGGCAACAGAAGGCCCGGCCACCAATGGTTGAGCAATTATAATCAGGGATGCTCAAGAGGGCAGAATTAGAGGAGCGCAGACATCTCGGGGGTTGTGGGGCTGGATGGAGGAGATTACAGCGATAGGGAGGGACGAGGCCATGGAGGGATTTGAAAATAAGGATGAGAATTTTGAAATCGTTTGAAGGCGTTGCTTAACCGGGAGCCAATGTAGGTCAGCGAGCAGAGGTGTGATGGGAAAGCAGGACTTGGTGCGCGTTAGGATACAAGCAGCCGAGTTTTGGATCACCTCTAGTTTTCGTAGGGTAGAATGTGGGAGGCCAGACAGGAGAGCATTTGAATAGTCAAGTCTAGAGGTAACAAAGGCATGGATGAGGGCTTCAGCAGCAGATGAGCTGAGGCAAGAGGGGAGACGGGCGATGTTACAGAGGTGGAAATAGGCAGCCTTAGTTATGCTTAGTTATGTCAGCCTAGATTTTGTGCTCAGTCTCTGGAGTGGGACTTGAACCCACAAACTTCTAACTCAAGAGGCGAGAGTGCTACCACAGCTGAAACTTACAATTGAATTTGCTGCCAAAAAAAAGGCTGCGTAACAACTGCTACAAAGGCTCTGGACCATCTCAGAGCAGGGACGGATTAAGGTTGCCTCGGGCCCCGGGCAGTACTCTGGCCATGGGCCCCCTCCTCCCATTCACATCCTGCAGTAAATGACATTAGTGAGCTAAGTCACAGGGCACGATACTGAGTATGCATCAGGTTAACGTCAGGTCAGGTCTACATCTCAGGTCATTGATACTATGATGACACTCATTTAATATGTTTCCAAACAATCAAACCAACACCTTGATGAAACCCTGTATAAACAGTAAACAACACGCTTTAATTTTTTTAAATCTTTACATTTTGAAACTAAATCGATAATGACAACAACTTAGAATAAGACAGCACAATTTTTTTGGAAGACCATCATTTGTCATTTGCATTCCATTTTCTCCACAGAGGCAACTACAAGTATAACATTACATTGGTCTTGTCCTAGATTTTTGTCGGCTAAACACGTCAATGATTTTCGAGAAATCAAGTCCTCTCAGTACTTTGCTCTCGATGCTCATGGTTGAAAGACTATTAAGTCGATCTTGTCCCATTCGGTTCCTGACCTCATCCTTGATGCATTTTAGTTTCGAGAAGGACCGCTCACTATTACAATTTGATATCATCATCGACAGATATATCCGAAGATCTATTTCAATGTTAGAAAAGGTTTGGGTGAGGGCGTGTGTATGGAGGAATTGGTACATTCTCAGCTCTGCTGACTTAGTTTGTTGGACACAAATTGAGGTTTGAAGCTCTGTTGAGGATGCCGCCAAGCTAGAAAACTGGATGAATTCACTTTCAATCATAGGTTCCAGATCTCTGGGACAGGAACGGGCAAGATTTGCTGCGGCTGCTTGATCTCATGAATCGAGAGAGCGGCTAGCTTGGACAGGAATGCAAACTTACAGTTGATTTCCTTGTATGCTTCAAGGCGGTGTTTCAAAGTAATGATTAGTGATTAGTTGATCAATGATGACAAGGAACACTTCAGTCTTGAATTTCTCCTTGGGCGACGGTACAGTGTTTTCAGCATCTCCATCATCATAGCGGCAGTTGTGTACCCGGACGTGCCTCTGAGCTGAATTGTACTCATGGTCACACAATTTAATCCCTAGGTCTTCGAGATCCGCAAACTCTGTCCGCTGGGTCTTAACAAAATTGACAAGGGACTTGAGTAGGGACACCATGACATTCAGATTCAAGCCAGTATCTTGAGAGATTGGTTGGTAAAAGCGCTTCAAGCCTGTGTTCCAAATAACAATGAGAATTGCTGAATCCAGTTCGCCCAGTTTGTCAAGGATCAACTGAGCTTCATTTCGGCATTCAACTTTCTGTTCCATGTCAGTTGCCAGGGATTCCTACACTTTGCATATGGGAGTATAACCTTTCAGCAGGGCTGACATTGCTTCACACCTTGCTGACCATCGAAAGCTGTTTGATGACAGATAGCCCTAAAGGCTTTAGTTTTTCATAAAGCAGTCGCCAGCAACATGTCGATGCAGACAGAAAAGTGTACAACTTTTGTCCAATGTCAAAAAATCAGACGATCACTGGGCTGAATTCGGCACTGTTTTTCCCCACAAGGTTGAGTGAGTGCGCTGCGCATGGTATGAATGAGGCATATGGATGGGCATTGCTCTTTGATGATAGTTTAGACACCAATATATTTCCCACTCATATTTGAAGCATTATCATAAGATTGTCCGCGACAATTTTGTATGTCGATCCCGTTCTCATCCAGAAAGGCCAGTATTATTTATGCTATTTCTTGTCCAGTGTGACCGATTATCGGCAAGAACTTTAGGAACCTTTCCTCAGGCCCAATCGGCAGACCAGAGCGAGCAAGTGTCAGCTGATCTGGGTGTGTGACATCTGGCGTTGAAGGAACAGATATTGAATAGAACTTCAATGATTTCAATTCCTGGATAATCGTCTCAAGTACTTTGCCACCCATCGGACTAATCAGTTCTTCACAAGTGGTAGAAGACAAGTATGAAGTATGTCCCTTGCCTGTGGCAAACTGCATGGGTGTTCAGTAAGAAATGCATCGTAGTTTGTGAGAACCTCCAACACACCTAGATAATTAGAATTACTTGGAAACCCAGCGATTTAGTCTCTGCCTCGCAATGGAAGACCTCAGTCACAGAGAAATGTTATCACACAGACAGCCCGCTCTCGCATCTTGCGCCAGTACTGCCGTTCATTTTCAAACTGGAAGACAATATTACCATCCAAACAACCAGTGTCCGCTTGTCTAGTGCACATTACTACCATGGCTGAACTCCAGGATATAGTCAATGTATTCACTGAGGCATATGTACGCATGAGCCTCACGCTTAACATCCGTAAGACTAAGGTCCTTCACCAGCCTGTCATCGCCGCACAGCACTGTCCTCCAATCATCAAGATCCACGGCGCGGCCCTGGACAATGTGGACCATTTCCCATATCTCGGGAGCCTCCTATCAACAAAGGCAGACATTGATGCGGAGATTCAGCATCGCCTCCAGTGCACCAGCGCAGCCTTCGGCCGCCTGCGGAAAAGAGTGTTTGAGGACCAGGCCCTCAAATCTACCACCAAACTCATGGTCTACAGGGCTCCTCCTGTATGGGTCTGAGGCATGGACGATGTACAGAAGGCACCTCAAGTCGCTGGAGATATATCACCAATGATGTCTCCGCAAAATCCTGCAAATCTCCTGGGAGGACAGGCGCACCAACATCAGTGTCCTCGACCAGGCTAACATCTCCAGTATTGAAGCACTGACCACACCCGATCAGTTTCGCTGGGCAGGCCACATAGTACGCATGCCAGATACGAGACTCCCTAAGCAAATTGCTTTATGCGGAGCTCCTTCATGGTAAACGAGCCAAAGGAGGACATGGAAACGTTATAAGGACACCCTCAAAGTCTCCCTGGTAAAGTGCGACATCACCACTGACACCTGGGAGAACCTGGCCGCAGACCGCCCGAGGTGGAGAAAGTCCATCCGGGAGGGCGTTGAGATCTTTGAGGCTCGACGTAAGGAGCATGAAGAGGCCAGGCACAGGCAGCGGAAGGAGCGCGTGGCAAACTAGCCCTACCGACCCCTTCCCACAACGAATGTCTGTCCCACCTATAACAGGGTCTGTGGCTCTCGTATCGGACTGTTCAGCCATCAAAGAACTCACTTTGGGAGTGGAAGCAAGTCCTCCTCGATTCCGAGGGACTGCCTATGATGATGATGACTACCATGGCTTCTCTATGCTTGTGGCTGTTTTCGTGAGATGAAATCCTTTCATCTCCATGCTTCCAATCATTAAACCCATGAGTAAAAGTGACTACTTGTTCGTGCTGTGACCTTGCAAGCAAAGCAGTATACTCTACCGTTTGAAGATGACTAATAGAGCCATATTCGCTCTACATGTTCCCGTCAGCGGGTGCACATGTGAAGAAGGCCTTCGCGCAGTATCGGCAACATCCTTCCTTGGATGAATCATGCCGGAGTTTGGACGTCTTTATCACAGTTTCGGCAGTCCTCACTACCTTTTGCAATCCAATGGCTTTACATGTCTTCTGAGATATTGTCTCCCAACAACCCAATGTCATTCGTAAGTTGCGCCTTTTTCAGCTCAGTATGCGCCAGTCGGTTTTCTTCATCTTCAAGTTTTTGGACTTGGAGCTGTTCATTTGTAGGACTTTTTGGTTTTCACCTCAGCACATTTAAAAAAAATGTAATAATACTTTTTGAAAAGAATGACTTGCATTTATATAGTGCCTTTCATGACTCCCAGGACGTCCCAAAGCGCTTTACAGCCAGTGTAGTGTAGGAAACGCAGCAGCCAATTAGCATACAGTTAGGTCCCACAAACAGCAATGAAATAAATGAGCAGGTTATCTGTTTTCTGTGTTGATTGAGGGTTAAATATTGGTCAGGATACCTGGGAGGACTCCCCGGCTCTTCTGCAAATAGTGCCATGAGATTTTTACATCCACCCGAGAGGGCAAACGGGGCCTCGGTTTAACATGTCATTTGAAAGTTTGTACTTCCAACAGAACAGCATTCCCTCAGTACTGCACTGGAGTGCTGAAGTACCTGGAGTGGGACTATAAATCCTACCTTCGGACTCAGAGGCGAGAGTGCTGAGCCAAGACTGATCCTGCACAGTATAACTAGAGACACCAACGGAGTATGCATGGTAAGGGTGTCACTTGGGACCAATGAGATATCAAAGGAAAACCTTTGTTGGTGTTGATCGGAGATGTGAAACTCTTTTTCCAATCAACCAGAGACAGTTCAGTAAAATAATTACAGGTACTCACTGCCTCTGATGACTGGTTCTCTTTTCAAATGTTGATGTACCTTACGTGTAGTCCCAGTGTTTTCTGTTTTTTTCCCCTATCTGCAGCAACTGCCTTTTTCTTAATCCAGCTCGGTCTGCATTCACCTCCAGATCGGAGTAAAGGCATCAGTTACACGCCAATTGATCAGAGAGTGCTCGCCATTTATCGATTACTTTCAGCTGGTCGAGTGTGGTCAGTGCTTCGATGTTAGCCTGATCGAGAACACTGACATTGGTGCGTCTATCCTCCCAGGGGATTTGCAGGATCTTGCAGAGACATCGTTGATGGTATTTCTCCAGCGATTTGAGGTGTCTGCTGTATATGGTCCACGTCTCTGAGCCATATAGGAGGGCGGGTATCACTACAGCCCTGTAGACCATAAGCTTGGTGCCAGATTTGGCCAGATTTCCCGGGCCAAAGACCGTCCTAAGTGGAGGAAGTGTGTCCGGGAGGGTGCTGAGCACCTCGAGTCTCGTCGCCGAGAGCAAGCAGAAAGCAAGCGCAGGCAGCGGAAAGAGCGTGTGGCAAACAAGGCTCCCCACCCACCCTTTCCTTCAACCACTGTCTGTCCCACCTGTGACAGAGACTGTAATTCCCGTATTGGACTGTACAGTCACCTGAGAACTCACTTTTAGAGTGGAAGCAAGTCTTCCTCGATTTCGAGGGACTGCCTATGATGATGACTCTCAGCAGAGCCACTCTTTAGTACGATCGCCTACTACAACAGGTTTAAAATGAAAATACCGACAAAGATAGCATTGCATATTTCAATGTGTTGGGCCAGAATTTCCTTGGAGCTGCTCTCACTCCATGCTAGAACGTCCGGCAAAGTACGGTGGAGGGTCGGCAGGAGCTGCTCTGTGGAAATTGTGGGTCGTCCTCCGGGAGTTTCCTCAGTGGCTCTCCCAATTGGCTGGCGTAACCTTGGTGGAAGATCGGCAGAACCCCCAGCCCCCAGATAATCCGTACAGAGGGTTGGGGGGGGGGGGGGGGGGAGGGTGGAATGGGGAGAAAACTAAGGATAGGGAAAGGAGAGAAAAGGATCATTCTGTCACTTGTGCATGAAACCTCTGATAAAAATGAATGGGGTCCTTTGTAGCTTTTCCAAGAGAAAAGGATTTGTTGGATGCTTTTTCATGAAGGTTCTTTTTGTTGGGGGCTGTGGGGGCATACATCAAGATTTAGAACAGGCGTATACTTTTCATACTATGCTTTTTCAGAATTGTCGAGATGCACAGTGGCACTTGGGGGTGGGATTCACGAGGCAACTCGCAAGACAATCCTCCCTAACGTGCATTATGATTACATTTTGAAAACGCCTGTTAATGAATTCATTAAAGTCAATACAACATGCCGACCAGCAACAAAGAAAATTACAAGAGAGAATTTATGCCGTTTCCTAGCATTTAAGACCAAGTAATACCCTGTAATAATAAAAAGTGGAATGTTTAAGTAAACGGAAAGCGTGACATTAAGCCCATCAAATGTTTCAATGGTTCAAACTCGACTGAAACCCTTGGGGGTCGAGGAAATGAATGTGTTGACAGTCCCTATTTCGATTCAGCTTGGCCATTTGTGCAGCTACTTTCTCCCAGAATGTGCAGAACTCAGTGAGGCTGGGAAATACAACTATTGAGCTGCTCTCCTTCTGGTACTGTTCTACACACTGCCCCTTCTCCAGACTCTAAACAGAAGGTACAATGGCAACCAGGGATCTTAGAAACACACATCGGGGAGCCAGAAACACACATCGGGGAGCCATCAAAAGAAAGATCTCAAAGAGGCAATTGCTTTATCCAGGTTTAACAGAGTCATGGCAATCAGTACAAACCCAGGCAGCGCATGTTTTCAATTTTACTCGCTGAAAACATTTTCGCTGGGGGGTGAGGGAAATAAGACTGCGGGAACTGTCAAAAGTTACAATTAAAAGCAGACTGAAAAATGCTATTTTCAAGGTAAATCGAAAATGCCTCCAGGCACAGCAGATTTCCGATATCGAGAACGACCGCGTTGAAAAAGCGCGGCCTTTTCTGAAAGGCACTTGGCAAAAAAAAACCCACGTTGGATGGTCAATGTGTGTCCAAACACATCATTGAATCATAATGCCGCAAATGCTGCTCAACTATTCTAGCCCTCCCTCGTATACAGAGAGTCTCACTGCGGGTTCTGTATCATTTGCCGTCTCGCATTATTCTTTAAAGCAGGAGTTCCACGCTTTTGTCTTATTACCTCAGGGGCTACACAATAGGGCCAATGTTTGTTCTGTTTCTGCACTTGTCGGGAGAACACATTGGAAAATAGCAGTCTCTCGTTTGTGATTTTCCACCCATTACTTTGAATGGGAAATTTGCGCTATAATGCTTTAATCAAGTCTCATTAATTTGCATATATCTCACATTATTGATTGTCACAGATCTTGGTGCTGTGGTTACATTCACCCAGTGAGGCTGCAGCACTGAGAACAGACCATTCCAAACCTCCAGGCCCACGACATTTCAACAGGACAACCCGGTGAGTAAGGACAGGCCCAGAAGTGGAACCGAGTTTCATTGTCCGAGTTTATGGGCTACCTACAACCCATGGGCCATAGTATGGATGCCTCACCTGCTATGTTTTAAACAAGTCAGATTGTCATTTTGTAAGAAAAGGAAAGAAATGAAGTAAATCTTGCTCTTGCTTTACAAAATATAATAAGCAGTTAATGGGGATCAGGTTCCACATGTTTGCTGACAACACCAGGCTCTACCTCATCACCACCTCTCTCAACCGCTCCTGCCTTCCATCCTATCACAGACCTTCCCTGTTGTCCTTTCCTCCCCTCCCTCTCCTCCTTTCCTCCCCTCCCTCTCCCCCTGTCTCTGCACTTGCATAAAACCTGTTACATCTCTAACTTTTTCCAATTCTGGCGAAAGGTCATTGACCTGAAACGTTAACTCTGTTTCTCTCTCCACAGACGCTGCCTGACCTGCTGAGTATTTGCCAGCATTTTCTCTTTATTTCTCTCAAACCCTCCAATGTTTCTGCATTGTCAGACTGCTAGTCCGATATCCGCTCCTGGATGAGCTACAATTTCCTCCAGCTAAACATTGTGGAGGCCAAAGCCATAGGTTTTGTCCCCTGCTGTAAACTCTGCCACCGATTCTGTCCCCCTTCCTGGCCATTGCCTCAGGATGAACCAGACAGTTCAGAACCTTGACATCCTATTTGACCCCGAACTGGAGTGTCTGACACCATATACCATCCATCATGGAGACCATCTTGGTCACACTGCACAACTGCTGTTGTACTCTTCATCCATGCTCTTGTTACCTCCAGACTTGACCATTCCAATGCTCCTCTGGCAGGCTTCCCACTCCCTTCAACCCACCACTAGTGGCCATGCCTTCCGCCATCTAGGCTCTAAGCTCTGGGATCCCTTCCCTGAACCTCTCCACCTCCTTCTGCTCCTTTCTGGGTGGAGTTGCAGAATACCAAAGGGCAGAAAACGCTAGTGGGAGTTGTGTACAGACAGTAGTAGTGAGGTTGGGGACAGCATTAAACAAGAAATTAGGGATGCGTGCAATAAAGATACAGTTATCAAGGGTGACTTTAATCTACATAGAGACTGGGCTAACCAAACTGGTAGCAATACGGTGGAGGGGGATTTCCTGGAGTGTATTAGGGATGGTTTTCTCGACCAATATGTCGAGGAACCAACTAGAGGGTTGGCCATCCTAGACTGGGTGATGTGTAATGAGAAATCTTGTTATGCGAGGCCCCTTGGGGAAGAATGGCCATAATATGGTAGAATTCTTTATTAAGATGGAGATTGACACAGTTAATTCAGAGACTAGAGTCCTGAACTTAAGGAAAGGTAACTTCGATGGTATGAGATGTGAATTGGCTAAAATAGACTGGCGAATGAAACTTAAAGGGTTGACGGTGGATAGGCAATGGCAAACATTTAAAGATCACATGGATGAACTTCAACAATTGTACATCCCTGTCTGGAGTAAAAATAAAACGGGGAAGATGACTCAACCGTGGCTAACAAGGGAAATTAAGGAGAGAGTTAAATCAAATGAAAAGGCATATAAATTGGCCAGAAAAAGCAGCAAACCTGAGGACTGGGAGAAATTTAGAATTCAGCAGAGGAGGACAAAGGGTTTAATTAGGAGGGGGAAAATAGAGTAGGAGAGGAAGCTTGCTGGGAACATAAAAACTGACTGCAAAAGTTTCTATAGATATGTGAAGAGAAAAAGATTAGTGAAGACAAATGTAGGTCCCTTGCAGTCAGATTCAGGTGAATTTATAATGGGGAACAAAGAAATGGCAGACCAGTTGAACAAATACTTCGGTTCTGTCTTCACGAAGGAAGCCACAAATAACATTCCGGAAATACTAGGGAACCGAGGGTCTAGTGAGAAGGAGGAACTGAAGGAAATCCCTATAAGGCGTGAAATTGTGTTGGGGAAATTGATGGGATTGAAGGCCGATAAATCCCTGGGGTCTGATAGTCTGCATCTCAGAGTACTTAAGGAAGTGGCCCTAGAAATAGTGGATGCATTGGTGATCATTTTCCAACAGTTTATCGACTCTGGATCAGTTCCTATGGACTGGAGGGTAGCTAATGTAACACCACTTTTTAAAAAAGGAGGGAGAGAAAACGGGTAATTATAGACCGGTTAGCCTGACATTAGTAGCGGGGAAAATGTTGGCATCAATTATTAAAGATGAAATAGCAACGCAGTTGGAAAGCAGTGACAGGATCGGTCCAAGTCAGCATGGATTTATGAAAGGGAAATCATGCTTGACAAATCTTGGAATTTTTTGAGGATGTAACTAATAGAGTGAACAAGGGAGAACCAGTGGATGTGGTGTATTTGGACTTTCAAAAGGCTTTTGACAAGATCCCACACAAGAGATTGGTGTGCAAAATTAAAGCACATGGTATTGGGAGTAATGTACTGACGTGGATAGAGAACTGGTTGGCAGACAGGAAGCAGAGAGTCAGGATAAACGGGTCCTTTTCAGAATGGCAGGCAGTGACTAGTGGAATGCCGCAGGGCTCAGTGCTAGGACCCCAGCTATTTACAATATACATTAATGATTTAGATGAAGGAATTGAGTGTAATAGCTCCAAGTTTGCAGATGACACTAAACTGGGTGGCGGAGTGAGCTGTGAGGAGGTCGTTAAGAGGCTGCAGGGTGGCTTGGACAAGTTAGGTGAGTGGGCAAATGCATGGCAGATGCAGTAGAATGTGGATAAATGTGAGATTATCCACTTTGGGAGCAAAAACACAAAGGCAGAATATTATCTGAATGGCGGCAGATTAGGAAAAGGGGAGACCTGGGTGTCATGGTACATCATTCATTGAAAGTTGGCATGCAGGTACAGCAGGCGGGGAAGAAGGCAAATGGTATGTTGGCCTTCATAGCTAGGGGATTTGAGTATAGGAGCAGGAAGGTCTTACTGCAGTTGTACAGGGCCTTGGTGAGGCCTCACCTAGAATATGGTGTTCAGTTTTGGTCTCCTAATCTGAGGAAGGACATTCTTGCTATTGAGGGAGTGCAGCGAAGGTTCACCAGACTGGTTCCCGGAATGGCAGGACTGACATATGAGGAGAGACTGGATCGACTGGGCCTGTATTCAAAGGAGTTCAGAAGGATGAGAGGCAATCTCATAGAAACATATAAAATTCTGACGGGACTGGACAGGTTAGATGCAGGAAGAATGTTCCCGATGTTGGGGAAGTCCAGAAGCACAGGACACAGTCTAAGGATAAGGGGTAAGCCATTTAGGACTGAGATGAGGAGAAACTTCTTCACTCAGAGAGCTGTTAACCTGTGGAATTCCCTACTGCAGAGAGTTGTTGAAGTCAGTTCATTGGATATATTCAAGAGGGAGTTAGATATGGCCGTTATGGCTAAAGGGATCAAGGGGTATGGAGAGAAAGCAGGAAAGGGTTACCGAGGTGAATGATCAGCCATGATCTTATTGAATGGTGGTGCAGGCTCGAAGGGCTGAATGGCCTCCTCCTGCACCTATTTTATATGTTTCTATGTTTCAAATAGTCATCTCTCCTGATATCTCGGCTCCGAAATTCATGGTCCTGAAAAGGACCATTTGCGGCGCGCCCATTTGTCAAAATCGAATGCCGCCGCTCTGGGCTCAACTGGTCGCCCCGACATAGATTCGGCCCAGGAGGTTTTGCAGCGGTGTGGGCCACCGCCGACACTCGTGGCGCTGTGGGGCTAAAAGTGCGCATCGCTGCCGCTCCACCCCCGGATCCATTTCCAGCGTGAAGAAGCTGACCCTTTCGCTGATTGTGCCCCCGCCAGCTTTTAGACTGGTGCAGAGTGGCAGAGATCTCGGAGCCGTGGGAACGGAGAGAGACAACGTGGTAAGATCCAAACCTGAGGATGGGTCAGAAGCTCCCCGGAGTCCTCAAAGTAATAGCAGCTGAGTCGGTCTCACAGAGAAGTCCGGTACGAGATCATCTGGGGGAGATCAGCGAGCTCCGGACGGGGCGAGATCCCGGAGCCAGCTCTGTATTGCTCAGCAACAAGTCCAGGAGCCTCTTCAATGGACTGAAGCTCAGAATCCGCAATCAGGGGGAGGAAGAGAGAAAAGGAGAAAGGGTGGGGAGAGAAGGTGGGAGAGAGAGGGGGAGAGGGAAAGAGAGAGGGTGAGAGAGAGAAAGGGAGAGAGAGAAGGGAGAGAGAGAAGGGAGAGGGAAAGAGAGAGGGTGAGAAGGAGAGAGGGTGAGAGAGAGAAAGAGAGAGAGAGAGGGAAAGAGAAAGGAAGAGAGAGAGAGACAGAGGGCGAAAGGAGCAAAAGAGAAAGAAGAAAGAGATAGAAGTGTGGAAAGGGAATGGGAAACAGAATGAGAACATTGGATGAGAGAGAAATAGAGAAATAGGAATAGAGAAAGAGAAAAGGGGGAAAAAATCTAGAGAGAGAGAAATAGAGATCCCGAGATTCACAGAGAGAAAACTGAAATCTTAATCCAGGGGCTCAGACTGGAAACATCGCCCCAGCTCAGCATTCCGAGTGGCAACAAATGGGAATCTGTTCCATCTCCACCGCCTCCAGGACCGTCCCATCCTGTCATCGAACTACAATACCCAGACGACGCTTGCGTCTGCGCACACTCGGAGGCCGAACTCCAAGTCATCGTCAACACCTTCACCGAGGCGTACGAGAGCATGGGCCATACACTAAACATCCGTTAGACAAAGGTCCTCTACCAACCTGCCCCACCACACAGCACTGCCCCCCCTGGTTATCAAAATCCACGACGTGGCCTTGAACAACGTGGACCATTTTCCATATCTCGGGAGCCTACTGTCAGCAAAAGCAGACATCGATGACGACGTCCAACACCTCCGCCTTCAGTGCACCAGCGGAGCCTTCGGTCGCCTGAAGAAGAGAGTTTTTGAAGACCAGGACCTCAAATCTGGCACCAAGTATATGGTCTACAGGGCAATAGTGATACTCGCCATCCTACATGGCTCAGAGACGTAGACTATTTCCAGCAGACACCTCAAAGCACTGGAGAAGTACCACCAACACTGTCTCCGCAAGATCCTGCAAATCCATTGGGAGGACAGATGCACCAATGTCAGTGTTCTCGCATCCCCAGCATCGAAGCACTGACCATGGTCGATCAGCACTGCTGGGTGGGCCACATCGTCCGCATATCCGACACGAGACTCCCAAACAAGCGCTCTTCTTGGAGCCTTGACACGGCAAGCGAGCCCCAGGTGGGCAGAGGAAACACTTCAAGGGCACCCTCAAAGCCTCCTTGATAAAGTGCAACATCCCCACTGGCACCTGGGAATCCCTGGCCCAAGACCGCCCAAAATGGAGGAAGAGCATCCGGGAGGGCATTGAGCACCTCGAGTCTCATCGTCGAGAGCATGCAGAAACCAAGCGCAGAGAGTGGAAGGAGTGTGCAGCAAACCAGGCTCCCCATTCACCCTTTCCTTCAATCTCTGTCTGTCCCACCTGTGACAGAGACTGTAATTCCCGCATTGGACTGTTCAGCCACCTGAAAACTCACTTTTAGAGTGGAAGCAAGTCATCCTTGACTTTGAGAGACTGCCTATGATGATCTTATGTGTGACTAACCGACAACTTCGCCTCTCCTGCGTCTCTCCTGTGGCTGCCTCATGGTTCTGGGAAGGCTGCTGTGTTCCCTGTGTGGAAGCTGCAGATGTCATTCTAGGATGCCCTCGAGCAGCTTTGGGCCTGGAAGAGCCGGGTGCAGACTAGTCAACATCCTCCTGGGAGGGTTCAGTCTGACTTGGCAGGCACTGGCGGAGTGACAGGTCGGGGGCCAGGAATGCTGTGAGCCGGAGGGAGTGCATCGTCCATATCCTGGCCCGAGGAACCTGAGTCACTCACCAGGAGTGGCACAATACCACCACCACCAATCAGGGAGCTCAGGTCGGTGCTGTGGCACCACACCGGAAGGTCCCTTGTGGCCTGTGGTGGACCCAGCCGCAAAAGCAACACTGAGGTCTGGGGGGCATCCAGCTGAGACTGCATGCGAGCAGCCCACAGTCTGAAAACTACCAGATATGACAGCATATAGATGCTCCATCGACTCTTGCAGAGCCGCAGCCATCCTCTCCAAAGCAGCACCAATACGTCGTTCCCTCGCGCCTGTGCTGCAATGGCAGCTGCCACATCACCCTCAGGGTGAATTTCCCATGGGAATAACGCCCCAATTAAGACGGCAAACTTTCAGGTTTCAAGGGCTAATAAGACTGGAACACTTTTTTATGGTCAAAAAGCTGAATTTGGATCCAATGGCCATCGCAAACTTTGTAGCGCTAATCGGGGAAAAGGCCTCAACACCAGCAGCTTTCTGGCTGCACTGAATTTCGGCCCCCTCCTGCTTTGGCTCTGTCATGTATTCAACCAGCATTGTAACCCATGTATAATCTGACCTAAGTTGTGCACTGTGAGAACACTGACCACTAGGTGGGAGACACTCCTAACCTGGACCTTCAGGTATAAAAGGGGAAGCTCCACCCATCTTCATCACTTGAGTGCTAAAAAATAAAGGACGGGTCACAGACTGACCTTCTCTCAAGCATGGGCCTCGTGTGCATTTAGACTGTATAGTAAGGACGTATCAATGGCGACGAGAAACTGGGATTTAAACCACGCGAGCATGGCCACTAGCAGAACAGACGAGAGGTACTGTGTTAAGGAATGGTTGGGACAGAGATTCAACATTGTTAAAGCAGCACACAGTTCTCCAGGCAGACAAGGGCAGTCGGGCATGCTCCAACATGTAATCGAACCCAGAGGGGGAGTTCGACAGAGACAATGGCAAGTTGAACGGCGATTCACGCCATTGCAAGGGACAATGCGGCCAGTAATGGGGCCATCACCACCTGTTAATGGCGCACTCAAGGACAGTCACAGGGGCAGTCAGGGACGATCGACTGGCAAGGGACCTTTTGTTTCCAACAGCAGCTCATGTTGGAGGTGTGGAGGCACACACTCAGCCGGAGTTTGCAGAGATGAGCAAAATACCTGCAGAAATTGCAGAAATGAACGCTGGGGGAAATCGCTGGAAGCTGAAGTTCAGCGAGTTCATGTGGAGCACATATATAGTTCATACACCAGGACGCCACCGATAATGATGAAAGTGCTCCTCAATGGCATCCCAGTATCAATGGAGCTAGACACGGGGGCCAGCCAGTCCCTGATGGGTATCAAACAGTTCGAAAAGTTGTGGGCGTCCAAGGCCAGGAGGCCAAAATTATCGCCGATTGACGCACAACTACGGACTTACACAAAGGAGATCATTCCGGTGCTAGGCAGTGCCACGGTAGTCATGACCCACAAAGATTCGGAGAACAGGTTGCTACTCTGGATTGTCCCAGGGGACGGTCCCGCACTACTGGGGAGGAGTTGGCTTGCTGTCATGAACTGGAAATGGGGCGATGTCAATGCAATTTCCTCTGTGGAGCGAGTATCATGCTCACAGATCCTGGACAAATTTGGCTCATTATTTCAACCCGGCATCGGCACTTTCATGGGGGCCAAGGTAGTGATTCACATAAACCCGGATGCCAGGCCAGTACACCACAAGGCCAGAGCGGTGCCATACGTGATGCGGGAAAAGATAGAAGACGAATTGAACCACTTGCTGAGGGAAGGCATCATCTCGCCAGTCGAATTCAGTGATTGGGCGAGCCCGATCGTGCCGGTGCTCAAGGCGGATGGGTCGGTCAGGATATGTGGTGATTACAAGGCCACCATCAATCGGGTGTCACTCCAAGACCAGTACCACTACCGAGAGCAGAGGACCTCTTTGCGACGCTATCCGGTGGCAAACTTTTTTCAAAATTGGACCTGACCTCAGCTTACATGACCAAGGAGCTGGCGAGTGAGTCGAAGAAGCTGACCACCATCACGACACACAAGGGGTTGTTTGAGTACAACAGATGTCCGTTCAGGATTCGCTCGGCCGCCGCGATCTTCCAACGAAATATGGAAAGCCTCCTCAAGTCGATTCCAGGACGACATCCTCATCATGGATTACGACACTAAAGAACACCTCCACAACCTGGAGGAGGTGCTACACAGACTGGGTAGGGCTGCGACTGAAAAAGGCGAAGTGCGTCTTCCTAGCTCCAGAGGTAGAATTCCTAGGGATGAGGGTAGCAGCAGACGGGATCAGCCCTACTGCGTCCAAGACGGAAGCGATCCAGAGAGCACCCAGACCCCGTAACACGACGGAGCTGCGTTCGTTCCTGGGGCTCCTGAACTATTTTAGTAACTTTCTTCCCAAATTGAGCATGCTGCTAGAGCCGCTACACATGCTCTTACGCAAAGGTCGCGAATGGGTCTGGGGGGACAGCCAGGAAAGGGCTTTTAATAGAGCACGCAATTTGTTATGTTCCAACACTCTGTTAACACGATACGACCCATGTAAGAAACTTGTGTCAACGTGCGATGCGTCGTCCTATGGTGTCGGGTGTGTTGCAGCATGTCAATGTCAAGGGTCAGTTTCAGCCGGTAGCTTATGCCTCCAGGAGGCTGTCCCAGGCAGAAAGGGGTTACGGGATGGTAGAAAAGGAGGCGCTCGCATGTGTATATGCGGTAAAGAAAATGCACCAGTACCTGTTTGGCAGGAAATTTGAGCTGGAGACAGATCACAAATCCCTAACGTCCCTTTTGGCCGACAACAAGGCCATAAATGCAAGCGCATCGGCCCGCATACAGAGGTGGGCACTCACGTTAGCCGCCTATGACTACACAATTCGGCACAGACCGGGCATCGAAAACTGCGCCGATGCACTCAGCAGGCTCCCACTAGCCACCACTGAGGGTGCTACCGAGCATGCTGCTGAGATGGTCATGGCTGTTGAAGCTTTCGGAAGCGAAGACTCACCCGTGACAGCCCGTCAGATTAAAGTCTGGACAAATGGAGACCCGCTATTGTCAAGAAATGTGTCCTGAATGGGGACTGGACAGCCATGTACAGGGCATGCCCTGAGGAATTTAAACCATTTCACAGGCGCAGGGATGAACTCTCGATTCAGGCCGATTGCCTACTGTAGGGAAACCGCGTAGTCATGCCCCAGATGGGCAGAGAGGTGTTCATCAGTGAGCTCCACAATGAGCATCGGGGCATTGTCATGATGAAGGCAATTGCCAGATCACACGTTTGGTGGCCAGGGATAGACGCAGATCTGGAACTTTGTGTTCGCAGCTGCAACACTTGTGCCCAGCTGGGCAATGCACACAGGGAAGCCCCCCTTAGCCCCTGGCCCGCCAAGCCTTGGTCACGCATCCATGTGGACCATGCAGGTCCTTTCATAGGAAAAATGTTTTTGGTTGTAGTAGACGCCTACTCCATATGGATCGAGTGTGACATTTTAAATTCAAGCACATCTTCTGCCACGGTAGAAGGTCTACGGGCAATGTTCGCCGCCCATGGTCTGCCGGACGTCTTGGTCAGTGACAATGGCTCGTGCTTCACAAGCACTGAATTCCAGGACTTCATGGCAGGCAATGGAATTAACCATGTCAGAACGGCACCGTTCAAGCCGGCCTCAAACGGCCAGGCAGAACGAGCAGTGCAGATAATCAAACAGGGGATGCTCAGAATCCAAGGGGGTTCCCTACAAAGGCGCTGATCACGCCTCCTATTGGCCTATAGATCCCGACCACACTCGCTCACAGGGGTTCCACCCGCAGAGCTGCTAATGAAAAGGACGCTCAAAACCCGGCTATCCCTTATACACCCCACCATGAAAGAAATTGTCGAGAGCAGGCGCCAGCCACAATATGACTACCAGGACAGGAATGCGAGGGCGTGATGTATTGATGTAAATGATCCTGTTTTTGTCCTCAGCTATGCTGCAGGGCCCAAATGGCTCGCAGGCACTGTAATTGCCAAAGAGGGAAATAGGATTTTGGTAGTTAAACTTACCAATGGACAAATCTGCCGCAAACACGTGGATCAAACAAAAAGGATGTTCTGCAACCCCATAGAAGAAGCAGAGGAAGAACACGATGTAGAGTTCACTCCACCACAGGTGACCGCACACCGGAATCAAAGGGAGGAGAGCCCAGTCACTGTGGGCAGTCTGGATCGGCCTGAGGCACTGCAAACAGCAGACACTCAGGCCAGCGCCCAACAACCGGAGCCCCAACTCAGGCGCTCTACAAGAGAGTGTAAACCACCAGAGAGACTCAACCTGTGATCCCAATAAGACTTTGGGGGAGAGGTGATGTCATGTATTCAACCAGCATTGTAACCCATGTATAATCTGACCTAAGTTGTACACTGTGAGAACAATGACCACTAGGTGGGAGACACTCCTAACCTGGACCTTGAGGTATAAAAGGGGAAGCTCCACCCACCTTCATCACTTGAGTGCTGAGGAATAAAGGACAGGTCACAGACTGACCTTCTCTCCAGCACGGGCCTCGTGTGCATTTATACTATATAGTAAGGACGTATCAGGCTCAGTATTGTTTTTTTTGGTCTGATTACGTTCCTGTGACGTGC
The DNA here is from genome assembly GCF_044704955.1 of Pristiophorus japonicus. Taxonomy (NCBI): domain Eukaryota; kingdom Metazoa; phylum Chordata; class Chondrichthyes; family Pristiophoridae; genus Pristiophorus; species Pristiophorus japonicus. The sequence continues at coordinate 117,004,795 of NC_091984.1, forward strand.
CTTGGGATGTTTTCTGCTTGAAAGGCACTATATAAGTGCAAGTTGTTGTAATAAACCTTTTATATTGCAGAACTGTTTCAAAGTTTGTAGTTGAACTCAGAGTTTCACCACCTTGCTCACTTCACAGCACTGGGAGCTTTTAACAGCTGGCAAGGTGAAAGCAATGAGAAAAGTGATGCCCCCCCTCCAGCCCATGTAGCTGAAACAGTCCCTTTCTCTCCCCTCTCCTTCGTGTAAAGACTCTGAAGCACTTTCAGTACCACTTGCCCATACAAAGGTTCCCCAGCCGTTGGGAAAATTGCTGACACCAAACAAAAAGTTATTTGCAAAGGTTTTTATAAACAACCGTTGATGCCCGAGGGGAGAAGGTTTCAAAACGTCCAACTTTTTGTTTCTAGATTGTCCAGTGCCGGAGAAGTGGCGGTGACCACATCACTGCCTATATCGGAAGGCGTCAGTCATTAATGTTAATGCTCGCCTCCTTTCCCTTCACTGTTGGTGCCGCTCCTGTTGAGAGAGATATCATGACTAAAGGTAGGAGCAAGGCTACATTTCCCACGTCTGGAGACCCACTTCAGTAAATCAATAGCAACAAAAGTGCAACGTTTACAGTACAAGCCAAACATTAATGTGGAGTTAGGCCAGTAGTGGTTTGATACTCTGATGACCCCCCAAGCCACGAGGTGAACCCAGGAGAGAAATCTTTCAGGCAAACAGAAATTCCCTGGATGCCAGCGATGGATGTATCACAAGTCTGAAGGAATCCTCCACTGCTCGCTCCGCTGGATGCTCATGAAAGTAACATTGAATAGGTTGTTGATTTGTGAATAACACTTCTTTGTGAAAACAACAGAGTGCCCAAGGGAACGACAGCTATTTAACCGGAACAAGTCAATGTATCTTGTTGCTGAAGGATCAAATCTTGATAGCAGCTGTGCAAACTTGGAGGATTAGTACTCAGTAAGATATTCTGTCATCTCTTTGATAACATGGTTAGCTGGGGATCCCATTGTGGCCTACTGAGTTCATCGAGTGACTGGATGAACGACACAGACGTGGACAGTCTCAGTGTTCAACAACCGGTCTTCAGTAAGTTAATTGATCTCAGCCTGTGCATGAGTGGCGATCACTGCAAGGTATGAATGAACATCTGCAGTCATGCTGACCCTTCACTGCTCATTAGTTGTGACTGGAGGAAAGTAGACGCGCTCATGCCCATGAGTGGAGGCCCACTCACCTGCCTTCAATTGCTCCTGAAGGTTTCATTAACTGAACGCTGTTGCCGATGCCTTTCCTTCTCGCATCCCCCACTTTAAAGATTTGTGAATCTGTACCCCTCGATCTTACTGTGCCTCCATGCTGTTAAGGATCTCATCATTAAGGGGATGCTGCAACCTTTTCACTGTAATCTTTCCAAAAATGTATTACTTCCCATTTTTCTGCATTTGCCACTTGTCTGCCCACTCTGCTGCTATCGCCTGCATCCTTCCCCATGGGTTATCATCAACCCTAATCTGGGATCACTCACCGACCTCATGGCCTACATGTAAATCATTTACATAACTTGGAAAGAAAAGTGAACCCGACGTAAATCCATTAGCACGCCAATAATGACATCCCACCCAATCAAACATCCATTTACCCCCACTCTCTCCGAGCCACCTAGCCAAGTTTACAATCGCAGCATGGCAGCCTTTCAAACTGCAAGACATCAACATGCTCACATTCCAGCAACTGAACATTGAGTGGGGTTGTATAAAATTGTTTTCGCTGCTATCTTAGTGAGAAGGATTAACCAGTTTAAAATAAACCAAATTAATGCTCTGCTAAAATAGAGAGAGCAATTTCAGGTCATGAGAATTAATTGAGTATTGGCGCATTAATATTCCACACTAGTTTTAGGTCCATTGTTTTTATGGGTGTGAGTTATCACAGGCTTATGTTAGCAGTTTGTGGCTAATAGTGGTTCCTTGACTTGTTGGCCAGCTGGGTGTCTAAAACCCATCACCATGTTTAAGAGGATTGCACGATCGAGAAAGCTGTGCAAATGCATCGCAAGGGTCCCCACTTTAGTAAATGAGAGGATTTTGCTGCTCCAAGTTTCCGAGTCTCAATGTCCATAGTGAGAAGTTCTACGTCCACTTTCAGTCCCAGAGCACCATACTCCGATCCCACTTTCTCAACCCGGAGGGACTGACACACAATCTGACCCACCTTCTGTGCGAGACAATAAATTCCGGCTGGGAAAGAAGGCTGTCAAGGGGTTGAGGCAACTCCCTGCAGCAAATCATAGAGATAAATACTTGAAAAGGAATGATTTTCAGAGCTATGGGGCAAGAGCAGGTGAGTGGGACTAATTGGATAGCTCTTTCAATGAGCCGGCATAGGGACGATGGGCTGAATGGCCTCCTTCTGTGCAGTATGATTCAATGATTATTGACCAGCAGAACAGGTGGGTGGAATATATTTCAAACTCCTTCAAAAGGATCATTTTCACCTCCATTAGAATTCTAATGTTCCATTCAGGTTTCCTCTCACTACAAGGTAATTGTGACTCAGGTCTAGAAAAGAAAGACTTGCATTTATATAGCACCTTTCACGACCACTGGATATCTCAAATCACTTTACAGCCAATTGACAACTTTTGGAGTGGCAGCCAAAAATGTGCACAGCAAGCTCCCACAAACAGCAATGTGATAATGACCCGATAATTTGTTTTTGTTCCGTTGATTGAGGGATAAATATTGGCCAGGACACGGGGGATAACTCACCTGCTCTTCTTCGAAATAGTGCCATGGGATCTTGAACATCCAGCTGAGAGAGCAGACGGGGCCTTGGTTCAACATCTCATCCGAAAGACGGCACCTCCGTCAGTGCAGCACTCCCTCAGCACTGCACTGGAGTGTTAGTCTAGATTTATGCGCTCAAGTCTCTGGAACTTGACCCCACGACCTTCTGACTCAGAGGCGAGTGTGCTACCCACTGCGGATTACTCAGTAAATTTGTTTGCTGTTATGGGGATTCAGCTGTGTACTCTCATCGCCGAAAGCATGCAGAGATCAAGTGCAGGCAAACCTGTCCCCACCCACTCTTTCCCTCAATGACTATCTGTCCCACCTGTGACAGGGATTGTGGTTCTCGTATTGGACTGTTCAGCCACCTAAGGACTCATTTTTAGAGTGGAAGCAAATCTTCCTCGATTCCGAGGGACTGCCTATGATGATGATGGACCTATCGACACCAGTTGCAGTTACTTTCATTGGTTCTTACCCCGCCCACAATTGGTGAAATACGTGATGTTGTGTATCTGTAAAGCATGCATTCCCATGTTCCGCCACCAGGGAGCGCATCCCCTGAAGTCCCAAGGGATCCCAGCATCCCTTAGGAGCACTGTATATAAGCCGGCCCCCTAAGGCCTGTTCCTCACTCTAGAGAGTCTTAATAAAGACTGAGGTCACTGTTACTTGAACCTCCCTGTGTGCAGTCTCATCTGTGTTAGGAACACAATAACTGGCGATGAGTATACGAATCCAACGCATTGATGCAGCAAACTGTTGGCATCCTGGAGAAGTTCTCAGAGGGTGAGGACTGGGAAGCCTATGTCGAACGGCTAGACCAGTACTTTGTAGCCAACAAGCTGGACTGAGAAGGAAGCGCTGCAAAAAGGAGAGCGGTCCTCCTCACGGTCTGCGGGGCACCGACCTGCAGCCTCATGAAGAATCTTTTGGCTCCGGTGAAACTCACAGATAAGTCGTATGAGGAGCTGTGTACACTGGTTCGGGAGCATCTTAACCCAAGGGAGAGCGTGCTGATGGCGAGGTATCGGTTCTACACGTGCCAGCGATCTGAAGGTCAGAAAGTGCCGAGCTACGTCGCCTAGCTAAGGCGACTTGCAGGACAATGCAAGTTTGATGGCCACCTGAAGCAAATGCTCAGAGACTTTTTTGTACTGGGCATTGGCCACGGGACCATCCAAGAAAACTTTTGACTGTAGAGACACCGACCCTCAGTAAGACCATTGCGATAGCAAAGGCGTTTATGTCCACCAGTGGTAACACCAAACAAATCTCTCAGCACACAAGTGCTAGCAATGTTCATAAATTAACTGGAACTGTGTTTGCGAGCAGAAATGTACAGGGCAGAAACCACGAGTCTGCAACTGCCAGCAGGCCTCAGGTGACCCAGATGATTCAGAGTCCGCAACAAGGGATGAATGCAAGGCAATTCACACCTTGTTGGCGTTGTGGAGGCTTCCATTCAGCCTATTCATGCCGCTTCAGAGGGTATGTTTGCAAGAGCTGTGGAACAATGGGGCACCTCCAATGAGTTTGCAGACGAGCTGCAAGCTCTGCAAAACCTACGAACCACCATGTGGCAGAGGAAGATCAGTCCATGGTGGATCAAAGCAATTTCGAGCCTCAGAGAGAAGAGGCAGATGCTGAAGTACACGGGGTGCACACATTTTCAACAAAATGTACACCTATAATGCTAAAGGTAAAATTGAATGGCTTACCCGTAGCCATGGAACTGGACACTGGCGCTAGCCAAACCATCATGAGTAAAGATGTTTGAGAGACCGTGGTGCAACAAGGCACTCAGACCAGCCCTGAGCCCCATCCACATGAAATCGAGAACGTACACCAAAGAGCTCATCACTGTCCTGGGCAGCGCCATGGTCAAGGTCACCTACGAGGGCACGGTGCACGAACTGCCACTGTGGATTGTCCCGGGCGATGGCCCCACACTTGGAAGGAGCTGGCTGGGCAAAATCCGCTGGAACTGGGATGTCATCCGAGCGCTATCACATGTCGATGAGGCCTCATGTACCCAGGTTCTTAACAAATTTCCTTCTCTTTTTGAGCCAGGCATTGGAAACTTTTCCGGAACGAAGGTGCGGATCCACTAGGTCCCAGAGGCACGACCCATTCACCACAAGGTGCGAGCTGTACCTCACATGATGAGGGAGAGAGTGGAAATCGAGCTGGACAGGCTGCAATGCGAGGGCATCATCTCCCCAGTGGAGTTCAGCGAGTGGGCCAGCCCAATTGTTCCAGTACTCAAAAGTGATGTCACGGTCAGGATTGCGGCGATTATAAAGTAACTATTAATCGTTTCTCGCTACAGGACCAATACCCACTACCTAAGGCAGACGACCTATTTGCGACGCTGGCAGGAGGCAAGACGTTCACCAAACTCGACCTGACTTCGGCCTACATGACGCAGGAGCTGGAGGAGTCTTCGAATGGCCTCACCTGCATCAACACGCACAAGGAACTGTTAATCTACAACAAATGCCCGTTTGGAATTCGGTCGGCTGCAGCGATCTTCCAGAGAAACATGGAGAGCCTACTCAGTGGTTTTTCAGGACGACATATTGGTCACGGGTCGGGACACTGTCGAGCACCTACAAAATCTGGAGGAGATCCTCCAGTGACTGGATCTCGTAGGGCTGCGGCTGAAGAGGTCGAAATGCGTCCTCATGTCAACAGAAGTGGAGTTTTTGAGGAGAAAGATCGCGGCGGACAGCATTCAGCCCACAGACACCAAGACAGAGGCTATCAGGAACATGCCCAGGCCACAGAACGTCACGGAGCTGTGGTTGTTCCTGGGACTCATCGACTAATTTGGTAACTTCCTACCGGGGCTAAGCACCCTCTTAGAACCCCTACATATGTTATTGCGTAAAGATGAGAACTGGGTATGGGGTAAAAAAAAAACAAGTAATTGCTTTTGAGAAAGCCAGACACATTTTATGCTCCAACAAGCTGCTTGTATTGTATAACCCGTGTAAAAGACTTGTGCTAGCATGTGATGCGTCGTCGTATGGAGTCGGGTGTGTATTACAACAAGCTAACGTTGCGGGGAAGTTGCAACATGTCGCCTGTGCCTCCAGGAGCTTGTCTAAGGCCGAGAGGGCCTGCAGCATGATTGAGAAAGAGGCATTAGCGTGTGTGTTTGGAGTAAAGAAAATGCATCAGTACCTGTTTGGCCTCAAATTTGAGCTGGAAACCGATCACAAGCCACTCATATCCGTGTTCGTTGAAAAGAAGGGGATAAATACTAATGCCTCAGCCCACATACAAAGGTGGACACTTGCGCTATCAACGTATAACTATACCATCCGCCACAGGCCAGGCACCGAGAACTGTGCGGATGCTCTCAGTCGGCTACCATTGTCCACCACAGGGGTGGAAATGGCGCAGCCTGCAAACTTGTTGATGGTGGCGCAGCCCGCAGACTTGTTGATGGTCATGGAAGCTTTTGAAAATTATAAATCACCTGTCACGGCCCGCCAGATTAGGACTTGGACCAGCCAACATCTTCTGCTCGCCCTAGTAAAAAACTGTGTACTGCATGGGAGCTGGGCCAGCATCCCCGCTGAAATGCAAGAGCTAATGAAGCCGTTCCAGCAGTGAAAGGACGAGTTGTCCATTCAGGCAGACTGCCTGTTGTGGGGTAACCGCATAGTGCTACCCAAAAAGGGCAGGGAGACGTTCATCTCAGACACAACCGGGTATAGTAATGATGAAAGCGATAGCCAGATCCCATGTGTGGTGGTCTCGTATCGACTCTGACTTAGAGTCCTGTGTACGGCAATGCAGCGTATGTGCTCAGTTGAGCAATGCGCCCAGAGAGGCACCACTAAGTTTGTGGTCCTGGCCCTCCAGACCATGGTTGAGGATCCATGTCGACTATACGGGCCCGTTTCTCGGTAAAATGTTCCTGGTGGTGGATGCTTTTTCAAAATGGATTGAATGTGAAATAATGTCGGGAAGCACCGCCACCGCCACCATTGAAAGCCTGAGGGCCATATTTTCCACCCACGGCCTGCCTGACATACTGGTCAGTGACAACGGGCCATATTTCACCACTGCCGAATTTAAAGAATTCATGATCCGCAATGGGATCAAACATGTCACCTCGGCCCCGTTTAAACCAGCCTCCAATGGGCAGGCAGAGCGGGCAGTACAAACAATCAAACAGAGCCTTAAACGAGTCATAGAAGGCTCACTCCAAACCCGCCTGTCCCGAGTACTGCTCAGCTACTGCACGAGACCCCACTTGCTCACAGGGGTGCCCCCGGCTGAGTTACTCATGAAAAGGACACTTAAAACCAGACTCTCGCTGGTTCACCCCAATCTGCATGATCAGATAGAGAGCAGGCGGCAGTAACAAAATATTAACGATGGTCGAGTCACTGTGTTACGGGAAATTGATCTGAATGACCCTGTGTATGTGCTAAACTATGGACATGGTCCCAAGTGGATCGCGGGCACGGTGATAGCTCAAGAAGGGAGTAGGGTGTTTGTAGTCAAACTAGACAATGGACAAATTTGCAGAAAGCACCTGGACCAAACGAGGCTGCGGTTCACAAATTGCCCTGAACAACCCACAGCAGACATCACCTTTTACAAGCCCACAACACACACCCAAAGGATCAACGACACCACCCCGTACCCAGAAATTTAATCCATCATGCCCAACAGCCCAGCAAGGCCAGGCTCACCCAGCAGCCCTGCAGGGCCAACAACATGCCAGTCCAGCGAGGGCACAGCCAACACACCAGAACAGACATTTGTACCGAGGCGGTCCACCAGGGAAAGAAAGGCTCCCGACCGCCTCACCTTGTAAATAGTTTTCACTTTGACTTTGCGGGGGAGTGATGTTGTGTATCTGTAAAGCATGCACTTCCATGTTCCGTCACCAGGGAGCGCATTCTCTGAAGTCCCAAGGGATCCCAGCATCCCTTGGAAGCACTGTATCTAAGCCAGCTCCTAAGGCCTGTTCCTCACTCTGGAGTGTCTTAATAAAGACTGAGGTCACTGTTACTTTAACCTCCTTGTGTGCAGTCTCATCTAGGTTAGGAACACAATACGTTTAAACTGCACTCGCCGATGTTGGCTGCACTGTCTGGGAAGTAGAAATGTTTAATGTTGTAACAGAGGTTTTATTTTATCCTCTGCCCTAATTTTCGCCCCGCTTCCCAGATGGTGCCAACATATTCTGGAGATCTGGACCTCCCAGAACAGGCAGCCTGCAGTACCTCGGCCAAGTGCAGGCCTAGGCATTTGAGCCTAAATTTTCCGATAGATGTTGACATCGCGCCAATCAGAAAATCTAGACTCGAGTGCAAGCTGGCTTCTCCACTATCGCAGCATCACAGCTGAGCCTTACCGTGACATCCAGTATCCATGTGCACACACACACACACATATTTCAGGATAGCCAATAGAAGCGAGAATCCTTGGAGATGACACTTTTCCTAATCTGAGCAATGTGGCAGATGACAGCACCCCAATCACCACACAAGCACAGAGTTCACAGAAAACCTGCCTGCCCCTGGATTTACAGCAATTGTTGTCTTTGCCGTGAGTTTCAGTCGTACTACACACCTAAACCCACTGGGACCTGCACGGAGCATGGGCCCATTCGCAATGGATACACACAATGGCAGGAGTATCTACCAAGTGTTTCTACTTTGTAACTAAGCATCAGCCGCTCTGTAAATATTACAAACTAACTGGATTAGATGTGCCTGTCGTTTTGCAGACAAGCAGCAGAAAGCAGACCCCTTCGAAATGGCAGCAAAACACATTATAAAAGGATTAGCAGCAGAAATGCTCTCCCAAGGGTAGTGTGGTTTCTATGGACCCAGCCATCAACAGAGTCACTCCTCACATGGGAACAGCTGGCTTTCTGCAAGGGTTTTAATGTTACCTTTTTGGCTTTGTGAAGATCCTGTTCTTTTCGTACTGCGTCCAAGTCAGTCACGCCTCGGCTGAAATCGACCTCTGTACCATCGTGGAGAGGTGGATCGACAGCATCTATATCGGTCTCTTCCGAAGCCTCTTTCTCTGCGCCAGACAGCTGTCGAGCTGGTACAGATCACAAAACAACACAAAGGATTCATCACTGCGAGACACGGAGAGATTCAGAAATAAACAGTCGCACACAACTGAAAAACAGGCTGGGAGACAAGTGACTGCCTGAGTAAAGTAGAACTGTAGATAGGTATAAACTGGATCTTGCACCTGTTCTACGGGTGTGTAATAGGTGCACCAAAGGCCAATTTTGGGGATTAAGGCCTTACGCCCAAAGAACGCCTGAAGATGTCCCACCCGATATTGGGTCGGGCGATTAATTCAGGCTCCCACAACGGACACCTAAAACAGGCATTAGGCCCCTTACTTATGTAAATGAGGTACCTAACTCCCGATTCCGGGACCCTCGCCGATATCCGATGTCGGAGAGTGGAGCAAGAGCCTAAAGCTTGTCCACAGGGACCTCCCTGCTGTCAAGTGTAGCCCAGATTTTATTTTCCCCAGCCACACAAGCAGAGTTGATGTTCTCTCGCTGCCTGTAAACAGGTACTGGACCGAAAACTGCAACAAAAACACAAAACGGTAACTTGCTGCTGGAGGTCGGCTCGGTTCCGATTTTCAGGTGACCTGGATTTAGGCAGCCAGCGCTCCTGCCGGCAACAGGAGGGGGCCTGATTAATGTATTGAAGTAATGGCCAAGTGATGCAGTTAAGGTCCCAGCGCAATCTTACAGGGCATGTGGTGGCCATTCCAGCACTCTTTCAGGAGATCAGTAGCTGCTAGTAAGCAGAAGCTGGGAACATACCTGGCACTCACATTCCCTACATTTGTTGAAGTGTTTTGAGCCGTATGGCTTCATTAACTACAGCTCCTCGCTGCTGGGCCCGGTCTTTAAATTTCTCCGTTGGTGAAGCACGCTGCTCTGTCGAGCCCCTTCCCTGATCTTTCCAGCCCTCCCTTTTAATGATCAGTGTCACCCTGGCGGGATCCCTACCCTCCCAAACAGTGCGATTAGCGTGGCTGCACACCTGTTCAATGATAATGATGACCCGCCACGGGAATTGATTGGGCCTCCACCTCTGATGTCATCGGGGGAGACCCACATGCCCGAGCTACACAACATGAAAATTGCCCAGCGTGTTCTCTGTGTAGCATCATAATTTTATTCATAAGAACATAAGCAATAGGAGCAGTAGGCCATACGGCCCCTTGACCCTGCTCTGCCATTCAATCAGATCATGGCTGATCTTTGACCTCAACTCCACTTTCCTGCCTGATCCCCATATCCCTTGATTCCAAAAATCTATATCAGCCTTGAATATACTTACCGACTAGGCATTCACAGCCCTTTAGGGTAGAAAATTCCAAAGATTCAGTAAGCTCAGAGTGAAGAAATTCCGCCTCATCTCAGTCTTAAATGGCTGACCCCTTAGCCTGAGACTACGCCTCCTAGTTCTAGACTCTCCAGCCAGGGGAAACAACCTCTTAGCATCTACCCTGTATTGATTGATACCCCCTCAGAATCTTATGTTTCACTGAGATTAATGAGGTTTTGTATTAACTGCAATAGTACAGTTTTTAGCAGCTGAAACAGGATATTTACACTGGCTGGTGTCCAACAGTCTGTAACCAGCCAGGTATTAGTCTGTCCTGTTCAGATGAACAAACAGATAAGCCCCAGCAAAGGTAGAATTAGGGCATTCATCAACTGCTTAAGTGTACAAGGGCAAATGGACATTTAAACAGGAACTGCCCTTGTTACAATCACACCTTAAGGGCTGTACACAACATTGCCTTTTGATTTCCACAGGCCTCCTGCTTGTCCAGCCTGAACTGTTGTGTTAAAAGATGAAAATCTTGTAAATTCTATATATACAGAGATCAACTCCCACCCACAGATATGTTTTCTATTCCTGCGAATGAGCTGTATCCATCACACACCGTCTGAGTACAGCCAGGTTGGATAGCACGTGGCTCTCACAGAACCCAAGCACACATGTAACACTGTCAGGACATTGCATATAGGCATTGCTGTGCATGGTCGTCTAGTCCTGCCTCTTCGAAAACCCCAGCACCTTTGCTGTTCCTCTAGATCATTTGGTCACACTAGACTGAAACCGACTAACTCCACCTTCCCCCCATAGGTTATAGAAAATAGGAGCAGTAGGCCATTCGGCCCTTCGAGTCTGCACCACCATTCAATATGATCATGGCTGATCCTCTATCTCAACACCATATTCCCACTTTTCCTCCATACCCCTTGATGCCTTTTGTTTCTAGAAATTTATCTATCTCCCTCTTAAATATATTCAGTGACTTGGCCTCCACAGCCTTCTGTGCTAGAGAATTCCACGTTCACCGCCCTCTGACTGAAAACATTTCTCCTCATCTCGGTCCTAAATTTCCTACCCCGTATCCTGAGACTGTGACCCCTTATTCTAGACTTCCCAGCCGGGGAAACATCCTCCCGTATCCAGTCTATCCAATCCAGTCAGAATTTTATACGTTTCAATTAGATCCCCTCTCATTCTTCTAAACTCTTGTGAATACAGGCTTAGTCGACCCAATCTCTCCTCATACAACAGTCCTGCCATCCCAGGAATCAGTCTGGTGAACCTTCACTGCACTCCCTCTATGGCAAGTATATCCTTTCTTAGGTAAGGAGACCAAAATTACACACAATAGACCTTCCGCCCGCAAAACCTGTGGGGATGATGAGCACGCTTTGCAATGTGTAGGATTCATATAATATGAACAATAAAGATGCTACAAGATAGGCAATCTTCCTTCATTTCAAATCCTCCACACACTGTAGGACAATACTAAAGCTGTGCAGATGGACTCAGTTTTCACTTGTATCACCTGACATAAGCAAAGCAGCAATGGCCTCAAAATAGAGACAGTAACTATAATGCCCAATTAACACTGGCCAAGAGGCGGCCGACATTTTGAAAGGAGTTGTTTTCTGCTGGGTGCCCAGAGTGCCAGCCTGCTTTATCAGGAGCGTTCCTTTCGACCCCACAAAAAAATCTCGACATCCACCCCCTGCAAGCGCAACCTGCCCCTCCCCTGCCCCCCAACTACAATGCTGGCAGCTGGGTTGGCCCGCTATTGGTAGGCCTCTCTTTGGTGTCCCGCAGCTCGCTGGCTTGATGCAAATGAGGCCAGTGCTGCAAAACTGTCACCTCTCAATCTGGCTGAGGCCAGGAAAGGTGACAAGTCGACAGTGGGTGCTGCCGTTAAATTCGGCAGGATCCGGGGGGAAAGCCATTCAAGCAAAACTGCCCTCCCCCGCAAATATCGGGGCCGACGTTTTCATTCTGACTTGTATGCTGGTGATAAAACAATCAGACCTAAACAGTGGCTACACTCCAAAAGTAATTAATTGGGAGCACTTTCATACGCCCGGTGGTCGTGAAAGGCGCTATATAAATGCAAGTCTTTCTTTCAAATCAAATCAAATACATCTGGTCTACAATAAGGCTTGCAGTTACCACCTCTGCAAGCCAAAACTAACTAATAGTGCAGTTCTCTGCAAGTCAAAACTAACTAATAGTGCAGTTCTCTGCAAGTCAAAACTAACACTAATAGTGCAGTTCTCTATGTAAGAAACACAAACTGACCTTGAATGGTGCGTATATTAACTTGTGAAGAACTAATTTAAGGTTCCAAGTGGGAACCAAAGAGAACCTAATGCCACAATGATTCTCTAATGATCTAAACAAAAATGCCTCATGAATGATCAAAACGGCCAAATATGAACAAATCGAGATGGGTTTTAAACCAAAACTCAGTAAATGTTAGAGACACGCCAGAAGTTATGAGTTATCAAGAGAATGACTAATTGCCTTAGTAGAGGCCCACCTGGACAATTCTTTCCCACGGGTGGATGTGTGGCAGGAACTAATGAGGTAAATAGATATCCCGACACAGTACAGTGCGAGTGTTCAACAATGCCCAGCTGAGCATAACTGGATTTCCTAAGCTTAACGTATCTTGTCTTAAATGATACAGGAAACTTAGTACAGGCATTTCTCATGGGTACATTTCATGAATCAAAGGCAAATTTAATAAGCTGTGATATTGTGAGTAGAAAAGCATGATTTTGTGCATCAATCTAGAGAGCATGATTAGTGCAAAAGCAAAATACTGCCAATGCTGGAAATCTGAAACAAAGCAATGCTGACCAAGGGTCATCGACCTGAAACATTAACTCTGTTTCTCTCTCCACAGATGCTGCCTGACATGCTGACTTTTTCCAGCAGTGTTAGCAAATGGATTTCACTCAGTAGTTAAAGCCATCTGCAGATGTTGGTTCCCACAGACTGACCTACCTCTATGCTAAAGCTCTAATTTTCGCCTGCTCTACTTGCTCTCGATATGGCCATCTGTATCTAGAGATGCTTAGTGGCATGATGACAAAGTGCAACCAGGATGGTTTAAGGACTTAGAGACTTGAACAAGGAGAGAAGGACAAGACAGAAGAGTGCCTTTGTCATGTATTCAACTGTCACTGTAACCCATGTATAAGCTGACCTAAGTTGTACACCTTGAGAACACTGACCACAGGGGGCGAACTTGTGGGAGACACTCCTAACCTGGACCTTTCCGGTATAAAAGGGGAAGCTCCACCCACCGTCTGTCTCTTAAGTGCTTGGTAATAAAGGTATCTGGTCACTCAAGTATGGGTCTCGTGTGCATTTATACTGTATAGTAAGGACATATCATTGGCGACGAGAGACTGGGATTTAAACCACGCGAGCATGGTCACTAGCAGCACAGAAGAGAGGTACTGTGTTGGTGATGATTGGGACGACTTTATTGAGAGACTACAGCTAAGTTTTGTCACTAAGGAATGGTTGGGACAGGATTTCGCCGACAAATACAGGGCTCATCTCCTGATGGTTTGTGGATCCAGAACGTACTCCCTGATGAAGGACCTTCTAGCGCCAGAGAAGCCGGTGGACAAGACGTTCGAAGATCTCAGTAAGTTGATCGGGGAACACCTTAAACCAGCGAGCAGCATGCACATGGCGAGACACCGGTTTTACACGCACCAGCGGAGAGAAGGGCAAAGCGTTACAGACTTCGTGACAGATCTCCGGCGACTGGCGAGCCTATGTAAGATGCATGCAGAGCGGAGATGCTGCAAGACTTTTTTATTGAGGGTATCGGGCATGTTGGGGTTTTCAGGAAACTGATTGAGACCAAAGACCTGACCTTGGAAGCGATGGCTCTGATAGCCCAGACTATTATCTCAGGGGAGGAAGAGACCAGAATGATTTATGGCAAAACTCTTGGCTCAAATGCGGCAAACGACCAGAGTCAACATTGTTAACGCGGTACACAGTTCTCTCGGCAGACAAGGTCAATCGGACATGCCCCAGCATGCAGTCGAACCCAAAGGGGGAATTCAACAGAGACAATGGCTAGCTGAACGACGATTCATGCCATCGCAATGGACAATGCGGCCAGTAATGGGGCCATCAACACCTGTTAATGGTGCGCTTAAGGACAGTTACAGAGAGAGTCAGAGACGATCGACTGGTAATGGACCTTTTGTTTCCAACAATGGGGCCTTCAACTCATGCTGGAGGTGTGGAGACAAATGCCCAGCCAGAGCTTGCAGGTATCAGCAATACACCTGCAGAAACTGCAACATCAGCAGTCACTTGGCGCGTATGTGCAGGAAGCCTGCAGCCAGGTTGATGTACGAGGAGGACGGGCCCGATGTAAGCCCTACGAGGCCAAATGAATACTGGGAGAAATCGCTGGAAGCTGAAGTTCAGCGAGTTCATGTGGAGCACATATACAGTTTGTATACCAGAACGCCACCGATAATGATGAAAGTGCTTCTCAATGGCATCCCAGTATTAATGGAGCTAGGCACAGGGGCCAGCCAGTCTCTGATGAGTATCAAACAGTTCGAAAGGTTGTGGGTGTCCAGGCCAGGAGGCCAAAATTATTGCCGATTGACGCACTGCTACGGACATATACAAAAGAGATCATTCCGGTGCTCGGCAGTGCCACAGTAGTCGTGACCCACAAAGATTCGGAGAACAGGTTGCTATTCTAGATTGTCCCGGGGGACGGTCCCGCACTACTGGGGAGGAGTTGGCTTGCTGTCATGAACTGGAAATGGGGCGATGTCAATGTAATTTCCTCTGTGGAGCGAGTATCATGCTCACAGGTCCTGGACAAATTTGACTCATTATTTCAACCCGGCATCGGCACTTTCTTGGGGACCAAGGTAGTGATTCACATAAACCCGGACACCAGGCCAGTACACCACAAGGCCAGAGCGGTGCCGTACGTGATGCGGGAAAAGATAGAAGGCGAATTGGACCGCCTGCTGAGGGAAGGCATCATCTCGCCAGTCGAATTCAGTGACTGGGTGAGCCCGATCGGGCCGGTGCTCAAGGCAGAAGGGTCGGTCAGGATATGTGGTGATTACAAGGCCACCATCAATTGGGTGTCACTCCAAGATCAGTACCCGCTACCGAGAGCGGAGGACCTCTTTGCGACGCTATCCGGTGGCAAACTTTTTTCAAAATTGGACCTGACCTCAGCTTGCATGACCCAGGAGCTGGCGAGTGAGTCGAAGAAGCTGACCACCATCATGACACACAAGGGGTTCGTTCGGCCGCCGTGATCTTTCAGCGAAATATGGAAAGTCTCCTCAAGTCGATTCCAAGGACGATGGTTTTTCAAGACGACATCCTCATCACGGGTCGCAATACTGAAGAACACCTCCACAACCTGGAGGAGGTGCTACGCAGACTGGACCGGGTAGGGCTGCAACTGAAAAAGGCGAAGTGTGTCTTCTTAGCTCCAGAGGTAGAATTCCTGGGGAGGAGGGTAGCAGCAGACAGGATCAGACCTACTGCGTCCAAAACAGAAGTGATCCAGAGAGCACCCAGACCCCGTAACACGACGGAGCTGCGTTCGTTCCTGGGGCTCCTGAACTATTTTGGCAACTTTCTTCCCAAATTGAGCACGCTGTTATAGAGCCGCTACACATGCTCCGATGCAAAGGTCTGCATTGGGTTTGGGGGGGGGTGGGTGGGTAGCCAGGAAAGGGCTTTTGATGGAGCATAACAAATTGCGTGCTCTAACAAACTGTTAACGTTATATGACCCGTGTAAGAAATTAGTTTTAACATGTGATGCGTCGTCCTATGGGTCGGATGTGTGTTGCAGCATGTGAATGCCAATGTCAGTTACAGCCGATAGCTTATGCCTCCAGAAGTCTGTCCCAGGCAGAAAGAGGCTACGGAATGGTAGAAAAGGAAGTGCTAGCATGTGTATATGCAGTAAAAAAAATGCACCAGTACCTGTTTGGCAGGAAATTTGAGTTGGAGACGGATCACAAACCCCTAACGTCCCTTTTGGCCGACAACAAGGCCATAAATGCGAATGCATCGGCCCGCATACAAAGGTGGGCTCTTACGTTAGCCGCCTATGACTACACAATTCGGCACAGACCGGGCACTGAAAACTGCGCCGATGCACTCAGCAGGCTACCACTAGCCACCACTGAGGGGGCAGCTGAGCATAATGCTGAGATGGTCATGGCTGTTGAAGCTTTCGAAAGCCCGTCAGATTAAAGGCTGGACAAATAAAGACCCACTACTGTCTTTAGTTAAGAAATGTGTCCTGAATGGGGACTGGGCAGCCACGTACGGGGCATGCCCTGAGGAGTTTAAACCGTTTCATAGACGCAAGGATGAACTCTTGATTCAGGCCGATTGCCTATTATGGGGAAACCGAGTAAGTCATGCCCCAGAAGGGCAGAGAGATGTTTATCAGAGAACTTCAAAATGAGCACCCGGGCATTGTCATGATTAAAGGCTGGACACACGTTTGGTGGCCAGGGATAGATGCAGATCTGGAACTTTGTGTTCGCAAGTGCAACACGTGTGCTCAGCTGGGCAACACACCCAGGGAAGCCCCCTTTAACCCCTAGTCCTGGCCCGCCAAGCCATGGTCACGCATCCATGTGGACTACGCAGGTCCTTTCATGGTAAAAATGTTTTTGGTTGTAGTAAACGCCTACTCCAAATGGATTGAGTGTGCTATTTTAAATTCAAGCACATCTTTTGCCACGGTAGAAAGTCTACGGGCAATGTTCGCCGCCCATGGTCTACTGGACGTCTTGGTCAGCAACAATGGCCCGTGCTTCACAAGCACTGAATTCCAGGACTTCATGGCAGGCAATGGAATCAACCATGTTAGAACGGCACCGTTCAAGCCGGCCTCAAATGGCCAGGCAGAACGAGCAGTGCAGATAATCAAACAGGGGATGCTCAGAATCCAAGGGGGTTCCCTACAAACCCGCTTATCACGCCTCCTGTTGGCCAATAGATCCCAACCACACTCGCTCACCGGGGTTCCACCCGCAGAGCTGCTAATGAAAAAGATGCTCAAAACCAGGTTATCCCTTATACACCCTACTATGAAAGAAATTGTTGAGAGCAGGCGTCAGTCACAATGTGACTACCATGACAGGAATGCGAGGGAGTGATGTATTGATGTCAATGACCCTGTTTTTGTCTTTAATTATGCTGCAGGGCCCAAATGGCTTGCAGGCACTGTGATTGCCAAAGAGGGGAATAGGGTTTTGGTAGTTAAACTTACCAATGGACAAATCTGCCGCAAACACGTGGATCAAACTAAAAGGAGGTTCAGCAACCCCATAGAAGAAGCAGAGGAGGAACATGACATAGAGTTTACTCCACCACAGGTGACCAAATACAAGAACCAAGTAGAGGAGAGCCCAGTGACTGTGGGCAGTTTGGACAGGCCTGAGGCACCGCAAACAGCAGACACTCAGGCAAGCGCCCAACAACCGGAGCCCCAACTCAGGCGCTCTACAAGGGAGCGTAAACCACCAGAGAGACTTAACCTGTGATCCCAATAAGACTTTGGGGGGGGGCGGAGGTGATGTCATGTATTCAACTGTCATTGTAACCCATGTATAAGCTGATCTAAGTTGTACACCTTGAGAACATTGACTACAGGGGGCGAACTTGTGGGAGACACTCCTAACCTGGACTTTTCCGGTATAAAAGGGGAAGCTCCACCCACCATCTGTCTCTTGAGTTCTTGGTAATAAAGATAACTGGTCACAGAGTGACTTTCTCTCAAGTATGGGCCTCGTGTGCATTTATACTGTATAGTAAGGACATATCAGCCTTATTAAAAAAAGGGGTGAAGTTAAATTGAAATGTTTGTAAAGTTAAAAAGCCAAGTTTTTGTGCGGAACCGGCAGCCAATATTACAAAATTAGGAAACAACATCAAGATGCATTTATATAGCACCTTTAAAATAGAAACATTTCCACGGTGAGATTAGAAAGTAATTTGTTAAAAGAGCTGAGTTTTAAGGAAGATCTTCAAGGAGGTGGAGATATGTGGAGATTTAGGGAGAAATTACAGAGCATGAGTCCTTGATAGCTGAAGACATGACTACCAATAGTAGGGTGAAGAGGGGTGCACATCAGGCCAAAGTCAGAGGAATGGAGAAGGGGAGGGATGGAGAAGGTTACAGAGATAAGGAGAGAGAGAGAGGTGAAGTCATGGAAGGATTAAACACTAGGATGAGAAGGTTTTATTTGAGGCATTGGGGGACCAAGATCCAATGCAAGGCAGGAAGGATCGGATTGATGTGAGAACAGAACTCGGTGCGGCAGCAGATTTAGATGAGCTGATGTTTATGGAGAGTGGGAGGCCGGCTAAGAGAACAATGGAGTCATGGAGTCTAAAGATTACAAAGGCATGAATAAGGGTTTCAGCGGCAGGCAGCCTAAGATGGATGGACAATGATACCGAGCTGGAAGTAGGCAGTCTTTGTGATGAAGGGGATGGGAGGTTGGAAATTCTGCTTACGGTCAAACAGAAAGTTGAAGTTCCAGACAGTCAGAGACAGTGACCAGGAGATGGATTCAGTGGGAAGGTGTGAAGCTAGTGACTGGGGACATTGGGGGCTCGTGAACCACTCGGGAACCTTTAAAGTTATGCAATAAAATAGAATAAAACACTATCAGCTCAACAAGTACTGAACCTGTGGAATGTTAAAAGAAGAAAATTGACTTTTTCCATTTAAAGAAAAGTGACACATTTGCGAAAGTTACCATTTGGACACCTGGCCTTGTTGGACTGGGCTGTGAGCTGCTATGGTTGCCTGAAGCCCAGGGGTCCATCACTTGTTTCTCTGACAGTAAGATTAAAAAGATCATTCCCCCTCTTGTGGAACATGTCCTTGAACATCATTCAAACGCCATACCTGGGACGCTGGTGTTTTCAGCACTCTCTTCACTTTCTTGGTCCTCCTCGCCATCCGCATTTTGTTCAGTGTGCAGCAGACTCAACTTGTGGCACACCTCAAAGGCTTGCCCTATAGTCCGCACTATCCTCATTGCTTGACTCTGGGACAGAAAGCAGGAAAAAGACTATTACCTCAGAGTAACTCAATGAGACAGAGCTGGCATTGTCAGCATGAATACTGCGAGAACCTTTACATGATAACGCACGCAGTAAGGAGCCTTTCAGACTGAACCGGTAATTATGTGAAATTAACATTGGTTTGATACAAGTAGGAAATATAGAGCAATTATGTGCACAATATGGACAATTCACAATGACAGTAAATCACTCTCCTTCCTTAACAAGACCACGACACTGCTGATGTAATCCATGAGGTTTGTGGCTGCCTCTCTAATTGTAAAGCATTTGTGAACAACATGGTATTTTGCAGTGTTTCCAAAGGGTTGCTTTGTAAAGAGGATGTACTAATTATCCATCGACAGGTTCAATTTCCTTAGCAATCATAATTAACATGGAGAGAAATCCTGACCTGCTACCCTGATGTGCAGTCTGAACGGCAACTAAAGTCTGAATGAGCTCACTCTGCACACCAACTTCACAAGATCACTGTAAACACCGATTGGCCGGAGGCTCTGTCTACTTAACAGGGAAACTCTACGGCCATTTAACAGAAGAGAGCTGCACCTTAGCAGCAGGATAATACATTGTGCAGCCCATGGTGAGCCATCCCTGCCCTGACGGGATAATGGGCTAACCTTTCACCTTCATTTTCGACGGTTTTCTCGGCGGTATAGCTGTTTTTGGGAGAGAACCGCCCGGCGAAAGTTTCCCTCTCAATTTTTAATGCTACCGCCCACATTTCAAAACGACCGCCAGGAGCAAACTGTCGACATGGAAGGCCGAGAAAATCGCCAGGGAGTAAGTTTGGCCTCAACAGAAGCCCGTCCAGATCACCGAGGGAACCGCCCTGTGCAAGCTGCTTAAACAGGGAGGTAGGTGAGTACTCTGCAAAGAAAGGTAAGTTAAAGGTTCATTTATTTATTTTTAAATTGTAAAACGGCGATTAGCTTTAAAACTGTCTTGGGAATGCTTTTTAACTTTTTTTTTTAAGTGAATTTTTTTTTAAAGTTTTCCCCCCAACCACAGCCTCAGAGTCAATTTTAAAAAACATTTTAAGAATCGCCTGTTTCACTTAGTTTCATCTTTAACCACCGAGAGTAATGGTGCAAGATCCATTTTCTCGCCGGGCGATTACTTTTAACTTAATTATGGAAATTCTTGTCAGCGTTACTTGCAAAACATTAGCGTTTTTTCTGGGTGGGCAATCGGGCGTTGAGGGGCTCTCGGGAAAGTCCAGCCCATTGCCTCATCTGACCTACAACGAGCAACGCCACAGGAGATCCTCAGTTCTTAGAAGGTGCGTGTCAAATGTAGTTTTCAAAGTGTGGACAGCTCCCCCAGACCCCCTTCCTCCCCCCTAGGGATTCTCCTCAATGCCCTCTCTAAATATTTCCTGCTGGCGGAGGAGCTTTGCACTGTGTGCAACCATGCACAGAGTTCTCTCCTAGGCAGGATATTTGCCGTTCCATCCAGACTGTGTAAACGGGGTACTTGCTGCCTGGCTGGAACCCACTCTGCAGTTAGCAGTCTCCGATGAGCACGGAGTCTAAATGCCACGTCAAACAATCAAGCTGCCATTTTGTTTTTGCTAACAAGCTTGCCACTGTTGAAGGCACAAATCTGTTTCTAGAGTCGAGGTACCGAGGGGGTCCCACCCAAGCGATAGCATGTAGTGCATGTTGTGCTATTGCTCCTGCCTGCAGGAAATGGATAGTTCCTCACTCCAGTCCCAGGGACTGAACTTTACTGGAACACGTGCGGCATTTATAGAAGAATGAAGCTTGATTTTTTTCCCCCAATGCTGCGACAACCCTTTGTTACAAATGGACATGTAATCACAATCCCGAGCTAAACCTGCAGACAATAAAAGATACTGTGCTTCGGTGAGTGATTACAAATTTCAAACCCGCCCTGGCCCATGCCAGAGTCACACCGGCAGTAATGGCGTGAATTTCCAGTTGATTTATTTTTTTCCCCCTATTTCGCTTCCTTTATTATTACAGCCACGTACTAGGAAACTGTATTTAACTGTTCAACTCTACCGCCCTCAACGCTTCAGAAATTAGTCGAGATCCAATTCAGTTAAGATCCACAAGAGACTTCATTAACATGTGCTTACTGTAATCATATGTGCTCAAAACTCATTCCATCAGATTTAGGAAATAGCAGGACAAAATTAATAATCACAGAGGTAGCTCTCAGTGCCTCCCGCTGCTCAGAAAATTAAAATTAATTTCAGCTCCTGGTTTCCATACGTCACCGTGGCAACGGCAAACGAGCTGATGTGGGTGCTTGCACATCAGGTGGCTCTATGGCAGAGGGTGAAACCAAATGCTACAGCAGCGCTCACTGCTGAAAGCCTGGCAAAGCAGTAACTGCTCACTCATTACTGACATCCGATTACAGCTAGGGATATGTTTCACTCACTGCACCTCAAACGTCATTCATTGTGCGAAGGGCGCGATGCGGCACTGTAAGAATACAAGTTCTGTTTAATAGGAGTATGTCGGCATTTTAATGGTTTGTAATTATCTCCTTTGATTTTACAGGAGCAGCTCTCACCCAGACCAATGATAATTTCTGTTCAAGAATAAAATGTTAATATTTGACTGAATTGATTGTTAACTAGTATATTGTCCCCACAACATGTACATATATAGATAGATAGATAGATAGATAGATAGATAGATAGATAGATAGATAGATAGATAGATAGATAGATAGATAGATAGATAGATAGATAGATAGATAGATAGATAGATAGATAAAGAAAGAGAGAGAGAGAGATATAGATAGATAGATATAGATTAGAGAGATAGATAGATAGTGTATATATATACATCCTCGACCAGGCCAACATCCCCAGCATTGAAGCACTGACCACACTTGATCAGCTCCGCTGGGCAAGCCACATAGTTCGCATGCCAGACACGAGACTTTCAAAGCAAGCGCTCTACTCGGAACTCCTTCACGGCAAACGAGCCAAAGGTGGGCAGCGGAAACATTACAAGGACACCCTAAATGCCTCCCCGATAAAGTGCAACATCCCCACTGACACCTGGGAGTCCCTGGCCAAAGACCGCCCTAAATGGAGGAAGTGCATCCGGGAGGGCGCTGAGTCTCGTCGCCAAGAGTATGCAGAAATCAAGCGCAGGCAGCTGAAAGAGCCTGCGGCAAACCAGTCCCACCCATCCTTTCCCTCAATTACTATCTGTCCCACCTGTGACAGGGACTGTGGTTCTCGTATTGGACTGTTCAGCCACCTAAGGGCTCATGTTAAGAGTGGAAGCAAGTCTTCCTCGATTCCAAGGGACTGCCTATGATGATGATATATTATATTTAGATAGACAGATATAGATCGATATATAGATAATTAATATTATATATATATATATATATATATATAGGTAGTTAATATATATAGATATTGATCATACAAAGTAACTAATTTTACTGTAAGAAATGCACTGAATTCAGAGTTTAATGATGCAAATATGAATGTTTTCTTATACACAACAGCAGACTAGTGTGACTCCAATTCCCTAAGGTCCACATTGAAAATGCTTGATACCTGTGCTGCAATTCCTGTAAAGGTCTTGGTGCTCGTGTGCCTTGTCACTCTGGCAAGGGGCACCAACATACCCCAGGACAAAAAGTTAACCATGAGGTATTTTTAAAGTTCAGTACCAGCATTAATTCATTACTGTGCATTTATGCAAAATTGGGGAGGAAATGTAACCTACAAAATTTATAGACACAGCGAGAAATGTTCTCTGTAATAAGGCACTGCAAACAAAATGTGGTTTGCAGCATGGGAACAATTAATTCAGTTAACTGAAGGCTTTTGAAATGATGATGAATAGGAAAGAAGCAGCCACCAAGAGTATGATCATTTATGTACAGTCGTGTGTTATTGCCAAAAGTCTGCATGTACAACAATGGCAATCACCATTTAAATAGCGTCTTTCACGCAGAATAATATCCCAAGGCGCTTCACAGAACAGTGAGCAGATCAAAATGGATGCTGGGCCAAAAAAGGGAAATATTAGGAGGGGGTGATTAAAAGCTTTGTCAAAAGGTAGTTTTAAGGAGGATTTTAATAGGTGGAGTGACAAAGGTTTAGGGAGGGAATTACTAGATCCTGCAGAAACCCTGATATTTAAATCTCAGCTGAGTTGCTGAATACATGACATTGTATTTTTTTTCTCTAGAACATAAGAAATAGGAGCAGGAGTAGGCCATACGGCCCCTCGAGCCTGCTCCGCCATTTAATACTATCATGGCTGATCCGATCATGGACTCAGGTCCACTTCCCTGCCCGTTCCCCATAACCCTTTATTCCCTTATCGGTTAAGAAACTGTCTATCTCTCTCTTAAATTTATTCAACGTCCCAGCTTCCACAGCTCTCTGAAGCAGCAAATTCTACAGATTTACAACCCTCTGAAAGAAGAAATTCCTCCTCATCTCAGTTTTAATTGGGCGGCCCCTTATTCTAAGATTATGCCCTCTAGTTCTAGTCTCCCCTATCAGTGGAAACATTCTCTCTGCATTCACCTTTTCAATCCCCCGCATAAATCTTATATGTTTTGATAAGATCACCTCTCATTCTTCTGAACTTCAATGAGTAGAGGCTTAACCTACTCAACCTTTCCTCATAAGTCAACCCCCTCATCTCCAGAATCAACCTAGTGCACACCTTCTCTGAACTGCCTCCAAAGCAGGTATATCCTTTCGGAAATAAGGAAACCAAAACTGTATGCCGTATTCGAGGTGTGGCCTCACCAATACCTTGTATAACTGTAGCAAGACAACCCTGCTTTTATACTCTATCCTCTGCGCAATAAAGGCCAAGATTCCATTGGACTTCCTGATCACTTGCTGTACCTGTATACTAACCTTTTGCGTTTCATGCACAAGTACCCCCAGGTTCCGCTGTACTGCAGCACTTTGCAATCTTTCTCCATTTAAATAATAACTTGCTCTTTGATTTTTTTCTGACAAAGTGCTTGATCTCACACTTTCCAACATTATATTCCATCTGCCAAATTGTTGCCCACTAACTTAGCCTGTCTAAGTCCTTTTGCAGATATTTTGTGTCCACTTCACACATTGCTTTTCCTCCCATCTTAATATCTTCAGCAAACTTGGCTACATTACACTTGGTCCTTTCTTCCAAGTCATTAATATGGATTGTAAATAGTTGGGCTCCCAGCACTGATCCCTGCAGCACCCCACCAGTTACTGATTGCCAACCACAGAATGAACCATTTATCCCGACTCTCTGTTCTCTGTTAGTTAGCCAATCCTCTATTCATGCTAATATATTACCCCAACCCCGTGAACTTTTATCTTGTGCAGTAACCTTTTATGTGGCACCTTGTCAAACCACATCCACTGGTTCCCCTTTATCCACCCTGTTCGTTACATCCTCAAACAATTCCAGCAAATTTGTCAAACATGACTTCCCCTTCATAAATCCATGCTGACTCTGCCTGACTGAATTATGCTTTTCCAAATGTCCTGCTACTGCTTCTTTAATAATGGACTCCAACATTTTCCCAACCACAGATGTTAGGCTAACTGGTCTATATTTTCCTGCTTTTTGTCTGCCTCCTTTTTTAAATAGAGGCGTTACATTTGCAGTTTTCCAATCTGCTGGGACTTCACCAGAATCCCGGGAATTTTGGTAACTTACAACCAATGCATCCACTATCCCTGCTGTTACTTCTCCGAAGACCTAAGTGTTGTGTATCTGTAAAGCATGCACTCCCATGTTCCACCACCAAGGAGCGCATCCCGTGAAGTCCCAAGGGATCCCAGCAACCCTTGGGAGCACGGTATATAAGCCGGCCCCTAAGGCCTGTTCTTCACTCTGGAGTGTCTTAATAAAGACTGAGGTCACTGTTACTTTAACCTCCCTGTGTGCAGTCTCATCTGTGTTAGGAACACAGTAACTGGCAACGAGTATATGAATCCATCGCAAAGATGCAGCAAACTGTGGGTATCCTGGAGAAGTTCTTGGAGAGTGAGGATTGGGAAGTCTATGTCGAACAGCTAGACCAGTACTTTGTAGCCAACGAGCTTGACGGAGAAGAAAGCGCTGCAAAAAGGAGAGCGGTCCTCCTCACGGTCTGCGGGGCACTGACCTACAGCCTCATGAAGAATCTTCTGGCTCCGGTGAAACCCACAGAAAAGTCGTATGAGGAGCTGTGTACACTGGTTCACGAGCATCTTAACCCGAGGGAGAGCATGCTGATGGCGAGGTATCAGTTCTACACATGCCAGCGATCTGAAGGTCAGGAAGTGGCGAGCTGCGTCGCCGAGCTAAAGCGACTTGCAGGACAATGTGAGTTTGATGGCTACCTGGAGCAGATGCTCAGAGATTTTTTTGTACTGGGCATTGGCCACAAGACCATCCTACGAAAACTTTTGACTGTAGAGACACCGACCCTCAGTAAGGCCTTGCGATAGCATAGGCGTTTATGTCCACCAGTGATAACACCAAACAAATCTCTCAGCACACAAGTGCTAGCAATGTTCATAAATTAACGAACTGCGTTTGCGAGCAGAAATCTACAGGACAGAAACCACGAGTCTGCAACTGCCAGCAGGCCTCAGGTGACCCAGATGACTCAGAATCTGCAACAAAGGATGAATGCAAGGCAATTCACACCTTGTTGGCATTGTGGAGGCTTCCATTCAGCCTATTCATGCCGCTTCAAAGGGTATGTTTGCAAGAGCTGTGGAACAATGGGGCATCTCCAACGAGCTTGCAGACGAGCTGCAAGCTGTGAAAAACCTGTTAACCACCACGTGGCAGAGGAAGATCGGTCCATGGTGGATCAAAGCAATTTCGAGCCTCAGAGAGAGGAGCCAGATGCTGAAGTACACAGGGTGCACACAATTTCGACGAAATGTCCACCTATAATGCTAAATGTAAAATTGAATGGTTTACCCGTAGCCTTGGAACTGGACACTGGCGCTAGCCAATCCATCATGAGTAAAAAGATGTTTGAGAGACTGTGGTGCAACAAAGCACTCAGACCAGCCCTGAGCCCCATCCACACGAAACTGAGAACGGACACCAAAGAGCTCATCACTGTCCTGGACAGCGCCATGGTCAAGGTCACCTACGAGGGCACAGTGCACGAACTGCCACTCTGGATTGTCCCGGGCGATGGCCCCATACTGCTTGGAAGGGGCTGGCTGAGCAAAATCCGCTGGAAATGGGATGACATCTGAGCGCTATCACATGTCAATGAGGCGCTCATGTACCCAGGTTCTTAACAAATTTCCTTCCCTTTTTGAGCCAGGCATTGGAAACTTTTCTGGGGTGAAGGTGTGGATCCACTTGGTCCCAGAGGCACGACCCATTCACCACAAGGCGCGTGCGGTACCTCACATGATGAGGGAGAGAGTGGAAATTGAGCTGGGCAGGCTGCAACGCGAGGGCATCATCTCCCCAGTGGAATTCAGCGAGTGGGCCAGCCCAATTGTTCCAGTACTCAAAAGTGATGGCACAGTCAGGGTTTGCGGCAATTATAAAGTAACTATTAATCGTTTCTCGCTACAGGACCAATACCCGCTACCTAAGGCAGACGACCTATTTGCGACGCTGGCAGGAGGCAAGACGTTCACAAAGCTCGACCTGACTTCGGCCTACATGACGCAGGAGCTGGAGGAGTCTTCGAAGGGCCTTACCTGCATCAACACGCAAAAGGGATTGTTCATCTACAACAATTGCCCGTTTGGAATTCGGTTGGCTGCAGCGATCTTCCAGAGAAACATGGAGAGCCTACTCAAGTCGGTACCACGCACGGTGATTTTTCAGGATGACATATTGGTCACGGGTCGGGACACCGTCGAGCACCTACAAAACCTGGAGGAGGTCCTCCAGCGACTGGATCGCGTAGGGCTGCGACTGAAGAGGTCGAAATGCATCTTCATGGTAACAGAAGTGGAGTTTTTGGGGAGAAGGATCGCGGCGGATGGCATTCGGCCCACAGACGCCAAGACAGCGGCTATCAGGAACGCGCCCAGAACGTCACGGAGCTGCGGTCGTTCCTGGGACTCCTCAACTATTTTGGTAACTTCCGACCGGGGTTAAGCACTCTCTTAGAGCCCCTACATGTGGTATTGCGTAAAGGTGAGAACTGGGTATGGGGAAAAAAAAACAAGTAATTGCTTTTGAGAAAGCCAGAAATATTTTATGCTCCAACAAGCTGCTTGTATTGTATAACCCGTGTAAAAGACTTGTGCTAGCATGTGATGCGTCGTCGTATGGAGTCGGGTGTGTATTACAACAAGTTAACGTTGCGGGGAAGTTGCAACCTGTCACCTATGCCTCCAGGAGCTTGTCTAAGGCCGAGAGGGCCTACAACATGATTGAGAAAGAGGCATTAGCGTGTGTGTTCGGGGTGAAGAAAATGCATCAGTACCTGTTTGGCCTCAAATTTTGAGCTGGAAACCGATCACAAGCCCCTCATATCCCTGTTCGCTGAAAACAAGGGGATAAATACTAATGCCTCAACCCGCATAGAAAGTGGTCACTCGCGCTATCAGTGTATAACTATACCATCCGCCACAGGCCAGGCACCAAGATCTGTGCGGATGCTCTCAGTCGGCTACCATTGCCCACCACGGGGGTGGAAATGGCACAGCCTACAAACATGTTGATGGTGGCGCAGCCCGCAGACTTGTTGATGGTCATCGAAGCGTTTGAAAATGATAAATCACCTGTCATGGCCTGCCAGATTAGGACTTGGACCAGCCAAGATCCTCTGCTAGCCCTAGTAAAGAACTGTGTACTGCATGGGAGCTGGGCCAGTATCCCCGTTGAAATGCAAGAGCTAATCAAGCCATTCCAGCGGCGAAAGGACAAGCTGTCCATTCAGGCAGACTGCCTGTTGTGGGGCAACCGTGTAGTGCTACCCAAAAAGGGCAGGGAGACGTTCATCTCGGATCTCCACAGCATACACCCGGGTATAGTAATGATGAAAGCCAGATCCCACGTGTGGTGGCCCGGTAACGACTCTGACTTAGATCCTGTGTACGGCAATGCAGCGTGTGTGCTCAGTTGAGCAACGCGCCCAGAGAGGCACCACTAAGTTTGTGGTCCTGGCCCTCCAGACCATGGTCGAGGATCCATGTCGACTATGCGGGCCCGTTTCTCGGTAAAATGTTCCTGGTGGTGGTGGATGCTTTTTCAAAATGGATTGAATGTGAAATAATGTCGGGAAGCACCGCCACCGCCACCATTGAAAGCCTGAGGGCCATGTTTGCCACCCACGGTCTACCTGACATACTGGTCAGTGACAACGGGCCATGTTTCACCAGTGGCAAATTTAAAGAATTCATGACCCGCGATGGGATCAAACATGTCACCTTGGCCCCGTTTAAACCAGCCTCCAATGGGCAAACAATAAAACAGAGCTTCAAACGAGTCACAGAAGGCTCACTCCAAACCCGCCTGTCCCGAGTACTGGTCAGCTACCGCATGAGACCCCACTCGCTCACAGGGGTGCCTCCGGCTGAGCTACTCATGAAAAGGACACGTAAAAGCAGACTCTCGCTGGTTCACCCCAACCTGCATGATCAGGTAGAGAACAGGCAGCAGCAACAAAATGTAAACGATGGTCGCGCCACTGTGTCACGGGAAATTGATCTGAATGACCCTGTGTATGTGCTAAACTATGGACATGGTCCCAAGTGGATCACGGGCACGGTGATAGCTAAAGAAGGGAGTAGGGTGTTTGTAGTCAAACAAGACAATGGACAAATTTGCAGAAAGCACCTGGACCAAACGAGGCTGCGGTTCACAGACTGCCCTGAACAACCCACAGCAGACACCACCTTTTTCGAGCCCACAACACACACCCAAAGGATCAACGACACCACCCCGGACCAGGAAATTGAACCCATCACACCCAACAGCCCAGCAAGGCCAGGCTCACCCAGCAGCCCTCCAGGGCCAACAACACGCCAGCCCAGCGAGGGCACAGCCAACACACCAGAACAGACATTTGTACCGAGGTGGTCCACCAGGGAAAGAAAGGCTCCCGACCGCCTCACCGTGTAAATAGTTTTCACTTTGACTTTGGGAGGGCTGGGGGGTGGGGGGGCGGGGAGTGATGTTGTAAAGCATGCACTCCCATGTTCCGCCACCAGGGAGCGCATCCCCTGCAGTCCCAAAGGATCCCAGCATCCCTTGGAAGCACTGTATATAAGCCGGCCCCAAAGGCCTGTTCCTCACTCTGGAGTGTCTTAATAAAGAAAGAGGTCACTGTTACTTTAACCTCCCTGTGTGCAGCCTCATCTGTGTTAGGAACACAATACTTCGGATGTAAGCCATCAGGTGCAGGAGATTTATCCACCTTTAGTTCCATTATCTTACTGAGTACCACCTCCTTGGTGATTGTGATTGTGTCAAGTTCCTCCCCCCCCCATAGCCCTTTGACTCTCCACTGTTGGAATATTGTTAGTGTCCTCTACCGTAAAGACTGATACAAAATATTTGTTCAGAGTTTCTGCCATCTCCATGTTCCCCAGTATTAATTCCCCAGTCTCATCCTCTAAGGGACCAACATTTACTTTAGCCACTCTTTTCCTTTTTACATACCTATAGAAACTCTTGCTATCTGTTTTTATATTTCATGCTGGTTTACTTTCATAGTCTTCTCTTCCCTTTCTTAATCATTTTTTTAGTCAATCTTTGTTGGCTTTTAAAAGCTTCCCAATCTTCTGTCCTCCCACTAGTTTTGGCCACTTTGTATGCTCTTGTTTTTAATTGGATACCGTCCTTTATTTCTTTAGTTAGCCATGGATGGCTATCTTTTCTCTTACACCCTTTCCTCCTCACTGGAATATATTTTTCTTGAGAGTTGTGAAATATCTCCTTAAATGCACGCCACTGTTCATCAACCATCCTACACTTTAATCTAATTTCCCAGTCCTCTTTAGTCAACTCTGCCCTCATACCTTCATAGTTTCCTTTATTTAAGCTTTGTACGCTGGTTTGAGATCCAACTTTCTCACCATCCATCTGAATTTGAAATTCAATCATACTATGATCACTCATTCCAAGAGGATCCTTTACTAGGAGAATGTTTATTAATCCTGTCTCATTCCCTTCTGAAGGCTCTGACTTGCTGGTGTACAGTCCCACAGGCCCTGTCCTGCTGATAGCCCCACTGAACCTCATACCCAAGTGCCCCACCTACATGTGCAAACCCAGACGATGAGAGCTGACAGACTATTGGTCCATGGAGGGCATCACAGACAAGCTCAATTCTGTCCTCACTCAATGTCCAGATATGTATCCTTTCCGGCAGAGGCCAATGGTTGTCAACAAGGCACTGAAACCCTTCTTGATGGCCTGCCCTCTTTAACCCAGGGGTACTGAGACCAATTGCAGCATCCCAACTACTCAGCATGTACTGAAAATTGAACCTGAGACCCACATCAGGCCATTGGGCCATTCGAGACTCTGTGATGTGGAATTGAGTGCAGACAGCTGATTCACACAGCTGCAGGCACACCTTCAGACATGTCCTGTTGTCTTTAGTGGGACTAGGTTGGATAGCTCTTTCAAAGAGTTGGCACAGTCACGACGGGCCAAATAGCCTCCATCTGTCCGATTCTATGATTCTATCATTTGCACACGGACACACTGAAATGCAGCTTTTTTTCTTTGCATTTCCTCCCTGTTCCTTTACTCCAGCTTTCCTCATGCCATGCACGTCTCCAGGTAAGTGGGTGACCAGAAGCCACATGCTACTGGCCACTAGAAAGTTCCAGAGGTTAAGGCCATCCCTCCATTTTGTTTTTTTGCTTTGAGCCTCTGGAAATCCATCTGCCCTCTGCTCAGTGCCTGCCCAGGTGTTGCCACCGAGATCCCATCGCTGGGTTTACTTAAAGACTGACAGGACTTTGGTGCACACAACCTGATAAATCTACCGTGGTGATTGCCAGTCAGTTCAGGCAGACGACCTGCTCTAAGCAAGGAGAAATATCATTCTACCCTCCCAAATCTATGTCCATTTTGTAGCTCTGCAAACGCAGGAAAGTGAATGTTACAGCAGGGCGACCTGTACATGGGCAGTGAGAGTGTGTACACCAGGAGATGAAGACCAACGATAAACTGAAGTGCGAGTGTGGCAGGGAGGGAGAAAAGACACAAAAGGACAGATGTGAGTGCATCGTCAAGTGTTGCTGCAACTTCGATGGACTATACCTTCAGTTGGATTATAATTCTAAAACATTTTTGGAGAGCAACTGTGTAAACAGATGTTGCGACATTTATGTCTTCGGGTCGGGCAATGGTCAAAGCTCCTTTGTGGACTATTTTAACACAATCATTAACCCGTTTAAAATAAAACCACTGATTTGGTGACAATGCGGAGAGTACACCAAGGTGACACCTGTATTATGGAACGGGAGAGGGCGGAATAAGAAAACAATTTATTTGCCAGAGCCTTAGGGTTTTACACTCCACAATATAAATGAATTCCTACATCAACTTTCTCATGAATTTCAATCTTTCCATTGCCCTACTGGTGCAGATTTCCTCAGGCACGTTTTATATTGATAGAAAGAAAAGAAGAACTTGCATTCATATATTGCCTTTTGTGACCTCAACATGTCCCAGGGCACTTCACAGTTAATTAACTATTTTGGAGTGTAGTCACTGTTGTAATGTAGGGAAATGCAGGAACTAATATTCACACAGCAAGGTCCCACAAACAGCAATGAGACAAATGATCTAATTAAATGGTGCTGGCTGAAGGATAAATATTGGCCAACACGCCGGTGGGACCTCCCCTGCTCTTCTTTCAACTGTTCCGGAGGATCTTTTCCATCCACCTGAGGGCAAACTGGATCTCAGTTTAACGTCTCATCTGATAGTGCAGCACTCCCTCAGTACTGCCCCTCCAACAGTGCAGCACTCCCTCAGTACTGCCCCTCTGACAGTGCAACACTCCCTCAGTACTGCCTCTCCGACAGTGCAGCACTCCCTCAGTACTGCCTCTCCCACAGTGCAACACTCCCTCAGTACTGCCTCTCCCACAGTGCAGCGCTCCCTCAGTACTGCCCCTCCGACAGTGCAGCACTCCCTCAGTACTGCCCCCCCTCAGTACTGCCCCTCCAACAGTGCAGCACTCCCTCAGTACTGCCCCTCCGACAGTGCAGCACTCCCTCAGTACTGCCTCTCCGACAGTGCAGCACCCCCTCAGTACTGCCTCTCCGACAGTGCAGCGCTCCCTCAGTAGTGCACTGCAGTGTCAGTGGAGATACTGTGCTCAGATCTCTGGAGTGGGGTTTGAACCAACGACTTTCTGATTCAAGAAGCGAGAGTTATGCCAGTGAGCCAAGACCGATACCTAACTGAAACACATGGGACATTCTAACAAACCAAACCAATAGTCACAGCAGCTCGTTAGGAGCACTTTTGCTTCCTTTAACTTCAATGACGAGTTTCAACTTGTACTTCAATTTTCAGAATGGATCCTATGACCTTGGTTGAGACTGGGTTATTGATTCCTTAATCTTCTATTTTCTTCATAGGCTGATCATTTCCTGGCTGCTCATGCTCCATTGCCAGAGGTGTGGTGTAAACACTGTTTCCACTGCATTTACAGCAAAGTTCCGCCTGGAGAGGGAATTCCCAGCCATCGTTTCTAGGGCCTCAGCAACATCCTCCCTCAAGTCCCTCTGGATCCTAGGATGTATCCACTTGGACCCTCATCCTTTAGCCTAACTAACTTATTTAAAATTTTACTTTCATCCTTTATAATATTGTTCTGATGAAAGGTCATTGACCTGAAGCATTAACTCTGTTTCTCTCTGCACAGACGCAGGGCCTGACCTGCCGAGTATTTCCAGCATTTTCTGTTTAGATTTCAAATTTCCAGCATTCGCAGTATTTCACTTTTGTAATAATATTGATCATCCCTCTCTCAATCACTTCGGGATTCACCTGCTCTCAAATATCGTTTTAAAGTTCTAGGGCCAGAAGCCCATGGTATATCGGGTGTGTAGGTACCCCTATGTTGTGGCTTGATGTCCAGTCTGAATCAGGGAGGTGCTTCAATTAACTGGACAGTTCTTCGAAAGAGCAGGCACAGACATGATGGGCCGAATGGCCTCTTTCTGTGCTGTACTATTCTATGATTCTATAACTGAGAGAGAAATTCCTTCTCCTATTTTCTGACTGAATTGGCCCCTGGGTCATCAAGTTGAAAGCCAATAATTGAATTTAGTTTCCTTAGCTAGCTGACGCATCCATCCATTCCTTCTTAATGAATGCCAGAGAAATGCTCGCTCCATGATTTACTAGTCCATTAGGAAATCCGCTCAAATTAATAACGGTAAGTATGCAATACAATTTATTTATGTTACATATAGTTTGAAAAGAATGTCAGTAGATTAGGTGGGGTCCTATAATTACCGTTATAATGATTGCTTTAAATACCAGCCACAGTAATAGATAACACTGCACTCAAAAGCAGAGCAATTGAAATAAATAAATCTAATTGTATAAATAAATGCTCCCCTCTCTGTGATGACCATTGCATGTACTTTATGGATAAGGGAATGACTTTCCATTGAACTGCAGCCAAATCCAAACCAAACTAATTTGTTCCCTCCCCATGCGCTCAACAGCACAGTGACAACTCCAGCCAGCGACACGTTTCAATTCTGCCGTGAAAAATAAAACTGTTTATATGAGCCTGATCCCGAGTGATGATCGGGCTCACCTCTGTCTTCCTGAAGCGCCCACGGATGGATGAGCTCAGATTTCAGACCTGGATTAATGGCCCTCCCAAACACAACATTCTGCAATGCCTTCCACAATGGGAATGCTTGGGGCCAGAAGCTTCAATTATGGACCATCACACACACACACACACAGAGCACTGTTAGGTTAGGTTTTCCAACTCTCCAGCATTGGCCTGGAGGCTCCAGGAACTGAATATTAATCTCCAGGACACAGCTGCGAGCGACCCTGGAGAAAATCACAGGGATATTGAAAATAAATGGTGTTTCTGACGAAGGGTCATCGACACGAAGCGTTAACTTTTGCTTCCTCTCCACAGATGCTGCCTGACCCGCTGAGATTTCCAGCATTTTCTGTTTTTATTCTCGATTCCAGCATCCGCAGTATTTTGCTTTTGCATTAGTGTTTCTCTCTTTTTTTTTGAAAACCTCTGTTTATTAGCCATAAAAATATGGGAGATGGAAAAAAGGCTGTTTGACTGGCAAGACAAGCGTCATCCAACTGGGTCACGGAGAGTCCTCTCGCCTTGCAGTTGGCGGTGGGACGACGGCGTTGTCAAGAGGATGGACACATTGGGTGACCAATGACGGGAGTGTGGGGGCGGAATATGTGATGAATCCTCCAGAAGTACACTCAACCAGAATTGCCAACTCTACCCCAAGTGCTTTCAGAGCACCGATCATTGACGAATCACATAGCGTTCCCGAAGTAAACGATCAGCAGCTCCACTTATAGCATAAAAAAAGTAAACTGTGCAATTAATATCGGCTCTGAATTTTAAAAGCTTCAGAATGGGCCTATGAAAAATGCAAACTCTGTAAGGGGTCACAAAATGGTATCTGCTGACTGCAATCCTTATGAGGCCTTAGTGCTTAGTTATATTGTCCAAGCATCACACTGTGACTGCAACGGAGTCCAGTGATACAGGAGCACTGCACATACATGCTTGGATTCCTCCAGGCACGATCATTTTTCGTGCTCCGAGAGTGTTACAACAGCAGCCAATTTCACCAAAAATTATAACAATTTTAATATACGTTTATAAAATTCTCAAAAAAGTACAGCATCTGCACAGTTCTACAACAGCTTTAGCATCATACAACACACACGGAGGCCATTCACCCCATCTTGCCTGTGCCGGCTCTTTGGTAGAGCTATCCAATTAGTCCCACTCCTTTGCCCTTTTCCCGTAACCCTGCAAATTTTGTCCCTTCTGCTATTTATCCAAATCCCTTTTGGAAGTTAGGATTGAATCTGCTTCCACCACCTGTTCAGACAGTACATTCCATCTTTGTTGGCTGGAGCTCAACTACAACTGTCCATTTTGAGACTAGCTCCTCGAGGTGGTCTGGTTCCTTTTGCTTCAGTACACTCACGAGTGAGATTATTAACCTGAGATACACAGTCACTGTAACACTGATGTAACACTGTGGTTCTCGTATTGGACTGTTCAGCTACCCAAGGATTCATTTTAAGAGTGGAAGCAAGTCTTCCTCGATTTCAAGGCACTGCCTATGATGATGAACACTGATGTACACGCAAAAATTGCTTCACATTGGCACAAAAGCAGCAGTACGATTGTACCCCAAGTAGGACAACGCATTCATAGATCACTGAATGCTGCGAGGATAACTTTGGGAATATTACACAGCAGATAGCTTATAAAGAAAGACATTTTCTGTTCTTCACAAAAATGTTTATGTCTGCGTTCACTTTCTTTCTTTGGAGCTTTCACTTACAACGCTTGAAGCTTCTTCAAAGACCGAGAGCATAAATCAGTTGAGTAAATTATTTTTGAAGTTGTGTGACATGTCTGATCAAATCAGCAATGATAACAGCATAAATCCTCAAAACAAATAGCATTTTCTTATCAGGAACTGTTCTTTAAAAGGCAATATAGATAAGGCGACATTTCAACTATAATTGAACAGGGTATTCACAATATAGTAATAGTTTCAGGCAGAAGAAGAGGTTTGGTCCACCTAGCCCACTTATCCACAATATTCTTTGGTACATTTCTAATAAATCTGAATCCTGTTTGTTGACAAGAACCCATCTCTTTTCTTCTTGAAACCCATTAGGCTTTCTTGTTCCACGATCTGTGTCGGTAATCTGTTCCACATAACTAACCACCTTTTTAGTATATCAGCTCCTCCTGCATTTACTATTTTCTTTTGTGGTCCTTAATTTATAAATAGGGACTCCTCTTATGCTTAAATTCCATACAATGCAGAAAAGCTTAATTTGATCCAATTTGTCCAAACTTTTCATAATTGTAAACACTTCTGTCATATCCCCTCTCAGATGTCTCTCTTCAAGAGAGAAAAGACCCAGAGTAGTCACTCTTTCCTCATATGTCAGTCCTTTCAACAACAACTTGTATTTATATAGCACCTTTAACGTAGTAAAACGTCCCAAAACATTTCACACAAGACAAAAAATTTAACACCGAGTCACATAAGGAGAAATTACCGCAGGTGATCAAATGGTGGGCAAAGAGGTAGGTTTTAAGGAGCATTTTAAAGGAGGAAAGAGAGGTAAAGGGGTGGAGAGGTTTAGGCAGGGAGTTCCAGAGCTTGGGGCCTAGGCAACAGAAGGCACGGCCACCAATGGTCGAGCGATTATAATCCGGGATGCTCAAGAGGGCAGAATTTGAGGAGGGCAGACATCTCGGGGGGTTGTGGAGCTGGAGGAGATTACAGAGATAGGGAGGGGCGAGGCCATGGAGGGATTTAAAAACAAGGATGAGAATTTTGAAACCGGAAACCAATGTAGGTCAGCGAGCACAGGGGTGATGGGTGAGTGGGACTTGATGCGAGTTAGGACACGGGCTGCTGAGTTTTGGATCACCTCAAAGTTTACGTAGGATAGAATGTGGGAGGCCAGCCAGGAGTGCATTGGAATAGTCAAGTCTAGAGATAACAAAGGCATGGATGAGGGCTTCAGCAGCGAATGAGCTGAGGCAGGGGAGGAGACGAGTGATATTATGGAGGTGGAAATAGGCAGTCTTAGTTATGCCGTGGATATGTGGTTAGAAGCTCATTTCAGGGTCAAATATGACACCAAGGTTACGAACAGTTCAGCCTCAAACAGATGTTAGGGAGAGGGATGGAGTCAGTGGTTAGAGAACTGAGTTTGTGGTGGGGACTGAAAACAATGGCTTTGGTCTTCCCAATATTTAATCCTAGAAAAGTTCTGCTCATCCAGAACTGGATGTCGGACAAGCAGTCTGACAATATAGAGACCGTGGAGAGAAGTGGTGGAAAGGTAGAGTTGGGTGTCATCAGCATACATGTGCAAACTGACACTGTGTTTTCAGATTATGTCGCCAAGGGGAAGCATATAGATGAGAAATAGAAGGGGGCCAACAATAGATCCTGTAGCCGTTCTCTGTCACCCTTCCAAAAACTGAACATCCTTTTTGAGATCAGTGTAAACTATCTGTATTGCACTGTTTTTGACAGACATGTGTCTGACAAGACCCGCCCCCTGTCAAACTTCGCCCCTCCCATCCCGGTCCCGGTGCCAAGAAGCAGGACCTGAGGCCCGAGACTCCACCGCCCACCCCCGTCCAGGCCCCGGCCCCAACTCTCTCCCCCCCACCCACCGACTCTCTTTCCCTCCCCCCCCACCGGACTCTCTCTCTCCACCCACCCCACCCCACTCTCTTTGCCCTCTCAGGGCCTGGCCCCGACACTCTTGCCCTCTCCTCTCCCCGCTCCAGCTCCAAACCTCACCCCCCACCTCCCGCCTTTACCCCCCCCTCCCCCCGCAACAACTCTCTCTCCCACCTCCCCTCCCCTCACCACAATTCTCTTCGCCTGCTTAGGCCCCGGCCCCGTCCCAACCCCGAGAGCAGCGGCGGGGGCCAAGAATGGGGTGGTAGAGAGAGAGAGCGCGAGCGAGACTGGGGTAGAGGGAGAGAGCGAGCGAGACTGGGGTAGAGGGAGAGAGCGCGAGCGAGACTGGGGTAGAGGGAGAGAGCGAGCGAGACTGGGGTAGAGAGAGAGAGCGCGAGCGAGACTGGGGTAGAGGGAGAGAGCGAGCGAGACTCTGGTAGAGGGAGAGAGCGAGCGAGACTGGGGTAGAGGGAGAGAGCGAGCGAGACTGGGGTAGAGGAAGAGAGCGAGCGAGACTGGGGTACAGGGAGAGAGCGAGCGAGACTGGGGTAGAGGGAGAGAGCGAGCGAGACTGGGGTAGAGGGAGAGAGCGAGCGAGACTGGGGTAGAGAGAGAGAGCGAGCGAGACTGGGGTAGAGGGAGAGAGCGAGCGAGACTGGGGTAGAGGGAGAGAGCGAGCGAGACTCTGGTAGAGGGAGAGAGCGAGC
Source organism: Pristiophorus japonicus (assembly GCF_044704955.1). Lineage (NCBI taxonomy): Eukaryota > Metazoa > Chordata > Chondrichthyes > Pristiophoridae > Pristiophorus > Pristiophorus japonicus. The sequence goes on from NC_091984.1 coordinate 117,043,165, forward strand.
GAGACTGGGGTAGAGGGAGAGAGCGAGCGAGACTGGGGTAGAGGGAGAGAGCGAGCGAGACTGGGGTAGAGGGAGAGAGCGAGCGAGACTGGGGTAGAGGGAGAGAGCGAGCGAGACTGGGGTAGAGGGAGAGAGCGAGCGAGACTGGGGGCGGGAGAGAGCGAGCGAGACTGGGGGCGGGAGAGAGACTGGGGAAGAGAGAGAGACTGGGGAAGAGAGCGAGACTGGGGAAGAGAGCGAGACTGGGGAAGAGAGCGAGACTGGGGAAGAGAGAGAGACTGGGGAAGAGAGAGACTGGGGAAGGGAGAGACTGGGGGAGAGAGAGAGAGACTGGGGAAGAGAGAGACTGGGGAAGAGAGAGAGACTGGGGAAGAGAGAGACTGGGGAAGAGAGAGACTGGGGAAGGGAGAGACTGGGGAAGGGAGAGACTGGGGGAGAGAGAGAGAGACTGGGGGAGAGAGAGAGAGACTGGGGGAGAGAGAGAGAGACTGGGGGAGAGAGAGAGAGACTGGGGGAGAGAGAGAGAGACTGGGGGAGAGAGAGAGAGACTGGGGGAGAGAGGGAGAGACTGGGGGAGAGAGGGAGTGACTGGGGAGAGAGAGGGAGAGTCTGGGGGAGAGAGAGGGAGAGTCTGGGGAAGAGAGGGAGAGACTGGGGGAGAGAGGGAGAGACTGGGGGAGAGAGAGAGAGACTGGGAGAGAGAGAGAGAGACTGGGGGAGAGAGAGAGAGACTGGGGGAGAGAGAGAGAGACTGGGGGAGAGAGAGAGAGACTGGGGGAGAGAGGGAGAGACTGGGGTAGAGAGGGAGTGACTGGGGAGAGAGAGGGAGAGTCTGGGAGAGAGAGAGGGAGGGTCTGGGGGAGAGAAAGGGAGACACTGGGGGAGAGAGAGATTGGGGGAGAGAGAGAGAGATAGATGTATATGTTACACCTGTACTCCATGATATGCATCCCAGCGTTCTCTTTGCTAATTTAACAGACTGGGAACATTTTGCTAACGGTTCTAATGACGTGTCCACTAAAAACCCGACACCTCTTTCCAGCTCCGATACCTCCAGTACATGCCCATTTCGCACATAATCTACATCAATCAACAAACAAAGGAGGGGATAGGAGGGGAATATTAATCTTATCACACCCGTTATGCCACTTCAACATTGGGCGATGGAAAACTGCCAACATTTAATTGTTTCTGAAAATGAAGTCATCTAGGGGGTCTTCCAACATCTGTCAGTGGGAGACCTCAGGATGAGACTGCAGGGTATGACTAGATAGGCCGTATGCTGTAACTGAGGACCGAAAAATCTGTAGAAACACGGAGAAATAGTCGAATGCTTCAATCAGCTTAAATACCTTGTACTGCAGGGTGGATCCCACTCAATCATGAGCGAACAGCAGTGCTGCGAGTTCAAGGTGAACCATCTTTCCATATATTTCAGATAAATAATTCAGCTCCATTGACAGATTGTTTTTGCTTTTTCTTTCCCAATTTTTTTTTTTAAAAGCAATATCAATTTTTTTCTTTGCATTACCCTGCTACTTTTTATGTATGCTGGCCAGCCAATCAGAATTAATTATTCTATTAAATCGTCTGCTCAGAGATTTGGGGAGGGGTGGGGCAGTAGAAGACTTCTCATGAAATGTGGCGTTTTAAATTATTACAAGATCATCAGAGATGGAACATCCCCTCCATGAGATAAATCTTTATGTGAAATAAACAATTTATATGCAGGTTACGACCATTTGCCATCAATCTTAACTGACTAATTAAATTAGAATCTGTTTAATTTTCATTTAAGTAAAAGCTTTAGTGTTGTATTCTGTGTTACTATTCCAATAAAGTTGCATTTCCCACTGTTACAGGAAATTTTTGCTGATTTACAACAGGAGCCTGAACCCACTATCTGTCAGAGTACTACAGGCACTGCAGTAACTCAAAGGGACAGCCATATCTCCAAGAGATCAGCTAGTTGTCACACAATATGCGCCAATTCCTTTCTAAATGATCCACATAGTTCCACTGGGCAATTCTCCACATATTTCCAAAATAGGAGTGGAAGTGTTATTATCAGAACCTGTCATCTGTGGCTCAGAGGGTAGCCCTCTCAACTCCGCATCAAAAAGTTGCGCGTTCTGTAATGTATTTGCCTCATGAGTTCTTTGCTTAAGAATTCTTAGTAACACATTTCTATCAAGAACTAATTGGTTTATTAGCAAAGGTTTAACAATCACACTACATATTACCAGTTCATCCACCAGACTCACAACCACCTGCCTCATTGTGGATCCCCTGGACCCAACTGGCTGGGGTTTTATTGAGTCTTGTGAACATCACGTGACTGGCTAAGCCACTCCCAACTCAACAGCTCTACAACTATTTTGGTAGAAACTATAAATCAAGTGCCCCCTTATTAAAGGAGCACTAAAACCAACAAATTTAAACAAATTAAACTTTAGACATTAAACAGATCAAATTAAAAGCTGGTTGCCAGGAGCGATGGTGCACTCCAGTCCCTCCGGCGTCCACCTCTCGTGGAAGGACACCGCGTGCTCCATCTCCAGGGACACCCTAGCTCGAATGTAACCGTCGAAGAGAAGCAGGCAGTCAGGCTGAACAACCCTCTCGACCGTCCGCTGCCTGGACCAGTTAATGGCCCCCTTGGCCATGCCCAGGAGCAGTTCTATGAGGAGGCCTTCCGACCTGCCTGCTCCCCTCCGCACAGGGTGTCCAAAGATCAGGAGTGAGGGACTGAAGTGCAACCAGAATTTGAGGAGCAGCCCCTTCAAATATTGGAAGAGGGGCTGCAACCTCGCACATTCAATAAAAACATGGAACAATGACTCCTCTAGACTGTAGAAATTCAACAGCTCTACAACTATTTTTGTAGAAAACAATTAAATCAATTGCCCCCGATTTAAGAGGGTGGGGGTGGGGAGACACTCCAAATACTTTCAAACAAATGCCCACTTGTTTTTTGTTTTTTGGGGGGGGTGGATTTGAGGGCACTAAAAACACAAATTATACAAGTTGCCCCGTGACTAAAAGGGGGGGCACTAAAACAGGCACAATAAACAAATTAAACTTTAGACATTTAAAATCAAATTAAAATGTGGTTTCCAGGGGTGATGATGACTCCAGTCCCTCTGGCGTCCACCTCTCGCAGAATGCCACGAGCGTACCAGTGGACACCGCGCGTTCCATCTCCAGGGACACCCTGGCTCGGATGCAACTGCGGAAGAGAGGCAGGTAGTCGGGTTGAACGACCCCCTCGACTGCCTGCTGCCTCCCTTTGGCCATGCCCAAAGGGAGCAGTCCTACGAGGAGGTCTTCCGACCTGCCCGCTCCCCTCCGCACAGGGTGCCCAAAGATCCGGAATGTGGGACTGAAGTGCAACCAGAATTTGAGGAGCAGCGCCTTCAAATATTGGAAGAGGGGCTGCAACCTCACACATTTAATAAAAACGTGGGACACGGACTCCTCTACAGTGCAGAAATTCAACAGCTCTACAACTCTTTTTGGGGAGAAAAAGTAAACATTAAATCAAGTGCCCCCCGATCTGGGGGACACTCCAAACATTTTTCAAGCCCCTTTTTTGTGTTTTTTTTTTGTATATTTTTTTGTTTATTTGGAAGTTTTTTTGGGCACTAAAATTATATTTTTTCCAAGTGCTCCCTATAAAAGGGGAGGGGGACACGAAAACCGGCATTTAAAATAAATTAGACTTTAAAACATATAAAATCAAATTAAAATTTGGTTGCCGGGGGTAACGATGCACTCCAGTCCCTCCGGCGCCCACCTCTCGCGGAAGGCCGCGAGCGTACCGGTGGCCTCAACAGCTCTACAAATCTGTGAGCATACTCACAGGTGTATATATTACAGGTTCAAATCAGAGACTTGGGCACATAATCTAGGCTGACACTTCAGTACAGTACTGAGGGAGTGCTGCACTGTCTGAATAGCCGACTTTTGGATGAGATGTTAAATTGAGGGCCCGCCGCCCACCCCCACGCGGATGTAAAAGATCCCATGATACTATTTTGAAGTATGCAGTAGAGTTGTCTCCAGTGACCGAGACAATATTTATCACTCGACTGACTAAAAACTGATTATCTGCTCATTATCTCATTCCTGTTTGTGGGATCATGCTATCTGCAAATGTTACTGTGTTTCCTATATTACAACAGTGACTACACTTCAAAAGTATTTCACTGGCTGTAAACCGATTGGGGACGTTCTCTCACCTATCATTTAATAAGCTTTGGGAGTAGGATACTACTGAAGGCGTGGTTCTTGCAGCATGCACCTTAACTGCTATACTGAGCTATCAGTAACTTATCCCCTTATTGTTAACATAGAAACATAGAAAATAGGTGCAGGAGTAGGCCATTCGGCCCTTTGAGCCTGCACCGCCATTCAATAGGATCATGGCTGATCATTCACCTCAGTACCCCTTTCATGCTTTCTCTCCATACCCCTTGATCCCTTTAGCCGGAAGGGCCACCTCTAACTCCCTCTTGAATATATCCAATGAACTGGCATCAACAACTCTCTGCGACAGGGAATTCCACAGGTTAACAATTCTCTGCGTGAAGAAGTGTCTCCTCATCTCAGTCCGAAATGGCCTACCCCTGATCCGAAGACTGTGTCCCCTGGTTCTGGACTTCCCCAACATCGGGAACATTCTTCCCGCATCTAACCTGTCCCGTCCTGTCAGAATCTTATACGTTTCTATGAGATCCCCTCTCATTCTTCTAAACTCCAGTGTATAAAGGTCCAGTTGATCCAGTCTCTCCTCATATGTCAGTCCAGCCATCCCTGGAATCAGTCTCGTGACCCTTCGCTGCACTCCCTCAATAGCAAGAACGTCCTTCCTCAGATGAGGAGACCAAAACTGAACACAATATCCCAGGTGAGACCTCACCAAGGCCCTGTACAATTGCAGTAAGACCTCCCTGCTCCTATACTTAAATTCCCTAGTCATGAAGGCCAACATGCCATTTGCCTTCTTCACCACCTGCTGCACCTGCATGCCAACTTTCAATGACTGATGAACCATGACACCCAGGTCTCGTTGCACCTCCCCTTTTCCTAATCTGCCGCCATTCAGATAATATTCTGCCTTCGTGTTTTTGCCACCAAAGTGGATAACCTCACATTTATCCACATTATACTGCATCTGCCCACTCACCTAACCTGTCCAAATCACCCTGCAGCCTTTTAGCATCCTCCTCACAGCTCACACCGCCACCCAGTTTAGTGTCATCTGCAAACTTGGAGATATTACACTCAATTCCTTCATCCAAATCATTGATGTATATTGTAAAGAGCTGGGGTCCCAGCACTGAGCTCTGCGGCACTCCACTAGTCACTGCCTCCCATTCCGAAAAGGACCCGTTTATCCCAACTCTCTGCTTCCTGTCTGCCAACCAATTCTCTATTGTAGAATTTACCAATATCTCGCAAAGATTCCAGGTACCTTTCCCCTACAGAGGAGAAGAATCCCTTTCTGGGCTTTTAAAATGAGTTTAAAGGGGCAGACGAAGCCTGCGGGGGATAAAAGGGGATGCATTCATGGAGACCCTCCCCCAGTGTTTGGACTCATAGGAAAGAGACTCCAGGATGGTATGTTGCCTCCCTGGTGCAAGGGTCAAGGATGTCTCAGAGCGGGTGCAGGACATTCTGAAATGGGAGGGAGAACAGCCAGTTGTCGTGGTGCACATTGGTACCAACGACATAGGTAAAAAAAGGGATGAGGTCCTACGAAACGAATTTAAGGAGCTAGGAGCTAAATTAAAAAGTAGGACCTCAAAAGTAATAATCTCGGGATTGCTACCAGTGCCACGTGCTAGTCAGAGTAGGAATCGCAGGATAGCGCAGATGAATACGTGGCTTGAGCAGTGGTGCAGCAGGGAGGGATTCAAATTCCTGGGGCATTGGGACCGGTTCTGGGGGAGGTGGGACCAGTACAAACCGGACGGTCTGCACCTGGGCAGGACCGGAACCAATGTCCGAGGGGGAGTGTTTGCTAGTGCTGTTTAAACTAATATGGCAGGGGGATGGGAACCAATGCAGGGAGACAGAGGGAAACAAAAAGGAGGCAAAAGCAAAAGACAGAAAGGAGATGAGGAAAAGTGGAGGGCAGAGAAACCTAAGGCAAAGAACAAAAAGGGCCACTGTATAGCAAAATTCTAAAAGGACAAAGGGTGTTAAAAAAACAAGCCTGAAGGCTTTGTGTCTTAATGCAAGGAGTATCCGCAATAAGGTGGATGAATTAATTGTGCAAATAGATGTTAACAAATATGATGTGATTGGGATTACGGAGACGTGGCTCCAGGATGATCAGGGCTGGGAACTCAACATTCAGGAAGGATAGAATAAAAGGAAAAGGTGGTGGGGTAGCATTGCTGGTTAAAGAGGAGATTAATGCAATAGTTAGGAAAGACATTAGCTTGGATGATGTGGAATCTATATGGGTAGAGCTGCAGAACACCAAAGGGCAAAAAACGTTAGTAGGAGTTGTGTACAGACCTCCAAACAGTAATAGGGATGTTGGGGAGAGCATCAAACAGGAAATTAGGGGTGCATGCAATAAAGGTGTAGCAGTTATAATGGGTGACTTTAATATGCACATAGATTGGGCTAGCCAAACTGGAAGCAATACGGTGGAGAAGGATTTCCTGGAGTGCATAAGGGATGGTTTTCTAGACCAATATGTTGAGGAACCAACTAGGGGGGAGGCCATCTTAGACTGGGTGTTGTGTAATGAGAGAGGATTAATTAGCAATCTCATTGTGCGAGGCCCCTTGGGGAAGAATGACCATAATATGGTGGAATTCTGCATTAGGATGGAGAATGAAACAGTAAATTCAGAGACCATGGTCCAGAACTTAAAGAAGGGTAACTTTGAAGGTATGAGGCGTGAATTGGCTAGGATAGATTGGCGAATGATACTTAGGGGGTTGACTGTGGATGGGCAATGGCAGACATTTAGAGACCGCATGGATGAATTACAACAATTGTACATTCCTGTCTGGCGTAAAAATAAAAAAGGGAAGGTGGCTCAACCATGGCTATCTAGGGAAATCAGGGATAGTATTAAAGCCAAGGAAGTGGCATACAAATTGGCCAGAAATAGCAGCGAACCTGGGGACTGGGAGAAATTTAGAACTCAGCAGAGGAGGACAAAGGGTTTGATTAGGGCAGGGAAAATGGAGTACGAGAAGAAGCTTGCAGGGAACATTAAGGCGGATTGCAAAAGTTTCTATAGGTATGTAAAGAGAAAAAGGTTAGTAAAGACAAACGTAGGTCCCCTGCAGTCAGAATCAGGGGAAGTCATAACGGGGAACAAAGAAATGGCAGGCCAATTGAACAAGTACTTTGGTTCGGTATTCACTAAGGAGGATACAAACAACCTTCCGGATATAAAAGGGGTCAGAGGGTCTAGTAAGGAGGGGGAACTGAGGGAAATCTTTATTAGTCGGGAAATTGTGTTGGGGAAATTGATGGGATTGAAGGCCGATAAATCCCCAAGGCCTGATGGACTGCATCCCAGAGTACTTAAGGAGGTGGCCTTGGAAATAGCGGATGCATTGACAGTCATTTTCCAACATTCCATTGACTCTGGATCAGTTCCTATCGAGTGGAGGGTAGCCAATGTAACCCCATTTTTAAAAAAGGAGGGAGAGAGAAAACAGGGAACTATAGACCGGTCAGCCTGACCTCAGTAGTGGGTAAAATGATGGAATCAATTATTAAGGATGTCATAGCAGTGCATCTGGAAAATGGTGACATGATAGGTCCAAGTCAGCATGGATTTGTGAAAGGGAAATCATGCTTGACAAATCTTCTGGAATTCTTTGAGGATGTTTCCAGTAAAGTGGACAAAGGAGAACCAGTTGATGTGGTATATTTGGACTTTCAGAAGGCTTTCGACAAGGTCCCACACAAGAGATTAATGTGCAAAGTTAAAGCACATGGGATTGGGGGTAGTGCGCTGTCGTGGATTGAGAACTGGTTGTCAAACAGGAAGCAAAGAGTAGGAGTAAACGGGTACTTTTCAGAATGGCAGGCAGTGACTAGTGGGGTGCCGCAAGGTTCTGTGCTGGGGCCCCAGCTGTTTACATTGTACATTAATGATTTAGACGAGGGGATTAAATGCAGTATCTCCAAATTTGCGGATGACACTAAGTTGGGTGGCAGTGTGAGCTGCGAGGAGGATGCTATTAGGCTGCAGAGTGACTTGGATAGGTTAGGTGAGTGGGCAAATGCATGGCAGATGAAGTATAATGTGGATAAATGTGAGGTTATCCACTTTGGTGGTAAAAACAGAGAGACAGACTATTATCTGAATGGTGACAGATTAGGAAAAGGGAAGGTGCAACGAGACCTGGGTGTCATGGTACATCAGTCATTGAAGGTTAGCATGCAGGTACAGCAGGCGGTTAAGAAAGCAAATGGCATGTTGGCCTTCATAGTGAGGGGATTTGAGTACAGGGGCAGGGAGGTGTTGCTACAGTTGTACAGGGCCTTGGTGAGGCCACACCTGGAGTATTGTGTACAGTTTTGGTCTCCTAACTTGAGGAAGGACATTCTTGCTATTGAGGGAGTGCAGCGAAGATTCACCAGACTGATTCCCGGGATGGCGGGACTGACCTATCAAGAAAGACTGGATCAACTGGGCTTGTATTCACTGGAGTTCAGAAGAATGAGAGGGGACCTCATGAAAACGTTTAAAATTCTGACGGGTTTAGACAGGTTAGATGCAGGAAGAATGTTCCCAATGTTGGGGAAGTCCAGAACCAGGGGTCACAGTCTAAGGATAAGGGGTAAGCCATTTAGGACCGAGATGAGGAGAAACTTCTTCACCCAGAGAGTGGTGAACCTGTGGAATTCTCTACCACAGAAAGTAGTTGAGGCCAATTCACTAAATATATTCAAAAGGGAGTTAGATGAAGTCCTTACTACTCGGGGAATCAAGGGTTATGGCGAGAAAGCAGGAAGGGGGTACTGAAGTTTCATGTTCAGCCATGAACTCATTGAATGGCGGTGCAGGCTAGAAGGGCTGAATGGCCTACTCCTGCACCTATTTTCTATGTTTCTATGTTTCCTAAAGTGCCGTGCCCAGAATTGGACACAATACAGGGTGCGACTTCCCAAATCCAGAAACTTCGTGACCAAGAACATATTTCCGACGTCCCGAATCCAGAACCACTGGGCTGAAGTTCGGGTATTTCCGGGTATTGGAGATGAAATCCGACATGCCGAAACCGGAAACCTATTTGGCTCAGCGGTGACCCGTAGTTAGTAAGAAAAAAGCGCCATGGAAAAACCTGCGTTGCAGTCCTTGGGACAGCGGTAGGTATGAAGACCTGTAAAAAAGGTAAGTTAAAGTTTATATTTTTTAATTATTTTGCAGTGATTCGATAGCTAAGCGTCTTGTGATGTTCTGTGATTTTTTTATTTTTTGCAATTTTTTTTTGCCGTGTGTGTCTGCATGTGGGGGGGGATTATTTACTGTTGTGAAAAAATGTCCGGATTTCAGAACATTTTTACGGATTTCAGGCGACTCCTCCACCGACCTGTGCGATGCCCGGATTTCAGAACATTCCGGATTTTGGAACTCTAGATTTGGGAGATTGCACTTGTACTCCAGTTGAGGCTTAACCAGTGATTTATAAAGGTTCATTACAACGTCCTTGTTTTTGTACTCTATCTATTTATGAAGCCTGGGACCCCATATGCTTTTTAAACCACTTTAACAACCTGCCCTGCCACCTTCAACAATTTGTGCACATATAGCCCCAGGTCTCTCTCTTCATGCATCCACTTTAGAATTGTACCCTTTAGTTTATATTGTCTCTTTCTTCCTACCAAACTGAATCACTTTGCACTTTTCTGCATAAATTTCATCTGCCACGTATCCGCCCATTCCACCAACCTGTCTATGTCCTCTTGAAGTATATTACTCTCCTTCTTACTGTTCACTATACTTCCAAGTTTTGTGTCATCTGCAAATTTTGAAATTGTGCTCAAATCCAAGTCATTAATATACATCAAAAGCAATGGTCCTGGTACCGACCCCTGGGGAACAACTTCTTCCAGTCTGAAAAACAACCGTTCACCACAACTGTTTCCTGTCATTTAACCAATTTTGTATCCATGCTGCCACTGTCCCTTTTATTCCATGGGCTTCAACTTAGCTGGCAAGTCTATTATGTGGCAGTTTATCAAATGCCTTTTTGAAGTCCATGTACACCACATCAACTGCATTGCCCTCATCAACCCTCTCTGTTACTTTACCAAGAATTCAAGTTAGTTAAACACGATTTGCCTTTAACAAATCCGTGCTGACTTTCCTTAGTTAATTGACTCTTGTCCAAGTGAATCTTGTTCTGAATTATCGTTTCTTAAAAACTTCCCCACTACTGAGATTAAACTGACTAACCTGTCGTTGCTGGATTTATCCTTACAACCTTTTTGAACAAGGGTGTAACATTTGCAATTCTCCTGTTTTCTGGCACCACCCCTGTCTCTAAGGCAGATTGGAAGTTATGGCCAGTACTGGAGCAATTTCAACCTTTACTTCCCTCAGCATCCTAGGATGCATCCCGTCCGGTCCTGGTGACTTATCTACTTTTACAGCCAGCCTTTCTAGTACCTCGTCTATCAATTTTTATCCCATCCAGTATCTCAACTACCTCCTCTTTCACTATGACGTTGGCAGCATCTTCCTCCTTGGTAAAGACAGATACAAAGTACTAATTTAGTACCTCAGCCATGCCCTCTGTCTCCATGTGTAGGTCTCCATTTTGGTCCCTAATCAGCTCCACCCCTCCTCTTACTACCCATTTACTATTTATATGCCTATAGATGACTTTTGGATTCCCCTTTATGTTGGCTGCCAGTCTATTCTCATACTCACTCTTTGCCCCTCTTACTTCCTTTTTCACTTCCCCTCTGAACTTTCCATATTCAGCCTGGTCCTCACTTGGTTATCCCCGTTAGTCTCGGAATGCATGCTTCCAACTCCCACTCAATGATACCTCACCCTGCCATTGCCACCTGCCTTTCTGCTGTCCACACCACTTGTAACATTTCCTTCTGAGTCTGCTCCTGAATCTCCTCCAATCCTGGACCCATTCTACTTCCTATTACCGAGCCTTCCCTGATTCTGGAACCCCAATCCTGGAGCTATCATGGCAGTCCCGCTCCCAATTCTGCAAACAACTGGCACTTGTCATAAATTTCCAACATCCACATGTTAGTGTCAAATTGATCTGTTTAGACCACTTTTCCACAGGGAGTATGTGACCAATAGCCTTAAAGGGACAGGCCTTATTAGCAGCTACCCATTACAGCTGTTTTCCTCAACAATACTAAGGGAGATCCAGTTAGTGTTAGCTAAAATCTGCAGAAGTATAACATTTTACAACAAACTCGCAGTGATGTTCAGGAACTGTTCAGTATTGTCAGGCATTCTCTTCCTCCTGAAGTTTGAACGAGTTTTGTTTAGGGATTGAATTGACGTTTAAATCAAAATACATCTTGCAACTAAAAAGAGACCCTTGAAACATTTCCACCTAGCATTTCCTCCTTCTGCCCATTCTCTCTTTTTTGTACTTTTATCAGTTGAATGATGAATTGAGTATACCTCGTTCAGAAGCAGTGTCCACACATACCAACCCCAAGCCAAACACTAAACTCGGAAACAAAAAGGGGAATACTGAAGATTCTGCAGATCTGAAATGAAAACGGAAAGTACTGGGAACACGCAGCAGGTCTGTGAAGAGAGGACGGCAAGGGGTTAACGTTTCAGGTCTATGGAGATCACTGATTTGCAACGTGAACCCAACCTTCCTCTCTCCAAGGGTGTTGCCTGATCTGCCAAGTCTTTCAAGCATTTTCTGTTTTAATCCCTGCAAATTCTATTTATTCAATCTGCTATCAGCACCATATCGCATCTACACACTGAAACTAAAACAAATAAAATGGAAGTCCCTTGGATTGTTCCATTCTTCTCTGAGAATTGAGTTAAGAGATAGGAAAGAAGCTAGCTTTACTTGGAATCCAGAAAATGTTGCTTGATCTTTGAAACCTTGAGAGAGTGGAGAGACATTGCTCATAGCTTAAAACAGCCTCTGTTACCATGGCAACAGTGCTAGGATGATGTCCGGCAAAGCGCAAGAGATAAACTACTCCATCAAATCAAAAAGACAGCACTGAAGTACACGATTTGGTTGTAGCTAGATAGGTTGGGCCACTCCATAAGAGCCATTACCTCGAAAATGTTTACAAACGAAAACCAAGTATTTAACAACAAAAAAAATCTTCAGGAGGTTAAATATGTTCATTAAGTGCATGAATTTTCATACAGAAAAAGAACATTCCATTTGTTTTCACCAGGAAACCCCTGGGGCCAGGCTTTGAGTTTGGTAGACTCCCTGTTTTCAGAGGCTAACTAACGCTGAGTAGACGGTGTGATGTCATGATGCCATCGTCATGGTAATGACTGACTACTGTTCAGAGGAAGAGGATACAGCACCTTGCTGAAGTACCAGCCCAATCCTGTTGTGCAGAGAGGAAAAGGAAAATGCACTCAAAATACATTCAAATGTTGGCAGCACAGTGATACTTGGTTGGATCACCAAGGATATCACAGCACAGATTGATAGCAGGCAGGCTCGATCTCCCTGCGATACGGAGTTCTCCATCTGGGCCCCTCCCGTTGGCCGGGGAGGAGCCCACCAAGTGGAGGCCGGGGATGACCCCCACCGAGGAGCAGTAGGAGGAGATGGCACAGTCGGGGAGAAGGCAAGAGCAGCTGAAAAATCTGGAGATACTTTTCTGGGCTGCTCTTGGTATGTCTCTTACAGCCGACCGAGACTGGCATTGACCGTGGTCTTGGGAGCAGGCCGCATGCTGTGCCTCGGAGATACAGAAGGTCTATCTCCCAAAAGGGACTAGGAAGGGGAGAAAAACAGAGGTGGGGTTATAGAATTAAAATACCCTGTAAAAAAGAAAAGAAAATATACACCTGAACAGGCTGGGACTCTTTCCTCCAGACAAGAGAGGACTGAGGGGTGACCTGATGTAGGTATTTAAGATTATGAAAGCTTTTGATAAGGTAGACGTAGAGAAGATGTTTTCATTTGTGGGGGAGACAAGAACTAGGGACCATAAATATAAGATAGTCACTAATAAACACAACAGGGAATTCAGAAGAAACGTCTTTACCCAGAGAGCGGTGATAATGTGGAACTCGCTACCACAAGGAGTGGTTGAGGCAAATAGTATAGATGCATTTAAGGGAAGCTAGATAAACATATGAAGGAGAAAGGAATAGAAGGTTATGCTGATAGGGTGCGATGACGCAGGGAGGGAGGAGGCTCATGTGGAGCATAAACACCGTTATGGATCAGTTGGGCCGAAGGCCTGTTTCTGTGCTGTACATTCTATGTAATTCTATACAAATGCAGAAGTATGCATCCAGCACTCGTTCTATAAACTGTTACCTTCTTTTTAGATTTGAAGACGTTGCATCTGAAAACGTTGCTGGAACCATCTCTGGCAATGTAACTGAAGATCTTGAGATCTTGGGAGTCATGTGACACATAGAATATCCTGTGAGGAATGAGGGAAAGAAAGTTGGTTAGGATGATTGCAGGCTATGTCAAGCGTCACATCATGAAGATTAACAGCAGAGATCGTCAGCATCCTCGGAGGCTTACTTTATAAATAGCTGAGGCCAGAGACACGAGCTAAGAAGGCACAAGTTGTTGAATGACATGCGACAGCTTCAGCCTTCGTACATTATTGAGGAACTGTGTTCCAGGTACCAGGGAACATGGCACGATGCACCTTGTGTCCTGGGGACCTCAATCATTGTCAGGAGTTCTGACTAAAGGTCATTGACCTGAATCGTTAACCTTACATTTCTCTTACCACAGATGCTACCTTACCCGCCGAGTGTATCCAGCAGCTTACTGTTTCAATTTCAGATTTTGCCTTTTCTGTCAATTGCGGGAAGGTTTAAGAACATCAGAACATAAGAAATAGGAGCAAGAGTTGGCCATTTGGCCCCATGAGCTCCGCCATTGATTGCCCTCCCATTGTCACTGGAATGTCTTCACTTTTCTACTTGTGCAAAGCCAGCAGGTTCAAACGAATCCTCAACGGCCAAAAACGCGAAATAAATAATCCACCTCAAACAAAAATATAGAAAATGCCTTTAAAAGTTGTTTCGAGAAAGGTACAGAAAAGCTCAGCTGTCAAGACTGATAGAATGCACTTAAATACCAAATTTTATCGCTTGCCAAAATTATTTTATTAGCCCGATATCTGACATCGATCATAACATATTCATGTATATCCTCTTAAATTACTTCTTTCGAAGAATCTATTTGTTTCCCCCTTAGAAGCACCAAGTTCCTTTTACAACAGTCTCCAAAATAATTGGGTTGCGGTGTTCATCGGGTCAGGATTAAAGTGTTTAAAATAACTTTATACATTTTCAATTGCAACAAAAAAAATAGATGTTGAACTGCTTTAAATTCTGATGCTCTTCAAAGTAAATTCCTGTAAGCTTATCGAAAAGGGATGTTGGCAGTTAACAGTCTCCACTGAAGTAGTATTGTTGCAGTGGTGTGTGTAATGACGCAAGAGTCTGGTTACTGTAAACTCACTCACGTGCAACCTGATCCACCTTTATTCCAGCCCGAGAGTGCCAGCGTGACAAAAACACTCAGCTTATATATCGGTGACCAAGCACACATGCCACATGTGTACAGCCCGATGACCTCCGACCGCGGTGCCCTCTGGTGTCTGGTGACCCCCAAGTGAGTGACAATAGGTTTTCTGTAAGCTGTAATCCGAACTAAATAACAAACCAGCCGATTAACCTGAAAAATCATTCTGCGCCTAATATGCTTTCAATTTGGAGAACCGATGATGTGCTTCCCCTCGTCAGTTCAAGCTTTACGCACCGACTTTTACACGGACATGTCTACATGTGTAAATAAATCCATGCCGATTGGTGCATGCCCACATGGTGCAGAGACATAGAAACATAGAAAATAGGAGCAGGAGTAGGTCATTCGGCCCTTCGAGCCTGCACCACCATTCAATAAGATCATGGCCGATCATTCACCGCAGTACCCCTTTCCTGCTTTCTCGCCATACTCCTTGATACCATAAGGGCCATATCTAACTCTCTCTCTTGAATATATCCAAAGAACTGACATCAACAACTCTCTGCGGGAGAGAATTCCACAGGTTAACAACTCTCTGAGTGAAGAAGTTTCTCCTCATCTCGGTGCTAAATGGCTTACCCCTTATCCTTAGACTGTGACCCCTGGTTCTGGACTTCCCCAACATCGGGAACATTCTTCCTGCATCTAACCTGTTCAGTCCCGTCAGAATTTTATATATTTCTATGAGATCCCCTCTCATCCTTCTAAACTCCAATGAATACAGGCCCAGTCGATTCAGTCTCTCCTCATATGTCAGTCCAGCCATCCCGGGAATCAGTCTAGTGAACCTTCGCTGCACTCCCTCAATAGCAAGAACGTCCTTCCTCAGATTAGGAGACCAAAACTGAACACAATATTCCAGGTGAGGCCTCACCAAGGCCCTGTACAACTGCAGTAAGACTTCCCTGCTCCTAGACACAATTCCCCTCGCTATGAAGGCCAACATACCATTTGCCTTCTTCACTGCCGGCTGTACCTGCATGCCAACTTTCAATGACTGATGTACCATGACACCCAGGTCTTGTTGCACCTCCCCTTTTCCTAATCTGCCGCCATTCAGGTAATATTCTGCCTTCGTGTTTTTGCCCCCAGAGTGGATAACCTCACATTTATCCACATTATACTGCATCTGCCATGCATTTGTCCACTCACCTAACCTGTCCAAGTCACCCTGCAACCTCTGAGCATCCTCCTCACAGCTCACACCGCCACCCAGTTTAGTGTCATCTGCAAACTTGGAGATATTACACTCAATTCCTTCATCTAATTCATTGGTGTATATTGTAAATAGCTGGGGTCCCAGCACTGAGCCCTGCGGCACCCCACTAGTCACTGCCTGCCATTCTGAAAAGGACCCGTTTATCCCGACTCTCTGTTTCCTGTCTGCCAACCAGTTCTCTATCCACGTTAATACATTACCCCCAATATCATGTGCTTTAATTTTACACACCAATCTCTTGTGTGGGACCTTGTCAAAAGCCTTTTGAAAGTCCAAATACATCACATCAACTGGTTCTCCCTTGTCCATTCTACTAGTTACATCCTCAAAAAATTCTAGAAGATTTGTCAAGCATAATTTCCCTTTCATAAATCCATGCTGACTTGTCACTGCTTTCCAAATGTGCTGCTATTTAATCTTTAATAATTGATTCCAACATTTTCCCTGCTACTAATCTCAGGCTAACCGGTCTATAATTCTCTCCCTCCTTTTTTAAAAAGTGGCGTTACATTAGCTACCCTCCAGTCTATAGGAACTGATCCAGAGTTGGTAGACTGTTGGACAATGATCACCAATGCATCCACAATATCTAAGGCCACTTCCTTAAGTATTCTGGGATGCAGACTATCAGGCCCGAGGCATTTATCGGCCTTCAATCCCATCAATTCCCCAACACAATTTCCTGACTAATAAGGATATCCTTCAGTTCCTCCTTCTCGCTAGACCCTCAATCCCCTAGTATTTCCGGAAGTTTATTTGTGTCTTCCTTCGTGAAGACATAACCAAAGTATTTGTTCAATTGGTCTGCCATTTCTTTGTTTCCCATTATAAATTCACCTGATTCTGACTTCAAGGGACCTACATTTGCCTTCACTAATCTTTTTCTCTTCACATATCTATAGAAGATTTTGCAGTCAGTTTTTATGTTCCCAGCAAGCTTCCTCTCATACTCTATTTTCCCCTTCCTAATTAAATCCTTTGTTTTCCTCTGCTGAATTCTAAATTTCTCCCAGTCCTCAGGTTTGCTGCTTTTTCGGGCGAATTAACATGCCTCTTCCTTGGATTTAACACTATCCTTAATTTCTCTTGTTAGCCACAGTTGAGCCACCTTCCCCGTTTTAATTTTACTCCAGACAGGGATGTACAATTGTTGAAGTTAATCCATGTGATCTTTAAATGTTTGCCATTGCCTAACCACAGTCAACCCTTTAAGTATCATTTGCCAGTCTATTCTAGCCGATTCACGTCTCATACCATCAAAGTTACCTTTCCTGAAGTTCAGGACCCTAGTCTCTGAATTAACAGTGTCACTCTCCATCTTAATAAAGAATTCTACTGTATTATGGTCACTCTTCCCCAAGGGGCCTTGCACAACAAGATTGTTAATTAGTCCTTTCCCATTACACATCACCCAGTCAAGATGGCCAGCCGTCTAGATGGTTCCTTGACATATTGGTCAAGAAAACCATCCCGAATACACTCCCGGAAATCCTCCTCCACCGTATTGCTACCAGTTTGGTTAGCCCAATCAATATGTAGATTAAAGTCACCCATGACATCTGCTGTAGCTTTATTGCACACATCCCTAATTTCTTGTTTGATGCTGTCCCCAACCTCACTACTACTGTTTGGTGGTCTGTACACAACTCCCACTAGTGTATTCTGCCCTTTGGTATTCCGCAGCTCTACCCATACAGATTCCACATCATCCAAGCTTATGTCCTTCCTTACTATTGCGTTAATTTCCTCTTTAACCAGCAACGCTACGCCACCTCCTTTTCTTTTCTGTCTATCCTTCCTGAATGTTGAATACCCCTGGATGTTGAGTTCCCAGCCTTGGTCACCCTGGAGCCATGTCTCCGTGATTCCAATTATATCATATTCGTTAATAGCTGCCTGCGCAGATAATTCGTCCACCTTATTACGAATATTCCTCGCTTTGAGGCACAGAGCCTTCAGGCTTGTCTTTTTCACACACTTTGCCCCTTTAGAATTTTGCTGTAATGTGGCCCTTTCTTGTTTTTTGCCTTGGGTTTCTCTGCCCTCCACTTTTACTTTTCTTCTTTCTATCTTTTGCTTCTGCCCCCATTCTACTTCTGTCTCTGTCTCCCTGCATTGGTTCCCATCCCCCTGCCATATTATTTAACACCTCCCCAACAGCACTAGCAAACACTCCCCCCCTAGGACATTGGTTCCGGTCCTGCCCATGTGCAGACCGATCGGTTTGTACTGGTCCCACCTCCCCCAGAACCGGTTCCAATGTCCCAGGAATTTGAATCCGTCCCTTTTGCATCACTCCTCAAGCCACGTATTCATCTGAGCTATCCTGCCATTCCTACTCTGACTAGCATGTGGCACTAGTAGCAATCCTGAGATTACTACCTTTGAGGTCCTGCTATTTAATTTAACTCCTAACTCCCTAAATTCAGCTTGTAGGACCTCATCCCGTTTTTTACCTAAATTGTTGGTACCTATATGCACCGCGACAACTGGCTGTTCACCCTCCCCTTTCAAAATGTCCTGCAGCCGCTCCGAGACATCCTTGACCCTTGCACCAGGGAGGCAACATACCATCCTGGAGTCTCGATTGTGGCCGCAGAAACATCTATCTATTCCCCTGAAAATAGAATCCCCTACCACTATAGCTCTCCCACTCTTTTTCCTGCCCACCTGTGCAGCAGAGCCACGCATGGTGCCATGGACTTGGCTGCTGCTGCCCTCCCCTGATGAGTCATCCCCCCCAACAGCACCCAAAGCGGTGTATCTGTTTTGGAGGGGGACAGACGGACAGAGGTGCGCTGCGTGTGGTGAAAGTTGGATGGGAATGGGTGTGGAGTGCGAGCTTCCATCATCACCACAAATATAGGGTTAGATTTGACCTCCCGCCATTGAGCAGGAACGGGCAGCAGCAGGGTTAAAGTGGGGGTGCTGGACTCGCTGCCACTTTCTCCCGCTCCAACGCCATGCTGCCACTGGATCACCGAGGTGCCAGCACGAATCAGGCGGGCACCTCATGAATCTACGCAGATCGGGGTTCCGTGATATACCTAGGAAGCCGACACCATTTTAACTGCATGCTGCGTTGAATGTCCACTGTGGATGTTCCACTCAGGCATACCCCGCTGGGACAGACGAGGCTCCCCTCCAGGTATTTCTCAACTTATACTGGCGGGACTCCTGGAGGAGCAGGAGTGCTCCTCGGGCTCCAGAAGAATAATGTAGGCCACTGGCATCCCAGGCTCTACCCCACCCCTCCCTCCACCTTCAAACTGCCTGTCTGGCATCCACCGTATATGTTAATATGGACCAGGCCTCCTGCTGGCACCAATCGGCTAGCAAGCGGGCACACTCCGCCAGTCAGCTGCCCGATCGTTCAAATCTACTCTGTGATATTTCAGGTATCAGGATGAACTGTGTGAAAATATCAGAGTAGCACACACATCACACACTAAGTTCTGGGAAAGGTTTAACAACTTTCAAAAACACCACTTGTCCTTGATCTGTGGTGGACAGTGAGAAAAAAGCATTTAGACTGCTGGCATTTACAGGCTTGGTTCCAAGAGGTCTTTACCCACAGGACGTCCATTATGTCTTGAGAATTGGATTAGGACTAATGTCAAGTGACATTGTGAAATTACAGGGTCTAATGAAACGAGCAGAACTGTATACAAGAACTGTACGCTGACTGAAGAGGCCGAGGGGTACAAACAGACATTCAGGCAAAACGCTTCATTTGAACATGTCCTCAGGAAATGATTACAGTCCTTTTAACCTGTTTTGACGCAGTAGTAGATACAAGATCAAAACAATGATTGATTCCTTTTCTCCTCCTCAGCCACATTTGGTAGTTGCCTTTTTCCCAGCGAACCACTCATTCGTAATAAATTAATTGAGGGCAAATATTTGAAGTTGTGCAAACTACGGATTCAGATGGCCTAAATCATCATCATAGGCCATCCATCAGAATTGAGGAAGACTTGCTTCCACTCTTCAAATAAGTCCTTAGGTGGCTGAACAGTCCAATACGAGAACCACAGTCCCTGTCACAGGTGGGATAGATAATCGTGGGAAAGGATGTGGGGGGTACTGGTTTGCCGCACGAGTCTGTTCAATCACTCTCCTTCGTTTGGTAGTAGCAAAGCAAATCAAATGTCAATATTGCAGTCAGATATCCAGGCCAGAGCTTCCGGTGCAACAGCGTGGATATCTTGAAGGCTCCCTGCGAATTCCCTCTGAGGACAGTGCTCAATGCTGTGCTCCAGGGTCTGATTAGGAGCTCCACAGTCACATGATGGGGATGCTTTAATCTTCCACCTATGGAGAAGGTGGCAGCATCAAATACGACCGGTTCCGAGGCGGTTGATGGTTGTCCACTGTTGGTGAGGAAGGTCAACTTAAACAACCAACCACCAACCCGTCTCAAATCTAGAAAGCCATTCTGGACCATTGCCAAAGCCCTTCAACAATCATGACCGATGGCAAAATGCTGGGAAGAACTGTGACATACGGAATGGATTCCTTATAGAGGACCCCACAGTACAACCTGAAGGATCAAACCTTCCTCGCAAACAGTAAACAACCATCAACTGCCTCAGAACCGGTCATAGTTGTAATGTATTTGCTTCATGGCGTCTTTGCTTCAGAATTCATTGCAACACATTGCCATTAAGAACTAGTTGGTTTATTGCAATAGATCTAACAATTGCACGATACATTATCAGTCCATCCACCAGGCTCACAACCACCTGCCTCATCGTGGATCCCTTGAACCCAACTGGATGGGGCTTTATTGAGGCTTGTGAACATCACGTGACTGGCTAAGCCACTCCCAACTCAACAGCTCCACAAACCGGTGAACATTCCCACAGGCGCACATATTATAATGGTCCGAGGGGGAGTGTTTGCTAGTGCTGTTGGGGAGGAGTTAAATTAATATGGCAGGGGGATGGGAACCAATGCAGGGAGACAGAGGGAAACAAAAAGGAGGCAAAAGCAAAAGACAGAAAGGAGATGAGGAAAAGTGGAGGGCAGAGAAACACAAGGCAAAGAACAAAAAGGGCCACTGTACAGCAAAATTCGAAAAGGACAAAGGGTGTTAAAAAAAACAAGCCTGAAGGCTTTGTGTCTTAATGCAAGGAGTATCTGTAATAAGGTGGATGAATTAACTGTGCAAATAGATGTTAACAAATATGATGTGATTGGGATTACAGAGACGTGGCTCCAGGATGATCAGGGCTGGGAACTCAACATCCAGGGGTATTCAACATTCAGGAAGGATAGAATAAAAGGAAAAGGAGGTGGGGTAGCATTGCTGGTTAAAGAGGAGATTAATGCAATAGTTAGGAAAGACATTAGCTTGGGTGATGTGAAATCTATATGGGTAGAGCTGCAGAACACCAAAGGGAAAAAAACGTCAGTGGGAGTTGTGTAGAGACCTCCAAACAGTAGTAGTGATGTTGGGGAGGGCATCAAACAGGAAATTAGGGGTGCATGCAATAAAGGTGCAGCAGTTATAATGGGTGACTTTAATATGCACATAGATTGGGCTAACCAAACTGGAAGCAATACGGTGGAGGAGGATTTCCTGGAGTGCATAAGGGATGGTTTTCTAGACCAATATGTCGAGGAACCAACTAGGGGGGAGGCCATCTTAGACTGGGTATTGTGTAATGAGAGAGGATTAATTAGCAATCTCGTTGTGCGAGGCCCCTTGGGGAAGAGTGATCATAATATGGTGGAATTCTGCATTAGGATGGAGAATGAAACAGTTAATTCAGAGACCATGGTCCAGAACTTAAAGAAGGGTAACTTTGAAGGTATGAGGCGTGAATTGGTGAGGATAGATTGGCGAATGATACTTAAGGGGTTGACTGTGGATGGGCAATGGCAGACATTTAGAGACTGCGTGGATGAACTACAACAATTGTACATTCCTGTCTGGCGTAAAAATAAAAAAGGGAAGGTGGCTCAACCGTGGCTATCAAGGGAAATCAGGGATAGTATTAAAGCCAAGGAAGTGGCATACAAATTGGCCAGAAATAGCAGCGAACCCGGGGACTGGGAGAAATTTAGAACTCAGCAGAGGAGGACAAAGGGTTTGATTAGGGCAAGGAAAATGGAGTACGAGAAGAAGCTTGCAGGGAACATTCAGACGGATTGCAAAAGTTTCTATAGATATGTGAAGAGAAAAAGGTTAGTAAAGACAAACGTAGGTCCCCTGCAGTCAGAATCAGGAGAAGTCATAACGGGGAACAAAGAAATGGCAGACCAATTGAACAAGTACTTTGGTTTGGTATTCACTAAGGAGGACACAAACAACCTTCCGGTTATAAAAGGGGTCAGAGGGTCTAGTAAGGAGGAGGAACTGAGGGAAATCCTTATTAGTCGGGAAATTGTGTTGGGGAAATTGATGGGATTGAAGGCCGATAAATCCCCAGGGCCTGATGGACTGCATCCCAGAGTACTTAAGGAGGTGGCCTTGAAAATAGCGGATGCATTGACAGTCATTTTCCAACATTCCATTGACTCTGGATCAGTTTCTATCGAGTGGAGGGTAGCCAATGTAACTCCACTTTTTAAAAAAGGAGGGAGAGAGAAAACATGGAATTATAGACCGGTCAGCCTGACCTCAGTAGTGGGTAAAATGATGGAATCAATTATTAAGGATGTCATAGCAGCGCATTTGGAAAGAGGTGACATGATAGGTCCAAGTCAGCATGGATTTGTGAAAGGGAAATCATACTTGACAAATCTTCTGGAATTTTTTGAGGATGTTTCCAGTAGAGTGGACAAGGGAGAACCAGTTGATGTGGTATATTTGGACTTTCAGAAGGCTTTCGACAAGGTCCCACACAAGAGATTAATGTGCAAAGTTAAAGCACATGAGATTGGGGGTAGTGTGCTGACATGGATTGAGAACTGGTTGTCAGACAGGAAGCAAAGAGTAGGAGTAAATGGGTACTTTTCAGAATGGCAGGCAGTGACTAGTGGGGTACCGCAAGGTTCTGTGCTGGGGCCCCAGCTGTTTACACTGTACATTAATGATTTAGACGAGGGGATTAAATGTAGTATCTCCTAAATTGGGTGGCATTGTGAGCTGCAAGGAGGATGCTATTAAGCTGCAGAGTGACTTGGATAGGTTAGGTGAGTGGGCAAATGCATGGCAGATGAAGTATAATGTAGATAAATGTGAGGTTATCCACTTTGGTGGTAAAAACAGAAAGACAGACTATTATCTGAATGGTGACAGATTAGGAAAAGGGGAGGTGCAACGAGACCTGAGTGTCATGGTACATCAGTCATTGAAGGTTGGCATACAGGTACAGCAGGCGGTTAAGAAAGCAAATGGCATGTTGGCCTTCATAGCGAGGGGATTTGAGTACAGGGGCAGGGAGGTGTTGCTACTATTGTACAGGGCCTTGGTGAGGCCACATCTGGAGTATTGTGTACAGTTTTGGTCTCCTAACTTGAGGAAGGACATTCTTGCTATTGAGGGAGTGCAGCGAAGGTTCACCAGACTGATTCCCGGGATGGCGGGACTGACATATCAAGAAAGACTGGATCAACTGTGCTTGTATTCACTGGAGTTCAGAAGAATGAGAGGGGATCTCATAGAAACATTTAAAATTCTGACGGGTTTGGACAGGTTAGATACAGGAAGAATGTTCCCAATGTTGGGGAAGTCCAGAACCAGGGGACACAGTCTAAGGATAAGGGGTAAGCCATTTAGGACTGAGATGAGGAGAAACTTCTTCACCCAGAGAGTGGTGAACCTGTGGAATTCTCTACCACAGAAAGTTGTTGAGGCCAATTCACTAAATATATTCAAAAAGGAGTTAGATGTAGTCCTTACTACTAGGGGGATCAAGGGGTATGGCGAGAAAGCAGGAATGGGGCACTGAGGTTGCCTGTTCAGCCATGAACTCATTGAATGGCGGTGCAGGCTCGAAGGGCCGAATAACCTACTGCTGCACCTATTTTCTATAAGGTCTATGGACACTGCATCTGTTACCAGGCGCTCGCTCAGGGGTAATGGGGCAAGACACTGTTTTGCTAAAACAGCGCTTCTGGTGCCTGAATAAATCTGGGGGACTCCTGCAACACCGACCCCATCGAGTCTTCCATGTAGTGGTCGCTTGCTGCATCCCGCAACTATCCCAAGACATCATTTCCAAAGTGAGCATAGGACAAATGCTGTTTAATTGTGGCACGCAGAAAAATAAAGCAAATGGAAGCAGCGCTGTAATCCATGCAATAAATGGATTCTGGTGTGGTACCTGGACTCTGATGTAGTATCTGTCAAACAGAGCAAGGAATCTGCTGCACATTTGAAAAACACTCCACAACACAGCAACTAATAAAGTGAACTCGTGATATCTACTGGCAGATGTTTGGTCCTTGCCGCAAATTCTCGGGACAGTTTCAATCAGTGAGAGCTGTTAAACTCATTACTGGAAATGAGTTACAGATCATCCTTCACTGTATCGATTAACGTTTCAAGTGGTAAATAAAGAATCCATATTCTATGTGTGTGTGTTGGTGACACTGGCCTGGATAGTAACAGGGATGGGTTACGTAGGCAGGGGGTGTTATGTATTGATGTGTGTATCGTCCTGGTACCTTAAATGTAATATAAGCACAATGGTACACCACAGAGGGCGCTGTGGTGGGAAACCTGGAAGTACCTGCAACAGGCAATATAAAAGGCGGACCACCACACCTGAGAGGCACTCTGGAGCTGAACAATAAAGGACGAAGGTCACAGCAGTTAGAGTAACAACAGACCGTGTGGAGTCAGTGATTTGTGTGCTACATACACAACAGGGGGGATGCTGAGTACTGGATGGGAAACCTGGAAGCCTGGGTTTTTTCTCCGTATGTTGTGGAGAACTCCACAATGTGCATCTTTTGGCCCTGACAGATTCCCCATCCGGAAGTCAGCCTGACTGCCAGGCCGTAGAACCAGGTAGGTATTATCCCTGACCCCGGGGGATGTCTGGTCCCGGGGGAGGTGGGCAGAGTCTGAACCCAACCCCATGGGGAGCATGGGGCGGGGGGGGGGGGGCAGAAGCACTCCTGTCCCTCCTGACCCACAAACTGTACTGTGAAGGCACTTCCTTCCTCCCCCCGAAGCTGTCCTTGCTTCATGTCAGCAGCCGGGTTTCCCCGAGGCCCAGGAAACCCAGCCACCCACTGCAAAACAGGCTAAATCACAGGCTGTCAGCCAAAATACCTCAGATAAAAGCAGAAAGTGCTGGAATATCTCATAAAAACAGAAAGTGCTGGAATGCTCAGCAGGTCAGGCAGCATCCATGGAAAGAAAAACAGAATTATTGTTTCAGATCGATGACCCTTCGTCAGAACTGGAAAATATTAGAGATGTAATGTCGATCCCCGTTTTCTCTCTCTCTCCTTTCTTGAACAGCTGGGTTATATTTACAGTTGGTGGACTGGAAGGATAAGCAGAAGGTTTCCTCTGCTATATATCTAGCAAGGTTGTAAACACTTTCTAATGCCACTGAAATTATACATTTTGAGCAAAAAGAGGGACTCTCCACAAATGTATTTACAATTTTGCTCCACAGAGGCCAGAGGGATTCTTACCCCACACTCCTACTAGAAGATAAAGCGCACTGATCCAAGAGGCCTTCCCTCCTTTGACGGCAAGTTACACACATTAGCAAGCTTAGGAAACTAGCTTACACAACAAATGAAAATAAAAGGCAAGAGGAAATGAAGAATTGTGTAAAAACAACTGAAGTGGAATTCTGCTTGTCTGAGGCAAATACTAACAGACAGTTTGAGATTAACGTCACGGACTGAGTGCTGGACACCATTGGTGCTTGAGTAGCAGGGGTTTTTACTGGGAGATTGTCTTATCCTCTAGTTATCTGTTGCGTTTCTCTGGTGATAGCCTGCCGTGAACAAAGACAAAGCAGAGGCATACTGTGCACCATGAACTTTATTCACTAAGGGAGGGCGTAAATTCTCTCTCCTCAGCCATCGAAAGCATCAAAAACACAAATAAATCGCATTAAATATATAGATGTTTTACATCAACATGTCCCAGCCCTTCCCTCACATGGAGATCGTTTCTTTTCAAACTTTCTCCACTTCTCCTGAAAGTGCCAATTCCTGCTGGGGTACTGCTCCACGTGTGCCAACTGCAGCCAGTACCTTTCCCAAATGGTCCTTCTTCACCTGTGCCCCGACACAGAGCGAGTGCCAGTAAGCTACGGGTGCAGCAGGGGCAGAAGAGACGATTCTGTCCCTATCCAATATCTCCTGGCAAACAGCTTCCTGCAATAGTCACTGGTTATCAATTCGGAGTTGGAACCTTGGTTGGTAGTTTTTCCCCTTCGCCCCCAGCCTGGGGATAAGGGGGTGAACGGGAAGAAATAAACAATCAACCCAACCCAACGCCAAAGGCTGGATTTTCGGCTTTGATGATTTTGAGGCGGTAATGGTGGAAGGGCGGTAAAGTTTGCGCCCAGGAATAGTTTGCACCTCAGTAAGCAACATTGGGCAGCTGGGTCCTGAGTCAGGGGAAGCAGCACTAAGGGAGGTGTTGTACACCTCAGGCGCTAGCATGGGAAAATCCCGAGCTAAAGAGCCGGGGCGGGAACGCTCCGAGAGACGCCTGGGGAGAAAAGAAAGCACAAAAACATTCCCAAAACATAGCCCACACCACAACATAAACTGCAAAAATAATTAAAAGAAAAAACAATCAAACTTACCTCAGTCTATTAATTACCCCTCTGCAGTCAGTATAGGTTAGACCACCCGATTTCTCAGGTAGTCACAAGCGGGGTGTACGGTTCGGACGAGAGTCACAAAGCCCGCCAGCGATGCAACCAGGGTCACTGCACACTGCTGCAGCTCTTCCGGGCGGTGCTGCTCCGTGCCACCACAAAACTGGCCCCGAAAACCCGTGCGGGGCGCTGGAGGCTGACCGCCGCCATTGTTGCCGCTCCGGGGCGAAAAACGGAGCGTAAAGGACTGGAACATCTGCCCCATAGGCCATGCAGCACAGAAGGAGGCGATTCGGTCCATCATGTCTACGCAGCTCTTTCGAAGAGCAATCCAACTAGTCCCACTTCCCCCTGCTCTTTCCCCATATCCCTGCCATTATTTCTCCAAGTATTTTTCCAATTCCCTGTTAAAGGCTCCTATTGAATCGGTATTCATCACCCTATCGGACAGTGCGTTCCAAATTGTCGCCCTCTACTGTCATCTCATGTTACAGATCAGGATTCAAAGCTGGAACCTGTGGTGCTCAGTAACTCATGGCTTTCACCAACTGCAATCTCAATCATGATGTTGCCAATGTGTCGAAATAAATTAAAATTAAAATGAATTTGGCCGGGTGAATCATGGTTTCCATCTTCCCTGCAAGTGCAGCTTTATATAATGCTCGTATTATACTGCTTATCGTTGCTGTTTTATATTTTAAACCCCGATATTACAGGAGTGTAACTGCTGTAGGTTTGATAAATTAACACCGAAAAATCACAATTTATCCTCCAAATGCGAAAAACAAAATAAATGTAAAACTGATGGAGATTTGTTTTTGGGCTTAATTGTATTTTTTTTTAAGACCACAGACTAAACCAGTGCTCACTGATGTGCACAGTTACACGCCTCGCATTGTTAATCACTGCACTGTACGATTAAAAAGCATCGGATCTGTGAGCTGACAGTATAGATGTCTGGCTTTTAAAAAATTGTTTATGGGATGTGGGTGTCGCTGGCAAGGCCGGCATTTATTTCCCATCCCTAATTGCCCTCAAGAAAGTGGTGGTGAGCCGCCTTCTTGAACCGCTGCAGTCCGTGTGGTGAAGGTACTCCCACAGTGCTGTTAGGGAGGGATTTCAGGATTTTGACCCAGCGACAATGAAGGAAAGGCGATATATTTCCAAGTCAGGACAGTGCGTAACTTGGAGGGAACCTTGGAGGTGATGATGTTCCCACGCACCTACTGCCCTGGTCTTTCTAGGTGGTAGGGGTCACGGGTTTGGGAGGTGCTGTTGAAGAAGTCTTGGCGAGTTGCTGCAGTGAATCTTGTAGATAGTGGGTATTTAAAATGTGCTGGAGTAGATCAGACTAAATCATCGGCAGTAGTAATATGTAGTTTTGGGCTGTTATCACAGGCTGAATTGGCTGGAGTTTCAAATGTGTGGCCAAGCCCCCCATAAGCAATATCAGCTCAAGGCAATTGCTTGATAACATTTCCAACACTATAAACCACTGATGCTTTTATGGAAGCTAGGCAAGTACATGAGGGAGAAAGGAATAGACGGATATACTGACAGGATGAGATGAAGGTGGGAGGAGGCTTGTGTGGAGCATAAACACCGGTACAGGCCATTTGGGCCGAATAGCCTTGTTTCAGTGCTGTGATCTCAATGTAATTTCTTAAAATATTATTCGTTTATAATGTGGGGATTAATGAAATGCAAATGCACGATATAATCCTGTTTATTTGTTATTTTGAGACAGGGAGAGCTGCACACGACCCTGACAGCACTGTGGGAGAACCTTCACCACACGACTGCAGCGGTTCAAGAGGGCAGCTCACCACCACTTTCTCAAGGGCTTCCAGGGATGGGCAATAAATGCCAGCGTTGCCAGCCAAGAATGAAAAAAAAAAAGTCAAGACAAGCATCTGACTACAATATGTGCATTTCATTAAGTGATAATTTAGGAGATCTGGAAAAAAGATCTGGGGAAGGTGGCTCAACCGTGGCTAACAAGGGAAATTAAGGATAGTGTTAAATCCAAGGAAGAGGCATATAAATTGGCCAGAAAAAGCAGCAAACCTGAGGACTAGGAGAAATTTAGAATTCAGCAGAGGAGGACAAAGGGTTTAATTAGGAGGGGGAAAATAGAGTGTAAGAATAAGCTTGCTGGGAACATAAAAACTGACTGCAAAAGCTTCTATAGATATGTGAAGAGAAAAAGATTAGAGAAGACTAACATAGGTCCCTTGCAGTCAGATTCAGATGAATTTATAATGGGGAACAAAGAAATGGCAGACCAGGTGAACAAATACTTTGGTTCTGTCTTCACGAAGGAAGACACAAATAACCTTCCGAAAGTACTAGGGAACCGAGAAGGAGGAACTGAAGGATATCCTTATTAGGCAGGAAATTGTGTTAGGGAAATTGATGGGACTGAAGGCCGATAAATCCCCGGGGCCTGATAGTCTGCATCCCAGAGTACTTAAGCAAGTGGTCCTAGAAATAGTGGATGCATTGGTGATCATTTTCCAACAGTGCATCGACTCTGGATCAGTTTCTATGGACTGGAGGGTAGCGAATGTAACACCACTTTTAAAAAAAGAGGGAGAGAAAACAGGTAATTATCGACCGGTTAGCCTGACATCAGTAGTGGGGAAAATGTTGGAATCAATTATTAAAGATCAAATAACAGCGCATTTGGAAAGCAGTGACAGGATCGGTCCAAGTCAACATGGATTTATGAAAGGGAAATCATGCTTGACAAATCTTCTGGATTTTTTGAGGATGTAACTAGTAGAGTGGACAAGGGAGAACCAGTGGATGTGGTGTATTTGGACTTTCAAAAGGCTTTTGACAAGGCCCCACACAAGAGATTGGTGTGCAAAATTAAAGCACATGGTATTGGGGGCAATATACTGACGTGGATAGAGAACTGGTTGGCAGACAGGAAGCAGAGAGTCGGGATAAACGGGTCCTTTTCAGAATCGCAGGCAGTGACTAGTGGGGTGCCCCAGCTCTTTACAAAATACATTAATTATTTAGATGAAGGAATTGAGTGTAATATCTCCAAGTTTGCAGATGACACTAAGCTGGGTGGCGATGTGAGCTGTAAGGAGGATGCCAAGAGACTGCAGGGTGACTTGGACAGGTTATGTGAGTGGGCAAATGCATGACAGATGCAGTATAACGTGGATAAATATGAGGTTATCCACTTTGGTGGCAAAAACACGAAGGCAGAATATTATTTGAATGGCAGCGGATTAGGAAAAGGGGAGGTGCAACGAGACCTGGGTGTCATGGTACATCAGTCATTGAAAGTTGGCATCCAGGTACAGCAGGCGGTGAAGAAAACAAATGGTATTTTGGCCTTCATAGCTCGGGTTTTTGAGTATAGGCGCAGGGAGGTGTTACTGCAGTTGTACAGGGCCTTGGTGAGGCCTCACCTTGAATATTATGTTCAGTTTTGGTCTCCTAATCTGAGGAAGGACGTTCTTGCTATTGAGGGAGTGCAGCGAAGGTTCAACAGACTGATTCCCGGGATGGCTGGACTGACAAATGAGGAGAGATTGGATCCACTGGGCTTGTATTCCCTGGAGTTCAGAAGGATGAGAGTGGATCTCATAGAAACATATAAAATTCTGATGGGACTGGACAGGTTAGATGCAGGAAGAATGTTCTCGATGTTGGGGAAGTCCAGAACCAGGGGACACAGTCTAAGGATAAGGGGTAAGCCATTTAGGACTGAGATAAGGAGAAACTTCTTCACTCAGAGAGTTGTTAACCTATGGAACTCCCTACTGCAGAGAGTTGTTGATGCCAGTTCGTTGGATATATTCAAGAGTGAGTTAGATGTGGCCCTTACGGCTAAACGGATCAAGGGGTATGAAGAGAAAGCAGGAAAGGGGTACTGAGGTGAATAATCAGGCATGATCTTATTGAATAGTGGTGCAGGCTCGAAGGGCCGAATGGCCTACTCCTGCATCTATTTTCTATGTTTTTATGTAAAAATCAAAACAGGAATACAGCAGGGTGTCCCACAGGGGAGTTGGGCAAACTACTTTTTCTGAATCTAAGAATAATTGCAAGACTAATGGGAGACCAGACAATACAGCAGCACTCATTTTGGAACATGAGCAGAGTATTTAGCCGTCATCACTGCTCCATCCACAGGGGACTGAAGGCCAGTCTCCCTGTTGGAATTTATGTGCAATTATCTGCAATTTCATTGATGTTTCCCACACTAACTGGTAATCAGAGAAACGTCCTCTTGCCTGCTTATAACAAAATCCTTGGGATTCTTCTTTCACCAAATAGTCAACAGCAGGATATTACACGCTGGGTGTAATCTCCCTATCTCCCATCCACTCATTGCGGACTGGGTTGTGGGCTAGAGCATCTTGCTCTCTCATCTAAATGAAGCTACATGGTGTCAAATACCTACAGAAGAGCCGTGGGGGAAGGAATGTAAACGATATAATCATAAGCTGGATAGTGCTGTTACTGCTGTCCCCCCAAACCTGCATGAACCAGAATGAATACAGTAACTGTGAATAGCTCCCGCTGGGTCCTAATGCCCATCCAGTAATCTGTAACAAATAGAGTATGAATACAATACCTTATCTCTAATCTTTTCCAGCCCTACAACCCGCCAAGAACTCTGCATTCTTCCAATTCTGGCCTCTTGCGCATCCCCAACTTCATTTGCCCCACCAAAGGCGTACCATTAATTGTTTAGGCGCTAAGCGCTGGAATTCCCTCCACAATCCTCTCCGCTTCTCGACCTCCTTCTCCTCCTTCAAGACATTCCTTAAAACCTATCTCTTTGACCAAAATTATGGTCGCATGTTCTAATGTCTTCTTTGGCTTGACGTCAATTTCTTTGTCTGACAATACTCCTCTGAAGTGCCTCGAGACATTTTACTATGTTAAAGGTTCGATATAAATCCGATTGTTGTTATAGTACATGTTTGTTCAGAATGATACCAGAGATATTATCTTCATTGACAAATACAGATTTACTTCATTTTATAGAAATATTGGCTCTTTGCTCCTCACTCTCGCTATTCCTCACATAACTGTTAGTCCTTTCTCTAAGTTCACTCTAAGCTGTGTCACCAAGGTCCCACTGGGAGCCTACAACTGTCTGGCCTACAGATGTCTCCATGGTCCCACTAATACCACTACATGACTATCCAAGTCACCAATGAACTATTAGCTCCTTCATGCGAGACATTCTGGATGGATAGAGGCCCAAATGCTGGCATTCTGCCCAACTAAGCTGCTTGTACAAATGGTTGGCCCGGAATCAAATCTTGGTCATCAGAACCCCACTAGGTTTTGGCAGCCTCAACCCAACTCCTGGTTCAAACCCAATGCTAATTGACACTAAATTGACTTAAAAGATCCTATGCCACTATTTCATAGAAGAGCACAGAAGTTCTCCCCTGTATACTGGTCAATATTCATCCCTCAACAAACATCATTAAAAATATCTGGTCATTATTACATTGCTGATTTGTGGGAGCTTGTTGTGCAGAAATTGGCTGCCCTGTTTCCCACACTAAAACAGTGACTACACTTCAAAATTTCTTAATTGGCTGTAAAGCGTTGAGGATGCCCTGAGGTCGTGAAAGCCACTATATAAATACAAGTTCATCCTTTTTTTGTTTTAAATCTGGCAATATGACTCAGCATGGTGTTATTAGGGATGGTTTTCTGGACCAATATGTCGAGGAACCAACTAGGGAGCTGGCCATCCTAGACTGGGTGATGTGTAATGAGAAAGGACTAAGTAGCAATCTTGTTGTGCAAGGCCGCTTGGGGAAGAGTGACCATAACATGGTAGAATTCTTTATTAAGATGGAGAGTGATAGTTAATTCAGAAACTAGGGTCCTGAACTTAAGGAAAGGTAACTTCGATGGTTTGAGGCGTGAACTGGCCAGAATAGACTAGCGAATGATACTTAAAGAGTTGATGGTGGATAGGCAATGGCAAACATTTATAGATCACATGGATGAACTTCAAGTGTACATCCCTGTCTGGAGTAAAAACAAAACGGGGAAGGTGGTTCAACCGTGGCTAACAAGGGAAATTAAGGATAGTGTTAGATCGAAGGAAGAGGCATATAAATTGGCTAGAAAAAGCAACAAACTTGAGGACTGGGAGAAATTTAAAATTCAGCAGAGAAGGACAAAGGGTTTAATTAAGAGGGGGAAAATAGAGTACGAGAAGAAGCTTGCTGGGAACATAAAAACTGACTGCAAAAGCTTCTATAGATATGTGAAGAGAAAAAGATTAGTGAAGACAAACTTAGGTCCCTTGCAGTCAGAATCAGGTGAATTTATAATGGGGAACAAAGAAATGGCAGACTTTGGCTCTGTTTTCATGAAGGAAGACACAAATAACTTTCCAGAAGTACTAGGGGACCGAGAGTCTAGTGAGAAGGAGGAACTGAAGAAAATCCTTATTAGGCGAGAAATTGTGTTAGGGGAATTTATGGGATTGAAGGCCGATAAATCCCTGGGGCCTGATAGTCTGCATCCCAGAGTACTTAAGGAAGTGGCCCTAGAAATATTGGATGCATTGGTGATCATTTTTCAATAGTCTATCGACTCTGGATCAGTTCCTGTGGACTGGAGGGTAGCTAATGTAACACCACTTTTTAAAAAGGGAGGGAGAGAGAAAGTGGGTAATTATAGACTGGTTAGCCTGACATCAGTAGTGGGGAAAATGTTGGAATCAATTATTAAGCGCATTTAGAAAGCAGTGACAGGATCGGTCCAAGTCAGCATGAATTTATGAAGGGGAAATCATCCTTGACAAATCTTCTGGAATTTTTTTGAGGATGTAACTAGCAGAGTGGACAAGGGAGAACCAGTGGATGTCGTGTATTTGGACGTTCAAAAGGCTTTTGACAAGGTCCCACACAAGAGATTGGTGTGCAAAATCAAAGCACATGATATTGGGGGTAATGTACTAATGTGGATAGAGAACTGGTTTGCAGACAGGAAGCAGAGAGTCGGGATAAACGGTTCCTTTTCAGAATGGCAGGCAGTGACTAGTGGAGTGCCGCAGGGCTCAGTGCTGGGACCCCAGCTCTTCACAATATACATCAATGATTTGGATGAAGGAATTGAGTGTAATATCTCCAAGTTTGCAGATGACATTAAACTGGATGGCAGTGTGAGCTGTGTGGGGGACGCTAGGAGGCTGCAGGGTGACTTAGACAGGTTTGGTGAGTGGGCAAATGCATGGCAGATGCAGTATAATGTGGATAAATGTGAGGTTATCCACTTTTTGGGCAAAAACGCGAAGACAGAATATTATCTGAATGGCGGCAGATTAGGAAAAGGGGAGGTGCAACGAGACCTGGTTGTTATGGTTCATCAGTCATTGAAAGTTGGCATACAGGTACAGCAGGCGGTGAAGAAGGCAAATGGTATGTTGGCCTTCATAGCTAGGGGATTTGAGTATAGGAGCAGGGAGATCTTACTGCAGTTGTACAGGACCTTGGTGAGGCCTCACCTGGAATATTGTGCTCAGTTTTGGTCCCCTAATCTGAGGAAGGACGTTCTTGCTATTGAGGGAGTGCAGCCGAAGGATGGCAGGACTGACATATGAGGAGAGATTGGATCAACTGGGCCTTTATACACTGGCTGTATAACAATTCTTTTGTTGCACGAAAGATAAGATTCTGACGGGACAGGACAGGTTAGATGCGGGTAGAATGTTCCCAATGTTGGGGAAGTCCAGAACCAGGGGACAGAGTCTTAGGATAAGG
The DNA here is from genome assembly GCF_044704955.1 of Pristiophorus japonicus. NCBI lineage: Eukaryota > Metazoa > Chordata > Chondrichthyes > Pristiophoridae > Pristiophorus > Pristiophorus japonicus. Next base: position 117,077,651 of record NC_091984.1, read on the forward strand.
GGTAGGCCGTTTAGGACTGAGATGAGGAGAAACTTCTTCACTCAGTGAGTTGTTAACCTGTGGAATTCCCTGCCGCAGAGAGTTGTTGATGCCAGTTCATTGGATATATTCAAGAGGGAGTTAGATATGGCCCTTACGGCTAAGGGGATCAAGGAGTATGGAGAGAAAGCAGGAAAGGAGCACTGAGGGAATAATCAGCCATGATCTTATTGAAGGGTGGTGCAGGCTCGAAGGGCCGAATGGCCTACTCCTGCACCTATTTTCTATGTTTCTATGAGCATAGGATGACTGGTGTGGGAAATGGGAAAAATATTACACTGTGCAATGAAGGTTCACCTGACTGATTCCTGGGATGGGGGGGATTGTCCTATGAGGGGAGCTTGAGTAGACTAGGCCTGTATTCTCTAAAATTTAGAAGAATGAGAGGTGCTCATATTGTAAAAACAAACAAAATTCTTACAAGACTTGACAGGATGGATGCAGCGAGGATGTTTCCCCTGGCTGGGGAGTCTAGAACCAGGGGTTACAATCTCAGAATAAGGGGTCGGCTATTTGGGATTGAGATGAGGACAAATTTCTTCACTCTACCCTCGAGGGCTGCGGAGACTCAGTCGTTGAGTATATTCAAGATAGAGATCGATAGATTTTTGGATATTAAGGAAATCAAGGGATAGTGCAGGAAAGTGGAGTTGAGGTAGATGATCAGCCATGATCTTACTGAATAGCGCAGGCTCGAGGGGCTGAATGGCCAACTCCTGCTCCTATTTCACATGTTCTTATGATCTTATGTTGAAACAGGAAGTGCTTTGTTGATATTGGGACATTGTTGGGACACTTAGAGGGAGCTTTACTCTGCAACTATCTGTGTCATACCTAACCTGGAAGCACTTAATGCCAAGTGCTCTGTTCCCTAGTATGGCTGAAGTCACATCAATGTGTGTTGCAAAGGGAACACAAAATTCACACGCACATACAACAAAAGTTAGAGGAAAAGGATTACAAATGAAAACAAAAACAAAATGACTGAATACAACTTGCGCATACAGTGTATCCCACCACACATTTACTGAAGATCCTTTATTTAATAAAGCAAGCTTTATCAAACTGGCTTCAGATATTAATTTTTTTCTCAGATGGACTGCATTAGGGTCAAACTCCATTAATTTAAAATTTGGCAAGCAACTGCTGTAGCATATTACATGGAGAATTTTAGAAGAACCGGCACTGCTTTCTCTCCTTATCATTCAGAAACAGAGCCATTTATATCATCAATCCACTTCAATGACAAAAACATGCATAATCCAGCACACAGAAATCACAGTACCACAAAGGTTAGCCTTGAATTACCACAACTCATACCACACTCGTTGAAAAGCCAATTTTCACCTGTCAGTTTGACAGGAAATAGTGTGGGGATGTGTGATTGCAATTCCTCTCAAGCCGGTGCAGATTTGTATCACTAAAATTAAATTTATTTCAAATAGAAAAATTATTTTTATTTTTTCTCTCCTACGAGGTTACTGAAGAATGCTTCACCATTCTTAGAAATAGCAAATGGACTAAACGCCCACTCTTCAAAATTAGCAAAGGAAGTATCTTGGTCATCCTTGGGAAGGGTTGTACATTAATGGACAGTTTTATGGTTTAATTGACATCACAGGACATTGCAAGAAGACCTGGTTTCAACTGCTGTCCATCACTGGTAGTTCTCAATGCATTTAATATCTGTAAACTTCACGTACAAAGTAGTTCTTAACGTGGTGAGAAAAAGAGAGGCTGATTAAAAGCGCCTGCTTTTAACCTTTTACGGTCTGAAGCAGTAGAATTATAGAATCTTGCAGCACATTCAGTCCATCGTGTCTATGCTGTCTTTGAAAGAGCCATCCAATTAATCCCACTCCCCTACCCTTTCCCCATAGCCCTGCAATCGTCTCCCCTTCAAATATTTATCCAATTCCCTTTTAAAAGTTACTACTTAATCTGCTTCCACTACCCTTCCAGGTACTGCATTCCAGATCATAAACTACTGTGTAAAAAAATAAATTCTTATCTCCCCTCTTTTGCCAATTATCTAATATCTGTGTCCTCTGGTTACCAACCTTCTGCCAGTGGAAGTAGTTTCTCCTTATTTACTTTATTAAAACCATTCATGATTTTGCACACCTCTATCAAATCACCCCTTAACCTTCTCTTCTCTAAGGAGAACAATCCCAACTTCTCTAGTCTCTCTACATAGCATGACGTAAAACTATAACCCAACATACTCCTCTTAAAGAGGGAGTGTCATCAGAAGTTGTGCGAAAAATCTAATCATTGCGAAGAACTACGATAATGTCCACATCCTGCTGTTCTTCCGCAAGAGGTTTGGATGAAGTTGACCCTCTGTCGCATTTGATCTCATCCCAACAGAATACCAGCTGTTCCATCTTCCCGTTACAATTTCTGTCATCATCATCATAGGCAGTCACTTGGAATCGAGGAAGACTTGCTTCCACTCTTAAAATGAGTTCTTAGGCGGCTGAACAGTCCAATATGAGAAGTATAGTCTATGTCACAGGTGGGATAGATAGTCGTTGAGGGAAAGGGTAGGTGGAACAGGTTTGCTGCACGCTCTCCACTGCCTGCGCTTGATTTCTGCATGCTCTTGGCGATGAGACTCGAGGTGCTCAGCGCCCTCCCGGATGCACTTCCTCCACTTAGGGACTCCCAGGTGTCAGTGGGGATGTTGCACTTTATCCGGGAGGCTTTGAGGGTGTTCTTGAAACGTATCCTCTGCCTGTTTGCTTTACAAACAACTCCACTCTCCTGGCCTCTGCCACCCTTTCTAACAACTCATTCCAGCTGTTCTTCATCCTCTGTGCAAAGAAATTCTTCCTGACCTCTGCCTATCCCTTTCTTTCACAACCCCAAACCTGTGCCCTCTGGTCATGCTGCCTCGTGCAGTGTTGTGGGTTTATTTCCTCGATCCGCTTAAATATATTTTTCCTCTATTTCTATTGGCACTTTCATTTAGTAAGACCGGATGAATAACTTGGGTTTCATAAAGAAATGGTGGAATCAGGGAATTCAATCCTCAATAAGGACATTCTTGCTATTGAGGGAGTGCAGCGAAGGTTCACCAGACTGATTCCCGGGATGGCGGGACTGACCTATCAAGAAAGACTGGATCAACTGGGCTTGTATTCACTGGAGTTCAGAAGAATGAGAGGGGACCTCATAGAAACGTTTAAAATTCTGACGGGGTTAGACAGGTTAGATGCAGGAAAAATGTTCCCAATGTTGGGGAAGTCCAGAACCAGGGGACACAGTCTAAGGATAAGGGGGAAGCCATTTAGGACCGAGATGAGGAGGAATTTCTTCACCCAGAGAGTGTTGAACCTGTGGAATTCTCTACCACAGAAAGTTGTTGAGGCCAATTCACTAAATATATTCAAAAAGGAGTTAGATGAAGTCCTTACTACTAGGGGAATCAAGGGGTATGGTGAGAAAGCAGGAATGGGGTACTGAAGTTGCATGTTCAGCCATGAACTCATTGAATGGTGGTGCAGGCTAGAAGGGCCGTATGGCCTACTCCTGCATCTAGTTTCTATGTTTCTATCCAGTAATAATCCCATGGACTGAAAACTGAATGTATTCAGTCCCCTTAAATCAGCTGTCCAACTGTGAACAATCCCCACAACACCGGTGAAAATCCCGTGAAATGAAACAGGATTTGATTTATTCAGTCACCGTGATTTATTGATTTATTCAGTGACCCAATTGATATCAACGGGGGAACTACTCATCCTGACATGCAAGTGTGATGCACTTCCACTCTCACGATCTCTTCAGAGAGCTAAAGCACCATTGGTTTCACCACAACTGAGGCAAGGGTGCAAACCTCCGATCCAGTTAAAGGAGCTACTGTACAGGATTGTCCTGAGCCAATACAAAGCAGGAAGAGCCCAAGAAAGAAAAGAAAGACAGACTTGGATTTATATCGCGCCTTTCACGACCACCGGACGTCTCAAAGCGCTTTACAGCCAATGGAGTACTTTTGGAGGGTAGTCACTGTTGTAATGTGGGAAACGAGGCAGCCAACTTCCGCACAGCAAACTCCCACAAACAGCAATGTGATAATGACCAGATAATCTGTTTTTGTTATGTTGATTGAGGGATAAATATTGGCCAGGACACTGGGGATAACTCCCCTGCTGCTCTTCAAAATAGTGCCATGGGATCTTTTACGTCCACCTGAAAGGGCAGACAGGGCCTCGATTTAACCTCATCCGAAAGACGGCACCTCTGACAGGGCAGTGCTCTGCCCACACTGCACTGCACTGGAGTGTCAGCCTAGATTTATGTGCTCAAGTTCCTGGAGTGGGACTTGAACCCACAACCTTCTGATCCAGAGGTGAGTGTGCTACCCACTGAGCCACAGCTGACACTGATACAGCTGACAAAAGTTTGAATGTTGGTCGGTACTGAGTGCATTCAGCACCGAGCGAACCAGCTTACATTGCAAAATCAATTCCAATGAAAGCAGTTGTTTAGGTTGATGAGGAGGAAAGGCCATCGGGCTAGGGTTACCAACCCTCTAGGAATCCCCTGGAGTCTGCAGGAATTCAAGCTTAATCTCCAGGACATTACTGTATCCATCAATTAACAATTGTGTTTAAAAGAAAAACATTCTTTGAACACTTTGTTTATTCGTTACAAAAATATCTGAGATGGGGGAGAGAGAGTTGTTTGACGGACAGTCAATAAATCATCCAATTGGGTAATGAAGAGTCTACTCGCTTTCCGATTGGTGTAGGAAGGCAGTGCGCCATGAGTATGGACGTGTTGGACAACCAATGGTGCGTGTGTGGGGGCGGGGCAGTTGGGGGCAGAGGTCATGTGATGAAACCTCCACGAATATGTCCAACCAGAGTTGGCAACCCTACATCAGGGCCCATATGTGCTTGGTTCCACCATCCTTCAGCTGATTTCATGCCAGGGCACCAACCAACCCTTCCTCCTTCTCCACATCCTGGGAGAAGCAACAAAACAAATACAGAGACCAGTGCTGCACAATGAATGGGGCCTATGAATGTGTGTTTCTGTGCGTCTGTGTGTCTCTGTGTGCATGTGTTTGTGCGGTGGCCCGGCCCAGAAATCGATGCGGTCCCGGCCTGCAAGACCATCAGCAGCGCGTGCTGCTACAGGAGGGCAACGGCTACAAAACCAGGTCATTGGATTGCAGTGTGGGCAGGCACAGCAGGAGGGGCAAAGAAGCGGCAAGAGGCCGTAGAGGGAAGTGACCGGGGCTCTGGGGAGACGTGAGTTCGGGGCCCAGAAGAGGAGAGGGCCCAGGGCCAGCCCACACTGCGATATGTGTGCGCGCTCGGTCTCTGCAGCAGAGCTGGTCTCCAGTTAGTCTTGGGTAATCCTTGCCACTGGACCAAGACCGAGCTCTGCCAAGCCCGTGGGTGACTGGTGTGCAACGGCCACCACACATTAGAAAATCCAAGCACAGGCATCTTCTACCCAACATGATGCAGTTCGGGATCTGGAATATTAGGTCCTTCATTGAAACACCTGTAAACTCATCCCTTTTTGGTGTGGAAGCAAATCATCCTCGCTTCGAGGGACTGCCTAGGATGATGATGAATGGGGTATGAGCTGATTTCACCTGAGCCAGCAGTGAGTTTGCTACAATTGACCTTGCATCTCGGAGATTAAAAGAAAATCGAGCTAGGGTACCTGCTGCGATTGCCATAAAATATGCAAGCAGCAAGTCTCAACAGGCATTAGAAAGGGATGTGAAATATGTTGAACGCGCAAATAAACTTCTGGTTTCCCAATGGGATAAAATACTTTTTTTTTTAAAGTTAACTAGTTGTCGGCAGCTTACTGAAATCAATTATCTAAGGCAGGCAGAAATAATCCCCAGGACTTAATGAGAGAACATCAGGTTTTCCATCCACTCAGCCACCTTTCATATTTAAATGAATTAGCAAAATGCAATTCGACTGAACGATCGCAGAGAAAAATGAAAGAGATGTGAGCTGACCCTAGGTAGATTGCTGGAAAATAAACAACTTTAATAGCTTCGAGTGCAAGAGAAGAGCATCACAAATTTATTCATCATCAATATATACACGTTAATGTTTTTAGCACTAATAGCGGAAAGAAAAAACTTTATACAGCACCTTTCGCAACCTCAGGAAGTCCCAAAGCGTTTTACAGCCAATTCAGTACTTTCTGAAGTGTAGTCACTAGTGTTATGTAAAAAAACATGGCAGCCAATTTGCACTCAACAAGAACCCACAATCAGCAATGTGATGAAGAACAGATAATCTGTTTTTGTGATGTGGATTAAGGGATAAATATTGGTCAGGACACCAGGGATAAGTCCCCTGCTCTCCTTTGAAATAGTGCCATGGGATCTTTTGTGCTCATCTGAGGGGGCAGACAGCATTTAATGGGACAGAATGTAGAGCACCATTGATGGAACACGCAACAACCCAAAACTTGCGATCTGTCAAGGTACGCCTTGAAGATTGTATGGCTCAGAGATGTGGACCATATACAGTAGACACCTCAAATCGCTGGAGAAATACCACCCACCAACGATGTCTCCGCAAGATCCTGCAAATCCACTGGGAGGACAGACGCACCAACATTAGCGTCCTCGACCAGGCCAACATCCACAGCATCGAAGCACTGACCACACTCAACCAGCTCCGTTGGGCGGGCCATATTGTTCGCATGCCTGTCACAAGACTCCCAAAGCAAGCGCTCTACTCGGAACTCCTACACGGCAAGCGAGCCCCAGGTGGGCAGAGGAATCATTTCAAGGACACCCTCAAGGCCACCTTGATAAAATGCAACATTCCCACTGACACCTGGGAGTCCCTGGCCAAAGACCACCCTAAGTGGAGGAAGAGCATCCAGGAGGGCGCTGAGCACCTCGAGCCTCGTCGCCGAGAGCATGCAGAAAGCAAGCGCAGGCAACGGAAGGAGTGTGCGGCAAACCAGACTCCCACCCACCCTTTCCTTCAACGACTGTCTATCACACCTGTGACAGAGACTGTAATTCCCCTATTGGACTGTTCAGTCACCTAAGAACTCACTTTTAGAGTGGAAACGAGTCTTCCTCGATTTCGAGGGACTGCCTATGATGATGATGGCAGATCATCCAAACTAACTGTAAAATCAGCATTGCTGATAGAGGTGGGCTATTTGCCCAACAACTGCTCAGCAATTGCCCACAAATATCTTATGGCATAGGGCCAGCTTTCACTAGCATAAGGGTCATTATAAATAAAAAATGTAAAAGTAAAAAATGATGCACAAACACTGAAAATTAGTGTATGCAAATATTGGCCCGGATTAAAATGTTTAAAATTATTTTTCAAAAAATGTAATTTTAATTTTATTTGGTGTAATTAAAGGGACTTTTAATTAAATTTGAAAATCAGACCATTTATATTTATTAGAGTGGTCTAAATTGTTTAATTACTTGGGGATTCCATTACAGGTCATTCGGAGATTCCGTTCAGAAATGACTGCAATCGAAACCTCCTTTCTCATTGGAGGACCTGGCCCACATGGTCCCAGGGACGCTTCCGAACCACCCGAGTCCCTAGCATCCGTGGGTCTTTACACAAGATCACAAGAAATAGGAGGAGGAGGCCATTTGACCCCTCGAGCCTGCTCCACCATTCAATAAGATCATGGCTGATCTGATCATGGACTCAGTTCCACTTCCCTGCCCGCTCCCCATAACTCTTTATTCCCTTATCGCTCAAAAATTTGTCTATCTCCGCCTTAAATATATTCAAAGACTCAGCCTCCACCGCTCTCTGGGGCAGCGAATTCCATAGATTTACAACTTAGTGAGGAAATTCCTCCTCATCTCTGTTTTAAATGGGCAACCCCTTATTCTAAGACTATGTCCCCTCGTTTTAGTTTCCTCCATGAGTGGAAATATCCTATCAGTATCCATCTTGTCCAGCCCTCTCATTATCCTTTCTTAAATACGGAGACCAAAACTGTACACAGTACTCCAGGTGTGGCCTCACCAATACCCTGTACAGTTGTTGCTTTTATACTCTATCCCCCTTGCAATAAAGGCCAACATTCCATTTGCCTTCCTGATTACTTGCTGTACCTGCATACTAACTTTGTGTGTTTTAGGCACAAAGACCCCCAGGTCCCTCTGTACTGCAGCACTCTGCAAATTTTCTCCATTTAAATTATAATTTGCTTTTCCATTATTTCTGCCAAAGTGGATAACCTCACATTTTCCCACATTATACTCCATCTGCCAAATTTTTGCTCACTCATTTAGCCTGTCTATATCCCTTCACAATTTGCTTTCCCACCCATCTTTGTATCATCAGCAAACTTGGCTTCATTACACTCGGTCCCTTCATCCAAGTCAATAATATAGATTGTAAATAGTTGAGGCCCCAGCCCCGATCCCTGAAGCACCCTACTAGTTACTATTTGCCAACCGGAAAATGTCCCTCTGTTTTCTGTTAGTTAACCAATCCTCTGTCCATGCTAATATATTACCCCTAACTCCGTGAACTTTTATCTTATGCAGTAACCTTTTATGTGGCACCTTATTGAATACCTTTGGAAATCCAAATACACCATTGGTTCCCCTTATCCACCCTGCTCATTACATCCTCGAAGAACTCCAGCAAATGTGTCAAACATGATTTCCTTTTCATAAAACCATGCTGACTCTGCTTGATTGAATTATGCTTTTCCAAATGTCTTGCCACTGCTTCCTTAATAATGGACTCCAGCATTTTCCCAATGACAAATCTTAGGCTAACTGGTCTATAATTTCCTGCTTTTTGTCTGCCTCTTTTTTTAAATAGGGGAATTACATTTGTGGTTTTCCAATCCGCTTGGACCTCCCTTGAATCCAGGAAATTTTGGTGGATTACAACCAATTCATCCACTATCTCTGCAGCCACTTCTTTAAGGACCCTAGGATGCAAACCATCAGGTCCAGAGGACTTGTCCACTTAATGGGCTCAAAATTGGCCCACTCCTTTTTTCGGGGCACTCACCTGGCCGCTGTGTTGCCTCTCCCGGGGCTTGGCGCAGCATGGCCAGTCGATTGGGGGACAGAGTTAGGGCCCTGCGCCAGAAACAGTGCCGGCAGCTCTCCACATGCGCATTGGAGTATGCGCGCATGCGCAGTAGCTCCTGCCCCCAGCCTCTGTGTGCGTGCTGCAGTGTGGAACCCGATGCGCCCCGCCCCTATCCCAGGCCGAGTGGCCTCCCACACAGGCCAGCCCACTGCCTTCCCGGGCTAGAAGGCCACAACAGGCAGGTTGATGCGGGGCCCAAGCCGGGGCGACGGGGAGGGAGTTTTGTTCCTGGTTGGGGGGAGGGGGGAATTCAGAACTGCAGGGTGGATTCGATCACCGACCCCCGCTATGGGGGTAGGGGGTTCCGATCCCGAGGGCGGTCCGATCCCCAGACGTGTCCGATCTCTGACCCCAGGTGCTGTTCTGATCCTGGAGGGTCTGATCCCCAACCCCGGGAAGTAAGGTTGTTTGTAAGGGGCAGGCTGATGGTGGATGAGCTTTGGCGGCTGGGAGAACATAAGAACATAAGAATTACAAGCAGGAGGTTTTTTTATTTGGATATTTTGAAAAGATTATGTAAATGTGTTTTGTCTCTTTACTTCTTTTATTTTTGTAGTTTAAGCTTGAATGCTTCTGTTGTATCGTAAATTAACTTTGCAAAGTTTGTCATATGATGTCCAGTATAGCTGCTTGATCCTATTCACATTCTTTAGTCAAGTCATTAAGTTCTGCTGGCCTCTGATGTACTTACCTGCGCTGATTTCTTAACTCTCCGCAAGGGTTTTCTGTGCGGCTACAAGTGGCCACATATGCTGGCCTAAGTTAGCTTGGAGTAACTATTAGCTGTCCAAAGTGGCCTAAGTGGCCAAAATGGACATAGGTGGCTGGTAATGTGCCCTTTTGAAAAAAACTAAACTAAACAAAAAAAAATCCGAACTGACTCACTTACACTGGTGCACACCGAATGTGCAAAATGGGGATTTTTAAGATACTCCAGAAAAATCAAGTTGCTCCAAAAAAAAGGAGCAACTCCTGGCCAATTTTAAGCCCTTAATCCCATTATTTTACCAAGTACTACTTCTTTAGTGGTAGTGATTGTATTAAGTTCCTCCCTCCCAATAGCCCCTTGATTCTCCACTATTGGGATGTTTTTAGTGTCTTCTGCTGTGAAGACCGATACAAAATATTTGTTCAAAGTCTCTGCCATTTCCCTGTTCCCCATTATTAATTCCTCTAGGGGACCAACATTTACTTTAGCCACGCTTTTCCTTTTTATGTAGCTGTAGAAACTGTTACTATCTGTTTTTATATTTCGTGCTAGTTTACTTTCATAATCTATCTTCCCCCTCTATTATTTTTTTAGTTGTTCTTTGCTGGCTTTTAAAAATTTCCCAATCCTCTGGCCCCCCACTAGTCTTGGCCACATTATATGCCCTTGTTTTCAATTTGATACCATCCCTTATAGAAACATAGAAAATAGGTGCAGGAGTAGGCCATTCGGCCCTTCGAGCCTGCACCACCATTCAATATGATCATGGCTGATCATTTCCTTTGTTAGCCACGGATGGTTATCCTTTCTCTTAGTCTTTCCTTCTCATTGGGATATATTTTTATTGAAAGTTATGAAATATCTCCTTAAATGTCTGCTCATCAACCGTCCCAATACTTTAATCTATTTTCCCAGTCCACTTAAGCCAACTCTGCCTTCATACCTTTGTGGTCTCCTTTATTTAAACTTAGGACACTGGCTAGAGATCCAACTTTTTCACCCTCCAAATGAATTTGAAATTCAACCATGTTATGGTCACTCTTCCTAGAGGATCCTTTACTGTGAGAGAATGTATTCATCCTGTCTCATTGCACAGTATCAGATCTAAGAAAGCCTGCTCCCTGGTTAGATTCGCAACGTACTGTTCAATGTAACTATCCCCGATATATGAACTCTTCGTCAAGGCTACCCAGGCCAATTTGCTTTGTACAATCAACTTGAAGGTTAAAATCTCACATGATTACTGCCGTTCCTTTTTTACAAGCCTCCTTTATTTCTTGATTTATACTCTGTCCAACAGTGTATCTACGGTTAGGGGATCTATAGAATACGCCCAACAGCGACTTTTTCCCCTGATTATTCATTATCTCCACCCAAACTGATTTAACATCTTGATCTTCTAAGCCAATATCGTTTCTCACTAATGCACTGATCTCATCCTTTATTAACAGTGTCACGTATCTTACATTATTATATATAACTCTATCCTAACATGCTATACATGACTGTAATAAGATATGACCTGTAACCACCAGCATACCTTACCACCAGGGGTGCACTTGCAAGAGACAGGTATATAAGGACAGGTCTCAGGCAAGTGGAGCATTCCAGAGCTGTGAAATAAACATGCAGGTCCAGATTGACCTTGACTTCACTACATGCCTCGTGTGAACCTGTACTGAGGGGACAGGACTTTACAGCGGCGACGAGTTACGGGATTACAAAATCCACAGAATGGCGAACAACGGATCAGATGAAAAGTACAATGCGGCAGACAATTGGGAGGACTTTATAGAAAGGCTCCAGCAAAGATTTGTAACCAAAGACTGGTTAGGCGTCGATAAGGCAGCCAAGAGAAGAGCCCATCTCTTGACCAGCTGTGGCTCGAAAACATACGCTTTAATGAAAGATCTGTTGGCACCCGAGAAACCAGCAAGCAAGTCGTTTGAAGAATTGAGCACACTGGTAAGAGACCACCTAAAGCCAGCGAGCAGCCTACACATGGCCAGACACAGGTTCTACAACTACAGACGCTGTGTGGGCCACAGCATACCCGACTTCGTGGCGGAACTTCGGAGGTTGGCTAGTTTATGTGAGTTCTCCGATGAACTGAGGAGAGAAATGCTGAGAGACTTTTTCATTGAAGGAATAGGCCACGCAGGCATATTCCGAAAGCTCATAGAGACCAAGAACCTGACCTTAGAGGCAGCAGCACTGGTTGCACAGACATTCTTGGTAGGGGAAGAAGAAACGAGGTTGATTTACAATGCAGGTACGACAACTAACGAAATATCGGAACAAGAAGTTCACAGCACTAAACAAGCTGCTACCCCGACACACAGACAAAACCAGGAGAACAGGCTCTCAACAGCAGGCAGAAGCCATCAAGGGGCACAGGAACGGCCGTTCACACCTCATCAACCCACAATGCGAGCAATCAACTACAAACTGAGAGAAGCTCAAGAGAGATCAGCAGACGCAGCTCATTCTTTGGGAACACTTTCAACAATGGAACAGGTCTGTGCTGGAGGTGTGGGGGTGGGCACTCATCAAGGGGATGTTGATTTCAGCAGGCTGTTTGCAGAAATTGTGAATATACAGGGCATTTGGCCCGCATGTGCAAAAAAACGGCAGCACGGCTGGTATACGAATCGGATGGGTCGGAAAGCAGACCAGAAGATGGTGGGGACAGTACCTGGGACACCGATGTACAGCGGGTCAACACGATCAATGGCCGCTGCTCCTACAACAGGACGCCTCCTATAATGATGAGGGTCCTACTCAGTGGGATATCTGTCAATATGGAGCTGGATACGGGAGCGAGTCAATCTCTCATGGGCGCTCAACAATTTGAACAACTGTGGCCGCATAAAAGAGACAGACCAAAACTCACAAGGGTCGACACCAAACTAAGGACCTATACCAAAGAAATCGCACCAGTCCTTGGCAGCGCCATGCTCTCTGTCACACACAAAGGGACAGTGAACCGACTTCCCTTGTGGATTGTCCCCGGAGACCCCCCAGCACTGCTGGGGTGAAGCTGGCTGGCAAAACTAAACTGGAAATGGGATGATGTCCATGCCATGTCATTAGAGGAACGGACCTCCTGCTCAACAGTTATAAAGCGATTTGAACATCTCTTTCAGCCAGGTGTGGGCACTTTCAAAGGGGCCAAAGTCAAAATCTACATCACACAGGATGCTAGACCGGTCCATCACAAGGCCAGAGCTGTACCCGATGTGATGAGGGAAAAGATTGAACACGAACTAGACAGGCTTCTGCGGGAAGGCATTATATCACCTATGGAATTTAGCGACTGGGCAAGTCCCATCGTCCCAGTCATGCAGCCTGATGGATCCGTACGAATCTGTGGGGACTACAAATCTACCATAAACAGAGTCTCCCTACAGGACCAGTACCCGCTGCCCAGAATGGAGGACTTATTTGCCACATTGGCTAGAGGTAAACTTTTCTCAAAATTAGACCTCACATCTGCGTACATGACGCAAGAATTGACCGAGGAAACCAAGCTACTCACCACCATCAATACACATCGAGGCCTTTTCATGTACAATCGATGCCCATTCGGCATCAGGTCGGCAGCTGCCATATTCCAGTGCAACATGGAGAGTCTGCTCAAGTCCATCCCAGGGACGGTTGTATTTCAAGACGACATACTTATCACGGACAGGGACACCGACTCCCATCTCCGTAATTTGGAGGAAGTACTAAAGCGGTTGGATCGGGTAGGCCAACGAGTCAAGAAATCCAAGTGCCTGTTTCTCGCACCCGAGGTTGAATTTTTGGGCAGAAGGATTGCCGCTGATGGAATCCGCCCAACAGGGTCCAAAACAGAAGCAATTCGCCTGGCACCCAGGCCCCGGAATGTCTCAGAACTGCGCGCCTTTCTCGGGCTACTCAATTACTTTGGGAACTTTATGAAGAACTTAAGCACGCTGCTGGAGCCTCTCCACATGCTACTCAGGAAGGGGTGCAATTGGTTTTGGGGGGAACGCCGAGGAACGCACCTTCAATAAGGCACGCAACCTTCTGTGTTCCAACAGTGTTTTGACTTTCTTTGACCCAGGTAAAAAGCTAGTTCTCACATGCGATGCGTCAGCGTATGGGGTCGTGTGCGTTTTTCAACATGTCAATAGTGTGGGCAAATTATAACCCATAGCTTATGCCTTCAGGTCACTTTCGCGGGCGGAGCACGGGTACGGAACGATAGAGAAGGAGGCACTCGCGTGCGTGTACAGTGTCAAAAAGACGCACCAATAGATTTTCGGGGCCAAGTTCGCGTTAGAAACCGACCACAAGCCCCTCACGTCCCTCCTATCCGAGAGCAAGGCAATAAACGCCAACACCTCGGCGCGAATTCAACGGTGGGCACTCATGCTGGCGTCCTACAACTATACCATAAGGCACAGACCAGGCACAGACAACTGTGCCGACGCGCTCAGCAGGCTACCCCTGGCGACCACGGAAGAGTCTGACAAACAGGACTGTGAGATAGTCATGGCAATCAATGTCTGTGAGTCCACAGGTTCGCCCATGATGGCTCGCCAAATCAGAGCCTGGACGGCCAGCGACCCCACGTTATCCTTAGTAAAAAGATGTGTCCTAACCGGTGACTGGGCAGAGGCTCGCGATGCCTGCTCTGAGGAATTAAAACCCTTTCACAGGCGCATGCATGAGCTATCACTACAAGCAGACTGCCTGATGTGGGGCAGCCGAGTAGTCATGCCTCTGCGAGGCAGAGAGGCATTTGTCCAGGAGCTCTACCGCGAGCACCCGGGGATCGTTCTCATGAAGGTCATAGCCAGATCCCACGTCTGGTGGCCTGGTATTGACGCGGACTTGGAGCTCTGCGTCCGAAGGTGCACCATTTGTGCCCAACTCAGCAATGCCCCCAGGGAGGCTCCACTGAGCCCCTGGCCCTGGCCTACCAAACCGTGGTCGCGGGTGCACGTAGACTATGCGGGCCCATTCATGGGCAAAATGTTCCTCGTAGTTGTAGATGCATTTTCAAAGTGGATCGAATGCACCATTTTAAACTCAAGCACAACCTCCACCATTGTGGAGAGCCTCGCAACCATATTTGCAACGCACAGAATCCCTGATATATTGGTCAGTGACAATGGTCCGTGCTTCACCAGCGCAGAATTCCAAGAGTTCATAATTGACCACGGCATAAATCACGTCAAGACGGCACCGTTCAAGCCGGCCTCCAACGGCCAGGCGGAGAGAGCAGTGCAAATCATTAAACAAGGCATGCTTAAAATCCAAGGTCCCACGCTGCAGGGTCGCCTGTCGTGACTGCTGCTGGCATACAGATCTCGTCCGCACTCACTGACTGGGATCCCCCCCGCGCAACTGTTGATGAAAAGGACTTTAAAAACAAGGCTCTGGTTAATCCTCCCAGACATGCACGAAATCGTTGAGGCAAAGCGCCGTAAGCTGACTGAGTACCATGACAGAAATTCGAGGGGGAGATGGAATGAGATAGGGGACCAAGTGTTTGTACTAAACTATGGCAGGGGTCCCAAATGGCTTGCAGGGACAGTAACGGGCAAGGAAGGAAACAGGCTACTGGTAGTACAAATGGACAATGGCAAAACCTGCCGGAGGTATGTAGACCAAGTCAAAAGCAGATTTACCAACAACACTGCGGAACCAGAGGCAGACTACAATGTGGAACTCGCACCACACCTGGTGGACAGACAGAGGGAACAACCTGAGGAAAGGACAATCCCAACAGACAGCCCAGGCGAGTCAACAACAATCACACCAATCGAAACAGACAGCCCAGGCGAGATACCAGCAACCACACCCAAAGAAAAACAGACACCAAGGCAAACAACTGAACCACAACTCAGACGCTCCACGCGAGAGCGTAGAACACCTGAGAGACTAAACCTATAAAGACAATAAGACCTTGGGGGAGGGTAATGTCATGTATCTTACATTATTATATATAACTGTATCCTAACATGCTATGCATGACTGTAATAAGATATGACCTGTAACCACCAGCATACCTTACCACCAGGGGTGCACTTGCAAGAGACAGGTATATAAGGACAGGTCTCGGGCAAGTGCAGCATTCCAGAGCTGTGAAATAAAGGTGCAGGTTCAGAGTGACCTTGACTTCACTACATGCCTCGTGTGAATCTGTACTGAGGGGACAGGACTTTACAAACAGAGCTTCTTCACTTCCTTTTCCTTTCTGTCTGTCCTTTCGAATTGTCAAATACCCCTGAATATTTAGTTCCCAGCCTTGGTCGCCTTGCAACCACATCTCTGAAATGGTTATCAGATCATCCCCATTTGCATCTATTTGTGCCGTCAACTCATCTATTTTGTTACAAATGCTGCGTGCATTCAGATAAAGAGCTTTTAAATGGGTTTTTTTTCAAACTCTTTTTTCCCGCTTTGACCCCACTTTCTGATTCACTTTTCTGTTTATACATTCTGTCCCTTCCTGTCATGCTCTGGTTTTCATTTCCCCCAGTGTGACCCTGCTCCAGACGTATGCCTGGAAGCCCAGGATCCGAAATCTCCGTAGCTCTGCAGCCTGGAGGCAAGTTTGGAAATGTTTTGTGGGCCAGAGACGTACTTCGGAGGTTGAGCTCCCTACAACTGACGTGTTTTTGGATGATGTCGCCGAGGGGCAGCATGTAGCTGAGAAATCGAAGGGGGGAAAAGGATAGATCCTTGGGGGACAACAGAGATAACGGTGCGGGAGGAGGTAGATAAGCCATTGCAGGTCATTCTCTGGCTCCGACTGGATAGATAACATGATAACATAGAAACAGGAGTAGGCCATTCAGCCCCTCGAGCCTGCTCCGCCATTCAATGGCTGATCTGCGACCTAACTCCATATACCTCTGGCCCATATCCGTCAATACATTTAATTAAAAGAATCTCAAGATTTAGAATTAACAATTGATTCAGTATCACTTGCCGTTTGCAGAAGAGAGTTCCAAATTGCTACCACCCTGTGTGTAGAAGTGTTTCTTCATTTCACTCCAGAATGGAACCAGGAGACTTCATTCCCTTCCAGCTTTTTTTTTTGAGGTCACTGGGCCAGATTGTTGTGGGACCTGGCACGGCCCTCTGGTTAAAAGGAGGATGTTGATGTACGCCAGGGAGTCGCTAAGGTTTGTGGGGGAGAGGTTGGAGGGCAAACTCCGCAGATTGCAGTGCCACCTCTTCAGATCCAGAATCGGTTTGGTTGAATTAAAGGAGAAGCTCGATAAGTACACAAGGGAGAAAGGAATAGAAAGATAGGTTGATAGGGTGAGATGAAGCAAAGCGGGAGGAGGCTCGTGTGCAACACAAACACCGGCACAGGCCAGTTGGGCCAAATGGTCTGTTTTTGTGCTGTAAAATTCTATGTAATTCTACATACTCTTTTACAAAACTTTAAACTCCAGATGAAAATAACCTGTTGGTAGCTCAATTGTTGCAAATGTTGACAAATCTGTGGATATTAAGATGAGGAAGAGCTGATGTTGTAGAGCAGGGGAGTTATCCCCAGTGTCTTGGCCAATATTTATCTCTCAATCAACATAACAAAACAACAGATTATCTGGTCATTATCACATTGCTGTTTGTGGGAGCTTGCTGTGTGTAAATTGGCTGCTGCGTTTCCCACATTACAACACTCCAAAAGTACTTCATTGGCTGTAAAAGAGCTTTGAGACGTCTGGTGGTCGTGAAAGGTGCTATATGAATACAAGTATTTATTCTTTCGTAGATCCTTGGTTTCCATGCTATGCTTCTGGTCTCTTCTAATAACCAAATTTTGCCCAAGCCCGGTTTCTGGCATATTACCAGAGTTACGCTGTTTATCTGGGCCAGAAGTGCATCAGAAATATTTGGACAAAGTTTCCCGATCTATAATTCGAATTTGACACCGCGCAGCGTGTCCAGTCACCTCGGGAGGGTGGAGCCTGCTGTCTGCCCTGAAAAAATGATGCCGCACCTTCTGCGCACACGCGACAAAAAAGTGACGTTTTTGACGTTGTTGCAATGACGCGCATGTGGAGTACAGCTCAGAGTTGGCAATCGGCCATTTTTAAAGAGCCAGTTGTGTGTGTCAGAACATTGAGTGCTATGTGAGAGCATTGGAAAAATCGCAGCTGCAGCCGTACAAGATGCAACGTGGTGCAAAGACCTAGAATTTCTCACAGGACGAAGTGGAGGTCCTAGTTATTGTGATTGAGAACAGATGGCAGGAGCTGGACACCAACAGAGGTCACATAAACGTTCCATCCAAAGAAATGAAGAAACCCTGGAACCAAGTTGCAGAAGATTACTGTGCAATGATGACCACCACGAGATCTGGAGGCCAGTGTAAAAAGAAGTGGTGGGACCTTGGTCAAGTAGTTAGTGTAAGTAATATTTTCATTTATTTAATGCAATTGCAATTGTAAGTGTGACCATCTGTATATGCCCCACCCAGCAGAAAGACACCCTTTCTAAAAAGTTATGTTTTCATCTTGGCAGAAGAAAGTGACACACAACAAACAAGAAAGAACCCGAACAGGAGGAGGCCTGGCAAATCTGCAGCTACTTACACCCTTGGGCTACAGGGTCGCTGCTTTGATGGGTCCTGTCTGGAGAAAAGCAACCACCACTGCACAAGCTGGGCCCACACTCGAGGGAGAGGGTAAGTCCTGCAAATACCACAGTCTGGCTTTGCTAAATGTTAAGTACTGTGCGGGCTCGCCATGCTTCGGTTCCTGGGAATATCTCCGTCAGCTACGCTTCGGTTGATGCAATTTGCCATCATTCATCGTGGTCCTTCAAATCAGCCTGCTGCCTGCACTGTGTGAGCCTACTCATGCCACCCACCCTGCCCCCTCCTCTGATGCTAACCATTTGTCTGTGTTCTGTTACATTTTGCAGAACTTGAGGCCAACCCTGACAATGTGGAAGAAAATTCAGAGGAGGACCAGCCTGAACAGGATAACATCATCCAATCCCACCCTCCAGACCAAGAACATGGGGGTAAGGGGGAGGGGATGGAGCTGGATGAAGCCCCCATTGTTTTACTGACTTTGGAGGAGGTGCCGTTTATTGCGGTGACTGCCCCTTCTGTGGACTAGTGGTTTGAATGCTGGTGGGACATTCCATGGTTTCCGAATGTCCGAGGCTGTGGGTCCTAGTGGTGTGGTGCAGCGAGGCACACTCAGGGCACCACCTTCTGAGGCTCCGAGCCCCAGTTTGTGGGGTGCAGCGAGGCACATCCAGGGTGAGGAGGGGAAGGGGAGCTCGACAGCACTCTCCTGAGGTGCAGGATCTAACAGTTGTGCTTCAGATGATGGCAATGAGTGCGGAGAGCATTGACCTTACGTGATCACTCCTGGACACCATCAGTGGGGTGGGTGATGAGGTAGCGGGACTGTCGGGAGAAGTAACAGCAATCTCACAAGAAATGGGAATGATGTCAGTGACCATGAGGGAGGGAATGTCACAGGTAGCTGATGCGCTGTCAGTGAACATCAGGGAGGGAATGTCAGAGATGGTGCAAACACTATCAGTGAACATGAGGGAGGGAATGTCACAGGTAGCTGAGAGAGTTTTGCTCAACATGAGGGAGGGAATATTGCAGATCATTGAGACACAGTCAGGGAGCATGAGGCACGGCATGTTGGTGTTAGCTGCTGCAATAAGGGAACACACCCAGACCCCGCGCCCATTGACAGAATCAACTGCCACTCCCACTCCAATCCACACACCAGCCTCTGAAGAGCCCCAAGCCGGGCCCCCCACATTGCCGCCCCCACGCCCCCCCCCCCCCCGCCCCCCTTCAACAGGTGCGCACTACCCAAGATCTTAGAAAGAATAAGCTTGGTACCAACCCCAGAAACACTGCGTCACCGCCTGCGGGCAGGGATGGAGTCACCAAGAACAAGCGCAGCGGACAGTCTTAGAATAAGATAGAGGAGAGATGGGTGCAGCCTTTCTTTGCTGCTGCTGTTGTTGTTATTATTATTACTGTTGTAACTGTTCTCAAATTAAAAGATTTTTGTAAGTTTACAAATGTAAAAGTTAGTAAGTGATCTTAAAGTTTTTAAGTGATCTTAGAGTTTGTAAGTTATCGTAACTGAAAACTTTAAAGTTTGATACAAGAATAATTTTATTAAAGTTAAGTTAAGTACAAAGAACTGTTTGTTAAACTTTTGAATAAAATATAATTTACATTAAAACTGAATCATTTACATTATTTGTTCAATTAGTAACACAACTTTTGAAGTAAACAAGAATTATTTCCATCATTTGTTCCATTAACACAACACAACATTACAGAATAGCTCCAAACAGTAAACATGGTCCATGTGGAATAGTTACCGCTGAGCCTTCAGGCAGCAAAGCGTTCACGGATGAGCTGCTGGCACAAGGCTCGAGCAATCGTTAAAGGGGCACGACAGCCCGCCCTCCTCAGACATCGTGCTCTGGGTTTAGGTAGTTGCATGACTTCCTCGTCCTCGTGCTCGTCATCTGCATCTTCATCTCCATCATCAGCCACCATCACCTCAGGTGGGTCTTCTACTACCAGCTGCTGCTGCCTCATGATGGCTAAGTTGTGCAGCATGCAGCACACAACAGTGAACTGACCCACAATCTCAGAGGAGTATAGCAAGCAGCCTCCAGAATGGCCCAAGCATCACAAATGTTGTTTCAAGATGCCAATGGTCCTCTCTATTATGCTGCACGTCGCAATGTGTGACATGTTATATTCCCGCTCAGCTTCCACCTGGGTTACGCTTAGGGGCTTTATGAGCCAGGTGGTGAGGCCGTACCCTTTGTCTCCCAGTAACCAGTTCTGCTCTTTTGGCTGCTGCTGAAACATGGCTGATAGAACGCTCTCGCGTAGGATGAATGCCTCATGGGTGCTCCCAGGGTATCTTGCATCGACTGACCTGATGCGATGCATGTCATCGCACACGAGCTGCACATTAATGGAGTGGAAGCCTTTTCTGTTCCTGTACACCTCGGAATCCTCCAAAGGTGCTCGCAAAGCGATGTGGGTACAATCAATGCATTTCTGTACCTTTGGGATGCCAGCAATCCTGGAGAAGCCCATAGCCCTGTCACGCATTGCCTGGGAGATCATGGGGAACTTTTTGTTGTCATTCCTCCGTGCATATAGTGCAGCAGTCACCTGCCGAATGCAGACATGTGTTGCATGTTGAGAAATGGCGCCCATATCCCCAGCTGTAGCTTGAAACGATCCGGAGGCACAGAATGAAAGTGCAGCTGGAACCTTCACTTCAACTGACAAAGCAGTCCTCTTGATGATTCGAGGTTGCAGGTCTGCTTTCACCAACTCACAGATCTCAGTTACAACTTCTTTACAGAAACGCAACCTTCTGACACAGTGTGCATCACTCAGGTGGAGGTGTGAACGCCTGTCTTGATATACCCAAGGTGGGTAAGGCCTCCTGCCCAGCACCCTAGGGGCTCTGATGTTCCTCATGCGATCACGTTGAATCAATGGTCTCCTACGTAGCACCATCATGCAGAAGACTCGCACAAGGTATGGCATTATCAGTATTGCCCCCCAAAATTAAATTTTACTTTCGCAAGAAGTTCAAAACGGCAGGAAGGCAGGCAGGACAGGTTCTTTGGTCTCTCCCCAAGGTCTGTATGGATGGACCATACCCAAGTCTTGTGACTTCTCCTCTCCTCCCTTCCCCCGAAACTCACTGCAGTCTTCAGAAGCCTTCTGATTGGCACCTCCCTCTCTGGGCTCAGTGTGCATAAGCCTTCCAATCGGCGCCTTGCTCTCTCCCCTCCCCGGACTTGTTTTCCAGCCGAGCCCTGAGCCCGTGTCCGGGTGCGGGGCTAATTCTGCCGGCCAAAGTTTGAAGACCTTCGGTGGTGGTGGCGTGTATGTAAGAAAAAAAATGAAAACTCAAGAAATCCAAAAAACTTCCATTTACTACAGGTTAAAAAAAAGTTGAACTTTATTATTGATTTTTAGAATGTTCTTGACTCCCTCCAAAATCTTCGATTAAAAACAATGGCATCTTCTAGCGCTGATTTCTCAATGTGCGCTGCTTTCTGCTAACTCACCAGAAGGTTTTTCAGGAGTGGCCAGACACGCCGATCTAGGAGGAAAGTTTTTTGTCCAAACTGCGAAAAATTATGAAAACCAGCGCAGACATGAGGGAGCTCATCTCGAAAAATCATAACTCAGTCAGTCAGGCCGGCACAGATCGCAGGGGGAAACTTTGAAAAAAAAATATGCCAGAAAAAACGGCACGTGCCAAAAAAGCAGCGCAAATGACCCGGGAAAATTGAGCCCAATATCTTGCTAGTTAAGATTCGCATCTGAACCTTCTTTGTTCTAACTTTTATTGCTGCTATACCAAGATTTGAAAATATTATTTCCCGGTATGATACACAGACGTATCTTTTTTCCTGAATGATCAAGTTCCCCAGAGTACCTATTTCAACAGAGATTATACGATCTTGAATACCAAGCAATTGACCCAGGGTGCTATGGACTGTAGATAACCTTACTGCTCAGGGAATCTTGTAGTATGAAGCAGCATTCAGGTAAATTTGGACCGACATCCCCAAAAAATACAACGGACTGAATTTAGGGTGTAAGTACCAACAGACCCCATCTTGTGCAAAGATATTAGGCATCAGTAATAAAACAAATATGCGACTAAAAACAAGATTAACTGAGATTTAAATGTCTGATTGCGAGATTTTTATGATTAATTTGTTTAATCGCTTGACATCTTTGACTCTTCAGTAATTCTAATCTTTCCACAATCTAAACTCTCTCTGATTTCTGCGGCTGTTAAACAGCATCGAATGTTTGTTATTTGATTAGCACTTTTGAAGATTTCAAATTTCAGAAAATAAATGCTGATTGGTTCAGGTATATTTTTATTGATAAACCTAGGTGAGGAATTACTGGGGCCAAGAATGCCAGGACAACATCCTTCTGACTGTCATATCAACAATGCAGTTTGATTTAAATTATTTCATTGAATATTTTGAAAATCTCAGTAACTGAAGGACAGTGATCATAGGCACAATGACGGACGGGCCCAGTTCTGCTCCACTGGGAAAGGCCTGGAAATCTCCGGGCAGCATAGTGAGGTTCAGAACCCTGACCTGACCCACACACAGCGAAGTGGAGTGGAGCAGAGCAGGAAATCTACCCTAGTCTTTCTGGTTTCCTCATCAACAGGGAAGTCACACAAGACAGCCTTGAACACTCTGTTCTGGAACGCAGCATTATACAGAGAGTTGACTGCAAGTACAGTGATTAGAAGTTCCAGACTCTCATCTAAAAACTACCTTTCATCAATTTGTCCAATATGTAGTACATTTTTGTGTTGATGTAAAGCAAATGTGGCCCAACACTGACACAAAAGTTGTTTTCCCACAGGTCAGATTGAGAGTGAACTCCTCCCAGCACATTAAAGTTAAGTAGAATTGCAGTGTAGTGCAATTCCAGTTTGACAAGAACCTGCTTAACCTCACAAAGATTACGACGTGACTCTTAGTGATACCACTCCATGGGGCATCTCTGAATACTCTAATAGAACAAAGTAAATCAGACACAGCAAGATCAGCTCAAGGACTGGCACTGTACTCGTTGCCATAGTGCTGTGCCAGTCCTCAAGCTCATCCAGCGGCTTCAGGAACCCACATCTAAATCGCAATTTCAAAACTGAATTATGGATCAAACTCCTTCCCTTTGCAGTGGTGTCATTTTCTTATATTTCTATCCCTTACCAATAGACCCTCTCCAGTCCCAACTCTCCAGTTTGACTCCTTACTGGGGTACGACTTAGGAACATAGGAATTGCTAGACCAAAAAAGATCAGGGTCCATCCAGCTCGCCTTCTACAATCCTGGTGGTCGTGTGATACAACGATAATGGAGTTGTGGAATCATCATAGCAATCGATCTCTACCAATTAAACTAGAACAGGACCCAGAATGAGGCGAGGAAACCCCCAATGGGGGAGAGCTTTGGGAACCATGGGCCCAAAGTCAGCTGTTCCTCCCAAGCACGCTACACTTAGCACACATCATGTCTCAAATTACGCACAGAATCATGCAGCACAGGAGGAGACCATTTGACCCATCGTGCTGGTGCCGGCTCTTTGTAAGAGCTCTTCCAAGAGTCCCACTCCCTTGCTCTTTCTCTGTAGCCCGGCAAATGTTTCCGTTTCAAGTATACATCCAATTCCCTTTTGAAAGTTACTGTTGAGTCTGCTTCTACCACCCTTTCAGGGAATGTATTCCAGATCATAATTTGCTGCATAAATTCTCCTCATTTCCCCTCACATTCTTTTGCCAATTAAATGTGTGTCCTCTGGTTACTGTCCCTCCTGCCACTGGAAACAATTTCTCCTTGTACTGTGTCCCAAAATATTATTTTCTGAAAGAAATCCATCTAATTTGCATTGTTATGAATCAATACTACCTGCTTCCAGCATCTCCCGCTGGAGCCGGTTCCATAGATTGACCACTTGCTCACAGAAATATCGTTTCCACAGATTTGGTCTGAACAGCCCAGTGAGTGCTCCATTGCTGTGCTAACAGTTGCCTGTTCCAGCTGATCAAAGCACTGCTCCCATTGTTTAGTCCCAGCCTAGCTGGCTGGAAATCACCCATCCTCTTTAGGAGAAAGGTCTGCGTTTATAAATACACTCACACCCAGAGCGCTCTTCCGACAACCAGAAACTGAAACGTTTCGAGCGCAGGGAGGGAAGAATCTTAGCTCTCCAAACGTTTACATTAAGGGCAGGTAAGCTTTACAAAATATTCAAGAGGCAGGGAACTGCAATGGATGCCCTGAGGACTTTGTAAACCAGTTGTAACACTGCACTGGATTTCCTGATCATGTGGTGTCAAACTGAATTAAGGCTCGACTATCGTCTCGAGGGAACATCGCTCCATTTTGCTTGGGAGCTGAGGTGGGCCTGACGCTGAAGTTACACTGAAGTTTTGCACTGTTGCAAAGCCGCAATTGCTTCACAACGATAACAAAGTACAACTGTACTCTCAATAAGACGAGTATAAATACAGTCATAAAGTTCATGATAATTGATACTCAATCAGGATAAGCACAATCATAAAATCTGTATCAAGTACAAGACAGAGTCCAGCAGGCTTAGATTAAAGTGCAATTCAAACTGGACTTAAATCATACTCTTGATTTCATATATCTGGCTCTGCACTGTGGATCGAATTCCTACACATCACAATTCTAAAATTGCTTTATTGGTTTCATCCGAGCGATGTGAGCTAACATTCCTGTATCAATATCAGACGGCTTCATGACTGGGCCGGACCCAGATACAGGAGACTGGACGCGATCCTGACACAGGAGCCTGGACCTCCCGATACACAGGCCAGAACCTGACCGATATACAGGCCTGGACCCGACCCCAATACGCAGGACTGGACCCGACCCCGATACGCAGACCCGGACCCCAATACACAGGCCTGGATCCCCCGATACACAGGCCTGGACCCCCCCCCCCCCACCAGATACAAAGACCTAGACCTGACCCAGATACACAAGCCTGCACCCGACCCCGATACGCAGGCCCAGACTCCCCCGATACACAGGCTTGGAACAGACCCAGATACACAGGCCTGGACCACCTGATATCAGGCCCGGACCCGACCCCGATACACAGGCCCAGATCCCCCGATACACAGGCCAGGACACGACCCCGATACACAGGCCTGGAATTGACCCCGGTACACAGACCTGGACCTGACCCCGATACACAGGCCTGGACCTGACCCCAATAGACAGACCTGGACCTGACCCAGATACACAGGCCTGGACTCGCCCGATATACAGGCCTGGAACCCCGATACACAGGCCTGGACCCCCCGATACACAGGCCTGGACCTGACCCAGATACACAGGCCTGGACCCCCCAGATACACAGGACAGGGCCCCCCGATACACAGGCCTGGGCCCCCCCGATACACAGGCCTGGGCCGCCCCGATACACAGGCCCGCGCCACACGTGCCTGAATTGGTCAATGCTCGCATCCCAAGTACGAGGGTGTTCTGTGTGGGCTTGCTTGGGATCTGTCAGCTCAGATTGATCAGGTTTCTGTGTTTTCCTATATTTGCCGACTTAGTAACACGTTCACTTCTGTTACTCTAATCAGGGAAGCTTTTTAATTGTTTATGTGACTTATGCTGATGCCATTAAAATCCATTCAATGAAACAGAGAATACAGAGCATGTCTCAGTGAAGATAAATGAATCAAAACACCAAAAAAAATTGAAATAAAACACCTGAAAAAAAGATTTTGTGCCTGAAAGATTGGTGGTAATTTGAAGAGAAACTCTGAGTTAATGTAAATGCAGGAAATTCGTGCCTGAGGCTCTGGCAATTGGGGACGAGGCCACTTTTATGAGCAAAGGAATCAATAGACGGGCATAAAAGATCGAGAAGATGCAAGAACAATCGAACATAAGAAAATGGAGCAGGAGTCGGCCATTTGGCCCCTCGAGCCTGCTCCGCCATTTAATACGATGATGGCTGATCTGATCATGGACTCAGCTCCACTTCCCTGCCCGCTCCCCATAACCCTTGACTGCCTTATCGCTCACAATTCTGTCCATCACCACCTTTAATATATTCAATGACCCAGCCTCCACAGCTCTCTGGGGCAGAGAATTCCATAGATTTCTCCTCATCTCCGTTTTAAATGGGTGGCCCTTTATTCTAAGTGGGTGTATTATACTTGGGAGCATTGCTCATTTATGCCAAATTCTGCGATCTTTTAAGCCATGAATTTGCTTTGCGCCCTGATTGTGTGTGTCTCTGGGAGCAAATACGCTGGAAATTGCAGGCATTGCAACATTGCAGGCTTCTGTCATCATCATCATCATAGGCAGCCCCTCGGAATCAAGGAAGACCTGCTTCCACTTTTAGAATGAGTCCTTAGGTGGCTGAACAGTCCAATACGAGAACCACAGTCCATGTCACAGGTGGGACAGACAGTCGTTGAGGGTAAGGTGGGGTGGGACAGGTTTGCTGCACACTCTTTCCGCTGACTGCGCTTGTCTTCTGCATGCAATCGGCGATGAGACTCAAGGTGCTCAGGGCCCTCCCGGATGCATTTCCTCCACTGAGGGCAGTCTTTGGCCAGGGACTCCCAGGTGTCGGTGCGGGGGTTGCACTTTATCAGGGAGGCTTTGAGGGTGTCCTTGTAACATTTCCTCTGTTCATCTTTGGCTCATTTGCCGTGAAGGAGTTCCGATTAGAGCTTTTGCTTTGGGAGTCTCGTGTTTGGCATGCGGACAATGTGGCCTGCCCAGCGGAGTTGATCAAGTGTGGTCAAGTGCTTCAATGCTGGGGATATTGGCCTGGATGAGGACACTAATGTTGCTGCGTCTGTCTTCCCAGGGGATTTGTAGGATCTTGTGGAGGCATTGCTAGTGGTATTTCTCCAACGTCTCCAGGCCAGGTCCAAGACCACCCCAACCTCAGTTGTCGAGCTACAGTACGTGGACGACGCCTGCGTCTGCGCACATTCAGAGGCTGGAACTCCAGGACATAGTCGATGTATGTACTGGGGCGCACGAAAGCATGGGCCTTATAGAAACGTAGAAAATAGGTGCAGGAGTAGGCCATTCGGCCCTTCGAGCCTGCACCGCCATTCAATGAGTTCATGGCTGAACATGCAACTTCAGTACCCCATTCCTATTTTCTCGCCATACCCCTTGATCCCCCGAGTAGTAAGGACTACATCTAACTCCTTTTTGAATATATTTAGTGAATTGACCTCAACAACTTTCTGTGGTAGAGAATTCCACAGGTTCACCACTCTCTGGGTGAAGAAGTTTCTCCTCATCTCGGTCCTAAATGGCTTACCCCTTATCCTTAGACTGTGACCCCTGGTTCTGGACTTCCCCAATATTGGGAACATTCTTCCTGCATCTAACCTGTCTAAACCTGTCAGAATTTTAAACGTTTCTATGAGATCCCCTCTCATTCTTCTGAACTCCAGTGAATACAAGTCCACTTGATCCAGTCTTTCTTGATATATCAGTCCCGCCATCCCGGGAATCAGTCTGGTGAACCTTCGCTGCACTCCCTCAATAGCAAGAATGTCCTTCCTCAAGTTAGGAGACCAAAACTGTACACAATACTCCAGGTGTGGCCTCACCAAGGCCCTGTACAACTGTAGCAACACCTCCCTGCTCCTATACTCAAATCCCCTCGCTATGAAGGCCAACATGCCATTTGCTTTCTTAACCGCCTGCTGTACCTGCATGCCAACCTTCAATGACTGATGTACCATGACACCCAGGTCTCGTTGCACCTCCCCTTTTCCTAATCTGTCACCATTCAGATAATAGTCTGTCTCTCTGTTTTTACCACCAAAATGGATAACCTCACATTTATCCACATTATACTTCATCTGTCATGCATTTGCCCACTCACCTAACCTATCCAAGTCACTCTGCAGCCTCATAGCATCCTCCTCGCAGCTCATCCTGCCACCCAACATAGTGTCATCCGCAAATTTGGAGATACTACATTTAATCCCCTCATCTAAATCATTAATGTACAATGTAAACAGCTGGTGCCCCAGCACAGAACCTTGCGGTATCCCACTAGTCACTGCCTGCCATTCTGAAAAGTACCCATTTACTCCTACTCTTTGCTTCCTGTCTGACAACCAGTTCTCAATCCACGTCAGCACACTACCCCCAATCCCATGTGCTTTAACTTTGCACATTAATCTCTTGTGTGGGACCTTGTCGAAAGCCTTCTGAAAGTCCAAATACACCACATCAACTGGCTCTCCCTTGTCCACTCTACTGGAAACATCCTCAAAAAATTCCAGAAGATTTGTCAAGCATGATTTCCCTTTCACAAATCCATGCTGACTTGGACCTATCATGTCACCTCTTTCCAAATGCGCTGTTATGACATCCTTAATAATTGATTCCATCATTTTACCCACTACCGATGTCAGGCTGACCGGTCTATAATTCCCTGTTTTCTCTCTCCCTCCTTTTTAAAAAAGTGGCGTTACATTGGCTACCCTCCACTCCATAGGAACTGATCCAGAGTCTACGGAATGTTGGAAAATGACTGTCAATGCATCCGCTATTTCCAAGGCTACCTCCTTAAGTATTCTGGGATGCAGCCCATCAGGCCCTGGGGATTTATCGGCCTTCAATCCCATCAATTTCCCCAATACAATTTCCTGACTAATAAGGATTTCCCTCAATTCCTCCTCCTTACTAGACCCTCTGACCCCTTTTATATCCGGAAGGTTGTTTATGTCCTCCTTAGTGAATACCGAACCAAAGTACTTGTTCAATTGGTCTGCCATTTCTTTGTTCCCCGTTATGACTTCTCCTGGTTCTGACTGCAGGGGACCTACGTTTGTCTTTACTAACCTTTTTCTCTTTACATATCTATAGAAACTTTTGCAGTCCGTCTTAATGTTCCCTGCAAGCTTCCTCTCGTACTCTATTTTCCCTGCCCTAATCAAACCCTTTGTCCTCCTCTGCTGAGTTCTAAATTTCTCCCAGTCCCCAGGTTCGCTGCTATTTCTAGCCAATTTGTATGCCACTTCCTTGGCTTTAATACTATCCCTGATTTCCCTTGATAGCGACGGTTGAGCCATTTTTTAATTTTAATTTTTACGCCAGACAGGGATGTACAATTGTTGTAGTTCATCCATGCGGTCTCAAAATGTCTGCCATTGCCCGTCCACAGTCAACCCCTTAAGTATCATTCGCCAATCTATCCTAGCCAATTCACGCCTCATACTTCAAAGTTACCCTTCTTTAAGTTCTGGACCATGGTCTCTGAATTTACTGTTTCATTCTCCATCCTAATGTAGAATTCCACCATATTATGGTCACTCTTACCCAAGGGGCCTCACACAACGAGATTGCTAATTAATCCTCTCTCATTACACAACACCCAATCTAAGATGGCCTCCCCCCTCGTTGATTCCTCGACATATTGGTCTAGAAAACCATCCCTTATGCACTCCAGGAAATCCTCCTCCACCGTATTGCTTCCAGTTTGGTTAGCCCAATCTATGTGCATATTAAAGTCACCCATGATAACTGCTGCACCTTTATTGCATGCACCCCTAATTTTCTGTTTGATGCCCTCTCCAACATCACTACTACTGTTTGGAGGTCTGTACACAACTCCCACTAACGTTTTTTGCCCTGCAGCTCTACCCATATAGATTGCACATCATTCCAAGCTAATGTCCTTCCTAACTATTGCATTAATCTCCTCTTTAACCAGCAATGCTACCCCACCTCCTTTTCCTTTTATTCTATCCTTCCTGAATGTTGAATACCCTTGGATGTTGAGTTCCCAGCCCTGATCATCCTGGAGCCACGTCACTGTAATCCCAATCACATCATATCTGTTAACATCTATTTGCACAGCTAATTCATCCACCTTATTACGGATACTCCTTGCATTAAGACACAAAGCCTTCAGGCTTGTTTTTTTAACACCCTTTGTTCTTTTAGAATTATGATGTAGTGTGGCCCTTTTTGTTTCTTGCCTTTGTTTACTCGGCCTTCCACTATTGCTTTTTACCTTTCTACCATCTGTTTCTGACTCCATATTACTTCGCCCTATCTCGCTGCATAGGTTCCCACCCCCCTGACATATTAGTTTAAACACTCCCGAACTGCATTAGCAAATGTTACCCCTAGAACATCAGTTCCATGTTAAACATCTGTAAAACAAAGGCCCTCCACCAGCCTGTCCTCGCCGCACAGCACTGTTCCCCAGTCATCAAGATCCACGGCACAGCCCTGGACAACATGGACCATTTCCCATACCTCGGGAGCCAAAGCAGACATTGATGAGGATGTTCAACACCACCTCCAGTTCGCCAGCGCAGCCTTCGGCCTCCTGAGGAAAAGAGTGTTCTAAGATCAGGCCCTCAAATCTACCAACAAGCTCATGGTCTACAGGGCTGTAGCAATACCCGCCCTCCTGTATGGATCAGAGGCATGGATCATGTACAATAGGCAGGCTTCTATAGAGCAGTGAACAGGTAGGAGGGATTTACTCGCCAGAAGTAAATCCCTCCTACCTGTTCACCCAAACCGTAGGATTATGCAAACCGTAGGGTTATGAGCTGTTAAACAAGCTAATCCAGGTGGTCATTTTTCACTTAGTCTGTATTGAATTATTAAATTTATAGTTTGTAAGGCAAGAGCTGGCTAAAACCATGTTGCTCAGTAGCAAACGTCACGAATCTCAATATTGTAAAAGGTCGTCAACAGGGCTGCAGTGGCAATTTCCCTGAAAGAGTAAAGGTGAAGAGATCATTTCATAATTCATTATTGCAGGCTTATACTGGGGATGCTGATAACCAATTGGACCTGCTTCAGTCCCCCTGCGGAGGAGCCCCTGCAGAGACAACCCACAGAGAGAAAATAAATCACTCACTGTGCCGAGAAACTCAAGGTCTTCATTGCACATTTACTGCAACCAGTAAATCAAACACTGGCCAGTTCAGAATGGACCAGAATTTTTTTTTAAATCTAATTTTCCCAATGAAGCTGATCAAAAATGACAAACATCTACCCATAGCTGGTTTTAAGTCATTTGTTGCAACTGTAAAAATCACAGATAAAACTACGCAGATTCACACTGGAGGCATTTCGCCCGTGGTTAGCGAGGCAACGGGCAGCTGTGTTATTCATCACACAATTAGTTTTGAAACAGCATTTTAGCCAACAGGCAATTTCTGATACAGGCTTTCTTTTCAAATGCTGACTTTTAGCTTTAAGTATAACTGTTTATCCATCAATGTTGGTAAAAGCAAGCTACATTTCATTAGTTGCACATTCTCCCCAGCCTACCCCCTCCATATATCACACAGTGTCGCTTCAACCAAGACCCGCTCCAGGCCTCAGTCAAGGCTACTCTTTAGGGGAGCCAGGGAACAGAAGCGTGGGTTTTCGGTGCTAATCATATTACTGGTCCTTTGAAGGTCAATGTCTATTTGAGATCCCAGGGGGCGAAATTGCCCTTTTTTGTAGCCCCATTAGTGCCTTCGGGGGGCGCTAATGGGGTGCAATGAGGTTATTGTCCGGGGGAAGGGATTGATAGTGCCTCTGCGGAAATTGCCCCACAAGGTTTGGGGCCGTTGTGTGGTTAGCGCCACGCCCCGCGATTTGTGCCCTGGGCAGGTGCACGCATGGTGATGATGCCATCGCTGTGCCCGCTGACCCCTTTGCGCCATGCGAGGGAGATTGCTTCGCGGGAGGGGATGATGGAGGCCGGCGGATAACACCGCCAGCTTCGTGGGTCGCAAAGGTGCCGAACATCCGCCGCCAGGGCGCCCCTTAAAGGGGAGGCCATGTGCCGGCATATTTTTCTGGCTGCCGACTCTTCTGTCGGCCCGACAATGGCGGTACTTGTCTTGACCAGACCACCATCCTGCAGCTCGGCTCTCCATTTTGGGTGCCGGGCTGTTGGCCCAGTCGATCGCATCCCTGGTGGCCCAGTGGCAGCAGCTGAAGGGACTGCAGAGTGCCCAGTAGCCCTACCCTTGGAAGGAGAGGGACGTTCTGCCGTGTCATGCCAGGTAGGGCGCCGTGCACCGGAGCACGGCACTGGACTCAGCACCGCTCTTGTACCCTGGGAGCACCCCTCCACTGACGCGGAGCACCTCACATGGCGCTCCGCCTCCGCTGAAGGGCGACAGGGCTGAATCCCGGGCAGGGGCAGAACTTCCAGGCCGGGCGATAAATGTCATGGCCCCGGAAGGTTAATGCCTCCAAACGGGGCACGGGGCAATTTCGCTCCCGAGACTCCAATTCATGCAACAAAAAAAGGTTTGATTTACAGACGCACGCATTACATCCAAATGGCTGTACCATTGAGGGAGTTTTCTTCCAGGAGTTGTTCAGGTTGTACATCGTTTCGAAGCTTTGACAGGTTTGAGAACAGGACATGATGTGATTTCAATGGCTGGCAGGTGACAACAACAAATGCACTGCCTTTACATCAAACCATAATCATTTACAGTTAGTCATGAAGTTTTAACACTACATGAGGTGGTTCAGAACACTTCTGTGCAACAACTCCCACACAATGTCCATCAGGAATTCAGTCAGCTGCAAATGAAAAGAAGTATTTCAGACTAACTTTCTCTTATGGAACATTTCATATATTGTGTAACTCAAATATTATACGACTAGCTTCTTGCAGTGTCGTTCTGCTTCTGTGTATAATGTTACCTGCAAATACATTTGATGGATAGTTTTACTCTTGTGCATTGGCTTGATGCTGTGGTATTTATCACCTTCAAGAGAGGACAGGGGAATGTGCCTGATAGGTATCCCACATGGAGTCCCCACCACAAACTCCATTCCTTAGCTACCGATTCCATCTCCTTCCCTGGCCACTATCTGAGGCTGAACCAAACTGTTAGCAAACTCCATGTCCTATTTGTCCCTGAGCTGAACTTCCAACCCCATATTCTCTCCATTACCATGATTGCCTACTTCCACCTCTATAATAATCACCCTACTCCGCCCCTACCTCAGCCCATCAGCTGCTGAAGCCCTCATCCTGACTGGACGATTCCAATGCCCGCCTGGCCAGCCTCCAATTTCCACTCTCCGTAAATTTCAGCTCATCCAAAGCTTTGCTGCCTGTATCCTGACTTGCACAAAGTCCCGTTTACCCATCAGCCCTGTGTCTGCTGACCTACATTGGCTCCCGGTCGAGCAACTTTTCAAATTTTAAATTCTCATCCTTGTGTTCAAACCCCTCCATGGCCTTGACGCTCCCCATCTCGAACCTCCTCCAGCCCTGCAACCCTCCGAGAATTCTGCGCTGCTCCAATTCTAGCCTCTTGTGCATCCCCGATGACCTTCACTCCACCACTGGCAGCCGTGCCTTCAGCCGTCTGTCCCTAGGCTCTGGAATTCTTTCCATAAACCTCTCTGCCTCACTTCCTCGCCTCCTTTAAGATGCTCCTTAAAAACTACCTTGCACCTGTTCTAATATCTCCTTATATGGCTCGGTCAAATTTTGTCTGATAACGCTGCTGTGAAGTGCCTTGGAATATTTTACTACGTTAAAGGCGCTATATAAATGCAAACTGTTGTTCTCCAGTATAATATGTCATGATTGAGCGTTAATACTGTGACATACTATCCCATTCATGGCACACATAAAGCCACAGGAGAAAGTTCATAGGAGAATTGGCCTGATTATGGAAACTGTCTTTTGCTCTGAAAACGTTGTGTTGGAGAACAGCAGCATCTTTCCACTCCACCACCTTCAATTACAGTGTGTTGTACCGTGACAAGGTCACACCCTCCTTCTGTTCCACCAGACTGCGTGCTTCACCTCCATACAGTGACCCAACTCTGGTTTAAACAACTATTGCTTGTGTGTGGTCATAATAACTTTTATTTATATAGCGCCTTTAACGTAGTAAAACGTCCCAAGGTGCTTCACAACAGCGTTACAGAGAAACAGATAAATTTGACACTGAGCCACAGACGAAATTAAGGCAGGTGATCAAAAACTTGTTCAAAGAGGTAGGTTTTAAGGAGCGTCTTAAAAGGAGGAAAGAGAGGTAGAGAGGTGGAGAGGTTTAGGGGGGGGGGGAGTTCCAGAGGTTTAGGGGGGGGGGGGAGTTCCAGAGCTTAGGGCCCAGGCAGCTGAAGGCACGTCCACCAATGGTTGAGCAGTTATAATCAGGGATGTTCAAGATGCCAGAATTTGAGGAGCACAGACACTTGTTGGGATTGTGAAGCTGAAAAAAATTACAGAGATAGAGCTAGGTTTTCCCCAAGCAGTTTTGTCGGCGCACTGCCCTCAAGCATGCCGACTTTGCGCGCTGGAAACGCCGCCGGCAAAAACTCGCCCCATCCTGGCACTGCGTACAGTCCCCGGAGGCGTGGCGTGGAGGCTGAAGCGGGGTGCGGAGCAACAGGCCAGCGCAGAAAGTACTGTCGGCACCTGCGCGCATGCTCCTGCCTCCCCAGTGCGTCCGATGCCCGCAGCCCCTATCCCAGGCCGAAGGGATGCCCGATCTCGCCGCACCCTATCCCTGGCCGAGTGGATTCCCCTACTGGCCGGCCTTTATTTTTTTATTAGTGGCTGTGCTCATGTGACTGTGCTTTAAGCTTTTGATTGGGGGGGGGGGGGGGAGGAGGAGAGGTCTTTTTTTGGGGGGAGGAGAGTTTTTTTTTGGGGGGGGAAGAGATGAGACCCACGAGCTGTGATTCCTCCAGTCGCTCGGTGCCCCCCGAGACTTCCAGACCCCGGAGCTGTGATTCCTCTAGTCGCTCGGTGCCCCCCGAGACTTCCAGACCCCGGAGCTGTGATTCCTCTGGTCACTCGGTGCCCCCACGCCACTGCAGCCTCCCCCGCCCCGGCCCAACAGTTGTGACTTCTCCGGTGCACGTCTTCCCGAATGGCCTCACGCACAGGCCAGCCCTCTGCCTTTCCCGGGCAGACTTTAAAGATAAGGTAGGATTTACTTCTTTTTTTATTGTATTTTATTGGTTTGAGCTTTTCCTTAATGTTTACTGCTTAGTTGTTGAGGTCCTCTCCAGTTCCCTACCCTCCCCTATTCCTGCCCTACTGTCTGCTGGATGTGCGCTGCTTTTTCTTAACTGCCCGCAAGGTTTTTCAGAGCTGGCCACATACGCTGACCTGTGGATTTGGAGTACGTTTTTGCTGGCCAAAGTGGCATAAATGGCCAAAACTGGCATAAGTGTCTGGGAACGCCCCCTTTTGAAAAAAAAACTGACCTAAAAAAAAAATCGTACCTAACTGACTTACTCTGGAGCAAATTTTTGGGGGAATATGGCATTTTCTAACTTACACCAGAAAAAACAACTTACTCCAAAAAAAATGATGCAAATCATGGCGAATGTTGGGCCCATAGGGAGGGGCAAGTCCATAGAGTGATTTGTAAACAAGGATGAGAATTTTGAAATCGAGGCGTTGTTTACCTGGGTATAGGTCAGCGGGCACATGGGTGATGGGTGATCGGGACTTGGTGCAAGTTAGGACAAAAGGTGGCTGAGTTTTGGATGACCTCTAGTTTACGTAGTGTAGAATGTGAGAGGCCAGCCAGGAGTGCATTGTAGTAGTCAAGCCTAGAGGTAACAAAGGCATGGCTGAGGGCTTCAGCAGCAGAAGAGCTGTGGGGCAGGGGCGGAGGCAGGCAATGTTACGGGGGTGGAAAAAGGTGGTTTTAGTTATGCCGTGGATATGTGGCTGCAAACTCATTTCAGGGTCAAATATGACATGTAAGTTGCGAACAGTCTTGTTCACCCTCAGATTAATGCTGGGGAGACGGATGGAATTATAAAAAAAGACAGACTTTATATAGCTCCTTTCACGACCACCGGACGTCGCAAAGCGCTTTACAGCCAATTTGGAGTGTGGTCATTGTTGTAATGTGGGAAGCGTGGTGGCCAATTTGCGCACAGCAAGCTCCCACAAATAGCAATGTGGTAATGACCAGACAATCTGTTTTTGTTATATTGATTGAGAGTTAAATATTGGACAGGACACTGGGGATAAATCCCATGCTCGTCTTTGAAATAATGTCAAAGGATCTTTTACATCTGCCTGAGCGAGCAGACGGGGCCTCGGTTTAACGTTTCATCCGAAAGAAAGCGTTGCTATCAAATCATGCTTCATCCTTACTTCACAGCTCAACATTTAAGGCTTCCAGGCTGGATTGTTGTTAAGAGACAGCCATCTTGGACTACAGGACAAAGGACCGCGACTATTACAGCACCCCAGCGAGGAAGCAGTACGTTCCAGCTAGGACCTGAAGCCTGTCAAATTACTGTAAATATGCACAATTGGGCTGTTAATTTATCCTTCAGTAAACGTTGAGAATATATGCACAGTACAATGGATACTAGAATACACACCGGTACTGTATCAGTGTGGGAATACACACCAGTACTATACCAGTATCACTGCCATAATACACACTGGCACACTATCAGTGAGAGATAGACACTTATCACTGATGTGAAAATCCAGTGTACAACTTCAGAATTTTAATTTTGGTACATCTGAATAATTAATTGGTAAATGTTTATCAGTTTTCCTCTTTCATTGTGTAATCTCTTTGCTAGTAATGTTTGGTACCTTTACATAAAACGGGAGGTGGGGGAATTGTCGGTGACCACAGCAGTGAATGGTTCCAAAGGTATTGATCAATAATTAATAGAACTAACATCTGAATCTTTAATAAAACACATTTAAGAAAAATTTAAATATGTATCGAAGCAGAAACATGTGTGGTAGAAACCGAATCCTTAACGGGGAATGGTCAAGAACTGATACTCCAAGGAATCCAGTCTCAATAACTCATTTGTGATAGAGCCATTGCGATGGTTCTTTCAGCCAATATGTGTCACTCTCTGGCTCCTCCTATCCAAATCCCTCTGACTGTCACTTCTTTCCCTGCTTTCAAGAGCCTACCAGAATCCAAAGAAACATAGAAAATAGGAGCAGTAGTAGGCCATTCGGCCCTTCGAACCTGCACCGCCATTCAATATGATCATGGCTGATCCAATATCTCAGCACCATATTCGCGCTTTTCCCCCATACCCCTTGATGCCTTTTGTGTCTAGAAATCGATCTATCTCCCTCTTAAATATATTCAATAACTTGGCCTCCACAGCCTTCTGTAGTAGAGAATTCCACAGGTTCACCACCCTCTGAGTGAAAACATTTTTCCTCCTCTCGGTCCTAAATTTCCTCCACTGTATCCTGAGACTGTGACCCCTTGTTCTAGACTTCCCAGCCAGGGGAAAGACCTTCCCCGCATCTAGTCTATCCAACCCCGTCAGAATTTTATACGTTTCATTCTTCTAAACTCTAGTGAATACAGGCCTAGTCGACCCAATCTTTCCTCATAAGACAGTCCTGCCATCCCAGGAATAAGTCTGGTGAACCTTCGCTGCACTCTGTCTGTAGCAACTCTATCCTTTCTTAGGTAAGGAGACCAAAAGTGCGCACAATACTCCAGATGTGGTCTCACCAAGACCCTGTATAACTGTAGTAAACCATCCTTGCTCCTGTACTCAAATCCTCTTGCAATGAAGGCCAACATACCATTTGCCTTCCTAACTGCTTGCTGCACCTGCATGTTTGCTTTCAATGACTGGTGTACAAGGATACCCAGGTCCCTCTGTACATCGGCACTTCCCAAGCCATCACCATTTAAATAATATTTTGTCCTCGTTTTTCCTACCAAAGTGGATAATTTCACATTTATCCACGTTATACTGCATCTGCCAGGTGTTTGCCCACTCACTCAACCTATCTAAATCACCTTGCATTCTCTTCATAAGCCCAGCTCTCAGTTACTTGCCCCTCCCCCAACCCAGCAACTTTCCCGTTTTCCCCCCTTTCCCTTCCAACGTTTTTCTGCCGCTCTGTAAAGGGCAGAGAGTCACCTTTCTGTACCGTCGCGTGTTCCCATGGCGCCCCCCTGCCCCGCCTGCCAAGTACCTAAGGTTCCCACCCCTCCAGGGTTGTCCCGAGTCTCCAGGAATAAAGATTAATCTGCTGGATGCTGCTGCGAGCAATGCAGGAGGAAAATCATCGAGGCATTAAAGAGATTGTGTTTCCTTTTTATTGCCTTTGAACACTGAAGTTATAAAAAATATATTGCAGATATGAAAGAAGGTTGTTTGACTCAGGCGGCCGGTTGGAGGCCATGTGAGGAAACCTCCAGCAACACGCCCAACAAGAGTTGGCAACCCTACGAGTACCCTGGAGACCCTCAAACACCCTTTCAACGAGGCAGCAGAGGCCTTTTCCTCAGAGTGCTGCTCAGTGAAAGGAAGCCTGCGGAGTACTGGGGTTATTTCCAACCGGCCGCCCGGAAAAATATTACATTCAAACTCTCGATTTTCAAACCAATGACGCGCAGAGAGTCTGCGATTACCCGTAAATACAGTAAATGGAGAAAGATTCCCAGAACCGCTGATGCAGAAATAAACAGATCAAAAAGATGGTTCTGTAAAAACATTGGTATCATCTCCCAAGAGACTCCTCCACAGAAAATCTCAGAACAAAGGCACAGGAACACGTCTGGTAAATAACCAAGCAGCTATCAACAGTTAACAAAGAGGTCAACATTGGCAGGTGTAGAAAAATCATAACTTAGCCTTACTCCCGAAGGATGCATGAAGCTATCTTCCATTTTGATTTCATACATATATCTGTGGAAATAAGAGCCTCACATGGGAGTACAACAGACATTATTCCATCTCTGTTCTAATGCACAATGACATTTAGTGTAACTTGCTGAAAGCTATTCTATGAATGGAAACAGCAGCAATGTCACTATATCCTCAGCGGATAGCACTCTTGCCTCCGAGTCAGAAGGCTGTGAGCTCAAGTCTCACTGCAGCGCCTTGAGCACATAATCTAGGTTGACACTCTGCTGCACTACTGAGGGAGTGCTGCACTGTCGAAGGTGTCGTCTTTCAGATGAGACGTTAAACCGAGGCCCTATCTGCCCTCTCAGGTGGATGTATAAGATCCCGTGGCACTATTTTGAACAAGAGCAGGGGAGTGATCTCCGGAGTCCTGGCCAATATTTATTCCTCAACCAAGAACAATGAAACAGAGTATCTGACTATGGGACCCTGCGGTGGGTGAATTGGCTGCCACGTTTTCCACATTACAACAGTGACTACGCTTCAAAAGTACTTCAATGGCTGTAAAGCACTTTGGGACATCCCGAGATCGTGATAGGCGCTATATAATCGCAAGTCCTTCTTTTATATATGTGCGGCAATAAAATATATTTGGAACAAAAACTGGAAGTGCTGGAAAGTGTGCAGCATCTGTGACAGAACGAAACTACGCATTTCAGTGAGACCTTTCATTACGGCATGGATCAAACGGAATTATTTAGCTGTCTCCTTCCAATGCCGATTGACCTGTTGTCCATTCTTAGCACTGATCGATTTCCAGTCATTAAATCTCGTGTATAAAGATACAGGGCCCGAAATTGCCCCCCTCT
The DNA here is from genome assembly GCF_044704955.1 of Pristiophorus japonicus. Lineage (NCBI taxonomy): Eukaryota > Metazoa > Chordata > Chondrichthyes > Pristiophoridae > Pristiophorus > Pristiophorus japonicus. The sequence goes on from NC_091984.1 coordinate 117,117,568, forward strand.
TTAAAGGTCCATTACTGCATCTAAAAGGCGGTAATTGGGGCAGTAAGGCCTTTCTGGCAGGGGCAGGCGAATGGGTCAATCCATCAGAAATTTTCTCCGGGCCGGGTTTCCACCCCGGCCAAGTTCCTACCCTGTCGGGCACATGGCGACCCTTACTGCCCCATGGAGGAAATTGGCCCACGGAAGCGGAGCGGCCGCTGCTCGGTGCTCCCGACAGCTTCTCCCGGCGAGGAACGGCCGGTAACTGGGCGGAGGGCGGCCTTTAACTGAAGGGGAGGGATGTTGCTGCGTGTCAACACGATGTGGCATGTCCGCGTCGTGCTGACATCATCAGCATCGCACTGACGTGCTCAGCCCGGCCTGCGCTGATGACACCGCCCGCCTTCCATCTTGCTCCCGACCCACTTCCGCTGGTTTGAGGCGGACAGCAATTTCAGCCCGGCAGACTCTGAGCACGGGCTCTCATTACACTTGGGAGAGAAGCTGGAAAATACACAGGGGGTGCTCAGCAGCTGCAGAATCACCGTGCTGGTGAACTGAAATCTCAGCCTGATCATCTATTATTCTCTTTAATTCTGAAAGTTGAAATCAAGCACTGAATCCCAGCCGTTCGTCCTAAAGCGTGCGGAGCCAAAGCTACCCGCAGGCCACTCATTTTAACCCATGGCTGAATAATATGCAACTGATAACTATGTGAACATGCAGTCATTTCCCAGCATGCGTTGCAGCGATTGCAGCTCCACAATTTATCGTCATTTCATTAAACACTGAAGTGCGTTTCCTCTTCGTCACCCAGCTGTAACTTACCCTGGCAAAATTCTTCTTTATCATTTCGCAAAATATGTTCAACAAAGGCATCATCATTTCTCGTCAAAGTCACAAATGACATCCTTTGTGACTGTGACAAAGACAAACTATCCCTCCTCGTCCTTCTGGACTTGTCTGCAGCCACTCCAGCCTCCTCCAACGCCTCTCCACCATCGTCCAGCTGGATGGGACTGCACTCGCCGGGTTCCATTCTAATCTATCTAATCGTAGCCACAGAATCACCTGCAATGGCTTCTCTTCCCACCCCAGCATTGTTACCTCTGGTGTCCCCCAAGGATCTATCCTTGGCCCCCTCCTATTTCTCATCTACATGCTGCCCCTTGGCAATATCATCTGGAAACACAGCATCAGTTTCCACATGTACGCTGATGACACCCAGCTCTACCTCACTACCACTTCTCTCGACCCCTCCAGTCTTTAAATTGTCAGACTGCTTGTCTGACATCCAGTTCTGGATGAGCAGAAATTTTCTCCAATTGAATATTGGGAAGACTGAAGCAATTTTTTCGGTCCCTGCCACAAACTCCGTTCCCTAGCCACTGACTCCATCCCTCTCCCCAACTTCTGTCTGAGGCTGAACCAGACTGTTCGCAATCTTGGTGTCATATTTGGCCTTGAAATGAGCTTACGACCACATAGCTGCAGCAAAACTAAGACCGCCGATTTCCATCTCCGTAACATCTCCCATCTCCGCCCTTGCCTCAGTTCATCCACTGCTGAAGCCCACGTCCATGCCGTTATTACCTCTAGACTTGACTATTCCAATGCACTCCTGGCTGGCCTCCCACATTCTACGCTACGTAAACTTGAGGTCATCCAAAACTCGGCTGCCTGTGTCCTAACTCGCACCAAGTCCCGCTCACCCGTCACCCCTGTGCTCGCTGATCTACATTGGCTTCTGGTTAAGCAATGCCTCGATTTCAAAATTCTCATCCTTATTTTCAAGTCCCTCCATGGCCTCGCCCCTCCATATCTCTAATCTCCTCCAGCACCACAACCCCCCACCCCTCCAGAGATGTTTGCGCTCCTCTAATTCTGCCCTCCTGAGCATTCCTGATTGTAATCGTTCAACCATTGGTGGCCGGGCCTTCTGTTGCCTAGGTCCCAAGCTCTGGAACTCCCTGCCTAAACCTCTTCACCTCTCTTTTCTCCTTCAAGACGCTCCTTAAAACATACCTCTTTGACCAAGCTATTGGACACCTGCGCTAATTTCTACTTATGTGACTCGGTGTCAAAAATTTTTAAATCGCATAATACTCCTATGAAGCGCCTTGGGACGTTTCATTACATTAAAGGCACTATATAAATACAAGTTGTTGTTGTCACATTCTCAAACCCAACCTGTCACAGTGGGTGCCTGTCATGACCGAGTGCAACAGATTTACAGGCCAGGTGATATTCAAACCAGATTAGTACTACAGTATTTACAAGCTGCTTTATTTTAAAAAAAGAACAATTTGATTTCTTTTCTCCCTCCCCCAATTTAAAGCAATCTATCTTTCCTTTTTAAGCCAGGCACAAGGCTTACTCATTCCCTGGCCCAGCCTAATGGGGCGCTCCCAGATCTCGGCCCCTTGAGGCTGGCATGAGGAGATATGCGAAGATTCAGGGCTCCGACTCATCTTGTCACCATGTTCTTCAATCCCTCCTTCCCAGAAATCCATCCAGACGAATGCGGTTATAATGGTGGCTTTCGGAGTCTCAGTACTGAGAGCATGCAGAAATCAAGCACAGGCAGCGGAAAGAGCGTGCGGCAAACCAGTCCCACCCATCCCCTTCCCTCAACGACTGTCTGTCCCACCTGTGACAGGGACTGTGGTTCTCGTATTGGACCGTTCAGCCACCTAAGGACTCATTTTTAGAGTGGAAGCAAGTCTTCCTCAATTCCGAGGGACTGCCTATGATGATGATTTCCCCGAGTCCTCACCCACGGCAAGTTACGAGGTAGAAAATCATGTGCACCTTAAACTCAACAGATGGAAAATAGCTGGCAGTGTCTCTCGCTCCCTCACAACCAGATTTTCCAATGCACACTTTGTCGTGGCGAGGACTCCGAAAATCTACTCTAACGGCTGCTCCAGTAGTTCGCACTGGTAACTTCCTTCACCATAGTAAACAATTTGCTTGTGGTCAGTTCCCTTCTTGCTACATGTACAATTGGACCATCTTGATGTCTCCAAGGGGCCGAAATTCAGTAATGATCCGTTTGGGGGGCGGTAACCAAGGCGAGGTGGGACTTCCTGTGCCTGGTGTGGGACTCCTGCCCCGGCTGCGAAATTGGGGTTACCGCCCTCGAGAGGAAGTAGAGCGTAATGTCGAGCACTCCACTCCCTCTCGGAGAGGAACCAGGGCGGTAAGGGCATGAGTTTTCCAGCGTTATACAGAGCCCGCACAGCGCTGGCACGAGCACACGCTCCTCCTCCCGTTAAAGGGGAGGTCGTGCTGCGAGCTCTGCAATGGGTCAAGAAGTCACCACTTCACCATCGTGGCCGCAGCACGGCACAGAAGCGGAATGCCGGGCCGCACCATCGCGGCATGGACCCCGCTAAATCGTCAGCGAAAGGCCGGACCGGTAAGTCCCCAATTTAAAAAAAAATGGCGGTGCGCACTTCCCCTTTACTTTTCGCCCCGCGAGCAGACTGCGGCCTGGCACGCGACCCCCAAGGCTGGCGCGAACATTGCCCATGGTGGCCTCACGAGGGGGGCTACCCAATTTCCATGGACTGAGGCCTTGGAGCAGGCCATCTGTCCTTTCCCTCAGCCAGGGGATGCTACATGGAATGGGGGAAGTGTCAATGGCTCTAAGAGAGGGAGTAATATTAGAAAAGGCAAACAAGTGCTCTGCACCACCATTACAGCGACGGGTAAATTTGACCTCAGCCAGGCCTTTTTCAGGAGGGGCCTAGCAGGGGCAAGGCCTTTGCTCAGAGAGGGCAGGCACACCAGAAGGTGAGAAAACCTGCTGCTCTCTCATGCACTTCCCGGCAGCCAGAATGGTGTTGGCACACTTTAAAGAATGTAAGGGCTTTTGCTAAGGCATTCAGGGAAAAACTATTCACACCAGTTAGTGGGTTGGTAACCATAGGGCATACATTTAAGATCACTAACAAAAAAAATGGGTGAAATTGGGACTAAATGGACAATTCTTTCAAAGAGCTAACATAGGCCTGATGGGGCAAATGCCTTCTCTAAGTGTTGAAAACTCAATGATTCAATCATTCTAGCAGGTTGCTCGCCTGCCTTTAGTCTGAAAATGATTTCTGATCCACCAGGCTGTTCGAGCAGGACAGAGAATGTAGAGAATCATTCAAAGAGCAAATTCTTCAACTAATGTTGCCTCTGTTTCCACTGGTAGGAGGGGCAATAACCGGAGGGCACAGATTTAAGGTCATTGGCAAAAGAACCAGAGGTGAGATGAGGAGAATTTTTTTTCGCTGCGAGTTGCTATGATCTGGAATGCACTGCTCGAGAGGATTGTGAAAGCTTATTCAATATTAACTTTCAAAAGGGAATTGGATAAATACCTGAACAAGAAAAAATTGCAGGGCTAAGGGGAAAAAAACACGGTGTGGGACTAATTGGACAACTCTTTCAAAGAGCCAGCACAGGCATGATGGGCCGAATGGCCTCCTTCTGTACTGTATAATTTTATGAATATTAAGGAACAGCCCAGGACTAAAAGTTATCATCATTGTAAACCTGTTCCCATCAAAGTGCTTTCACGTTTTGACTTAATGTAGCAACTCACACTCAACCATGTTGCCAATGTTGTGTTCGACTAGAAAAAACATCAGATGTAAAACTACCCTGAGCCCAGGAATTTACAGAAAGGATTAATGAAACCTGACAATGAAGAATATTCAGCACAATTTGAATTCACTACCACATGGGATGGTTGCGGCGAATAACATAGATGTTAAGTTACAAATGAAATCAATTGCACAGTCTATTGCTGTGTCACCTGGGACACACTCTGCACGCACTGTAACCTCAATCAGGCTCATGCACTCGGCCATTGGCCGCATCCTTGGAAACCAATGCTGAATCCTAAAAGAATGTTCTTTTGTCAAAACTGACTGTTTAAAATAAACATGGATTCTTTCACAGTCCAGAGGTCAGCGCACCACTTCAGTCAGTAGCTTGGGGGACATTCAATTAACAACAGCAAATTGAATGATCAAGATGCAGAATTTGGCTGCAATTCAATCCACGACAATCTCAGAGCCGAGAGTGTAAAACAGCAACTGGTGCAGTGATATGGTACGAGCATCTGAAGAGCGCTCTTACTTCACTAAGGTTCCTCTTTTGTCCGACCCAAACTTGGAGTGTTTGAACTGCTGTACTCGCCACCCCCCAACCCCCTGTCAGCCTAGAGGGAGAGGGTGAGGAGAACAGGAGAGGGCGAGGCGAGGGGTCGAGGAAGAGGGACCGGGGAAGAGGGAGAAGAGTGAGAGTGGGAGATGGGGTGGGAGATGGGGAGGGAGAGGGGGAGAGGGAAGGAGAGAGAGTGTGCGGAGAGGCGAGCTGGCACAATCTAAAACTCTGTGCTTTTGTGTTGGAATGGTGTCCAAATACGTGACCTGTTTTGTCTGAGTCGCCTTCAGTGGAAGTCAAGAAGGACTCACGCTGGTAAAGAATGGTTAGCCATACCAACTAAAAGCGCGAGCTATTGCATTCAAATGACACTTGAGTATGTGTCAATGTTTGGTGTCACCTTGAGTGTATAAATCAGGCATGGCCTTCATAATCTGTATCTGGTAATCGACCAAATAAAGAGCCGTAGTTTGAAGATGGAGTCGAGTTAACAAAGGTTACATAAGAAAAGAAATAGGAACAGGAGTAGGCCATATGGCCCCTCGAGCCTGCTCCGCCACTCAATAAGATCATGTTGATCTGACCATGGACTCAGCTCCACTTCCCCGCCTGCTCCCCAGAATCCCTTATCGTTTAAAAAACTGTCTATTTCTGTCTTAAATTTATTCAATATCCCAGCTTCCACAGCTCTCTGAGGCAGCGAATTCCACAGATTTACAATCCTCAGAGAAGAAATTTCTCCTCATCTCTGTTTTAAATGGGCGGCCCCTTATTCTAAGATCATGCCCTCTAGTTGTAGTCTCCCTGATCAGTGGAAACATCCTCTCTGCATCCACCTTGTCAAGCCCCCTCATAATCTTATACATTTCGATAAGATCAGCTCTCATTCTTCTGAATTCCAATGAAGAGAGGCCCAACCTACTCAACCTTTCCTCATAAGTCAACCCCCTCATCCCCGGAATCAACCTAGTGAACCTTCTCTGAACTGCTTCCAAAGCAAAGGTTGAGCTAGCGCTGTCCATGAATATTTTTTAAACATTACTTTTCATTCAGTCCTGGATTACAGGGAATCCCAAATCAGGCTCCGAATCAGGAGTGGACGACCATCCCCGCTATACAGCCTCATCTCACCCAAACCTCCCACGTCCCGGAGTGACTGCCCCTCCCCCTGTCCTGGAGTGACTGCCCCTCCCTCTGACTGAGATACTCTCCCTCCTTCTGTCCCTCCCCCTCCCCCTCCCCCCGTCCCAGAGTGACTGCCCCTCCCCCTGACCCGGAGATACTCTCCCTCCTTCTGTCCCTCCCCGTCCCGGAGTTACTCTCCCTCCCCCCGGTCCTGGAGTGACTGCCCCTCCCGCTGTCCCGGAGTGACTGCCCCTCCCCCTGTCCCAGAGTTACTTTCCCTCCCCCTGTCCCAGAGATACTCTCCCTCCTTCTGTCCCTCTCCCTGTTCTGGAGTTACTGTCAATAGGGACTGAGAAAGAGAATCGGTACAAATGTAATTAATAAAACAAAGACTACGTCTCTGGTCTGTAAAATATCACGAAGAATCCCTCAGGGGAAGCTGTAAAAAATATCGAGTTACCTGGAGGAGCTCGAGATAATCAAGCGTGACTTCAGCCCTGAGTGGGAGCGTTGGAGAAGGCAACTCCAATTTAATTTTAAAAGTTGCTAGTTTAGTGGGTAATATCAAGAAGATCAATGATGTAAGGGAGAGGATGTAATCACTTATGAGAGCAATAATCACATGAGTAAGGCTTAGTTATCAATGCTTAATGTTCCTAAACACATTATAGGATGCTATCGTCTAAGCAAATATTAAACATCTAATCCAATGCATAATTTGACATCGGAACTTCAATTACACCAGTATTACAAGGCTTGCAATACAATTGTATAAAAATACATATTGAAGTCAAACATAACAAATTTCAGTGTTGAACTCATCCATCCTCCTTACTTGAGGCTCTATAATTATTGATCTGGACTGTGTCTCCACAAGCCACGTTCAGCAATAGCAGAGAGTGAGAGAGAGACAAGGACAGAGAGAGAGAGGCAGAGAGTGGGACAGAGAGAGAGAGAGAGAGAGAGAGCGCAAGCGAGAGAGACAGACAGAGACAGAGACAGAGGGAGAGACACAGAGGGACAGAGGAAGGGACAGAGGGAGAGAGAGAGAGAGAGACACAGAGAGAGAGAGAGAGAGAGACACACACAGAGGGTGGGACAACAACTTGTATTTATATAGCGCCTTTAAAGTAGTAAAATATCCCAAGGTGCTTCACAGGAGTATTACAAGAAAAACATTTGACACAGAGCCACATATGACGAAATTAGAGCAGATTACCAAAAGCTTGGTCAAAGAGATAGGTTTTAAGGAGCGTCTTAAAGGAGGAATGAGAGGTAGAGAGGCGGAGAGGTTTAGGGAGGGAGTTCCAGAGCATTGGGCCTAGCCAACAGAAGGCACAACCACCAATGGTTGAGTGATTATAATCAGGGAAGCACGAGAGGGTAGAATTAGAGGAGCGCAGACATCTTGGGAGTTGTGAGGCTGATGGAGATTACATAGATAGGGAGGGGCGAGGCCATGGAGAGATTTGAAAACAAGGATGAGAATTTTAAAATTGTGGCATTGCTTAACGGGGAGCCAGTGTAGGTCAGCGAGCACAGAGGTGAGCAGGAGTTGGTGCGAGTTAGGACACGGGCAGCTGAGTTTTGGATCATCTCTAGTTTAGGGTAGATTGTGGGAGGCCAGACAGGAGTGCGTTGGAATAGTCAAGTCTAGAGGTAACAAAAGCATGGATTAAGGGCTTCAGCAGCAGATGAGCTGAGGCAAGGGTGGAAATAGGCAGTCTTAGTTATGCTGCAGATATGTGGTCAGCAGCTCATTTCTGGGTCAAATATGACACCAAGGTTGCGAACTGTCTGGTTCAACCTCAGACAGAGGCTCGGGAGAGGGATGGAGTCAGTGGCTCAGGAACGTGGTTTGTGATGGGGACCAAAGACAATGGTTTCGGTCTTCCCAATATTTAACTGGACAAAATGTTTGCTTATCCAGTACTGGATATTGGACAGACAGTCTAAAAATGTAGAGACCGTGAAGGAGTCGAGAGAAGTGGTGAGATGCTCAAAGGAGGAGAAAGTGCTGGCGGAGTAGGGGGAAAGACCAAGGTGTGTTTTGGTGATGAGAGCCACACTGCCACCATGGCGGTCTGGACGGGGCAAATGGTGGAAGTTATAGCCAGATAGGGAGGCTTCATTTAAGGGTAAGCTGTCATCACCCCTCAGCCAAGGGACAAAGAGAGAGAGAGAGAGGGGGAGAGAGAAAGAGAGAGCAGGACAGAGCGAGACAGAGCAAAAGTGTGAGAGAGGGATACAGAGGGAGCATGAGAGAGGGAGAAAGGGAGCAGGAGGGAAAGAGAGAAAAAGCAGGAGAGCGAGCGAGAGAAAGGGGGAGTGAGAGAGAAGGGAAAGAGATGGGGAGGGGAATTCATGCAGTGAGGTGGGGAGGGGGGCTCATATTCAGAGCAGCCACTGAACACTCTGAAGGAAGCCCCTTGATGGCTGCAGGGCAGATTTCTTCTGCTTAAAGTTTTCACAATGTCACTAGCATACCGGGCGGGTCCAGTGCGGCCGGCGGCCATGCTGGGTCACGAGCACGTTGCTGGCTCCATCCCGCTCCACAGTGTGACTTTACGGTAGTGAGGGCTATTAAACCCGCCCTGTGCGTTACCTGGCCCAATTAACGTGTGCGGATCTGGTGACATCATCGCTGACGCGTTTTCAGCCAGGATATTTAAAGGAGCCATTGTCACATTGCATGTGAAAGTTTATCTAGGAGTGTGCAGGCTATGCACGTCACAATTCCACTGCTGCACACACCACCAGAGATGGCTGCACAGACGCAGAGGGCGGCAGCACCCAGGTTCGCCAAGGACTCCCTCCATATGCTTGTGGAGGGAATCAGAGCACCAGGGAGAACTTCTTCCCTGCTGATGAGAGGAGAAGACCTCCCCAGCAGAGCAAAGGGGCCAGGCTCCAAGTAGCAAAGGAGCAGAACTGCAGGGATGTAGTCAGGAGGACCTGGGTGCAGTGCTGCAAACGTGTCAATGATCTCATTAGATCAGGAGAGGGGAGTACAAAGTCACACTCAACTTCATCCACCTCTCATCACATCCCCATCACTCTGCCTTCCCAACACTGCTCCTGCACATCCTTACTCACACCAACATACCTTGCACGTCCACACATCCCTCTCTATCTACATTATCCCAATCTCCCTAGCCACCCCTCACACTCACCCTCATCCAACTAACAACACACAAGGAAGTCACTTGGCATCGGTGCCCCACTCCATCATAGTCACCCTCTATAGATGTAACCCATCCATTCCTGTGATACATTCTTTACGACATCATAAACACACACATACAAGATGGCTCTACAGGCACTTGTCAAGTAACCTGGTCACATGACCCTTTTATTATTATACATCAGCAGTTGCATTCCCACAGTAGTCCACTAGATGGAGCAGTATATTATACTTCTCCCTCCTTAATGATCATCATACATAACAGGCATGGTTATACATAACAAAAGATATGGACTTCTTTTGCCATATCTACAAATCACACTTAACCGCTGGCTTTCTGTTTCGAAGAGGATACCTTCGCTCTTGAACAGAACTTTCCAAACATGGTGTCGAACTTAGACTCATTCTAGGCTGAGCCTGAGGAAAGTTTTCCTCCAAGGGATGCCCTTGATTTACATTTGAACTCTCTACAACTTCAGACTGTTTGCCTGCCTGACTCGGTCTCAAGACTTAAATTCTGACTTTTCTCTTGGACTTGTTTCTAGTACATTTGATGTAGGATTTGCTACTAGTACTCTACTTGTAATAACACTTTCTGATGAGTCAGAAATAATCGAATCATTCCAACTTTCAACTCCCTTCCACACCTGTAGGTAAAATATCAATGTGAAAAAATTAACTTTTCCATGATCAAACATCTTGACCAAATATGTGCGAGGACCACATATCTTCACTACTCTTCCTGGTAACCACTTTAACCATTTATGGTGATGGTTCTTCACTCTCACCTTCTGATTCAATTTCACACTTCTCTCTCTTACTCTATCTCCATCATGATTCTCTTTCTGTCTTAATTATTTCTCTTCTACTGACTGTGCCAGGTTTGGCTTTAACAACGAGAACCTGGTTCGTAGCTGTCATTTGCTGGTGTTCTATAGTACCAGTATGGGGAGTATTACAATAAATAATTAGAAAATTTGCCAATTTGTGGTCCAATGACAAATGCCATTTCTTTGGATGTGGATCCAACATTTCTTTGATGAGAGCAAGTTTTACAATTTAAACCATTTTAAGCAGAGTGGTACGGTGGAACCTTGGTATATTTCACACCATTTCTGCTCATGAACTGTGCAAATGCTTCTGAACAAAATTGCGGCCCATTATCAAACACAATTTCTTCTAGGAGGCCACATGAAGAAAAAAATCTTCGCAAATTATCTAGTGTTTTACTTGTTATTTTCCGCATCGGAAACACCTCGACCCACTTCAAATGGCTAGCAATCAGCAAAATTAATATTCCACTAGGTGGATCTCTATATTACATTTCCTTACACGCATTCCATCACTCTCACTTAAAGTTCTCTTCTTTCCCTCCTTGAAGGAAAAGAGAGCCCACAGTGAAAGAGAGAGAAAATTAGCGGCGGAACAACATCAATGACCACCCCAACCACAGCAGAGGAGGCTGCCTTCGAGTTGGTTTGAGTCACCGAGCAGCTGGAGGTGGGAGATGGAGAGAGGGGGACATCTCAGCAACCTGGAGTCAGAAATCCATCTCATAATGCTACATGGCACACATCAGTCACTCTTTTGTGGGCTAATGTCAGCAACAATTAAATGGTCATTATGTGCATAATGGTTTCTGCAGCCAATCTCATCATCATCATCATAGGCAATCCCTCGGAATCAAGGAAGACTTGCTTCCACTCAGAATGAGTCCTTAGGTGGCTGAACAGTCCAATACAAGAGCCACAGTCCCTGCCACAGGTGGGACAGGCAGCTATTGAGGGGAAGGGAGGGTGGGACAGGTCTGCCGCACGTGTTTGTCTTTTGCATGCAGTCGGCGCTCAGCACCCTCTCGGATGCACTTCCTCCACTTAGGGCGGTCTTTGGCCAGGGACTCCCAGGTGTTGGTGCGGATGTTGCACTTTATCAGGGAAGCTTTGAGGGTGTCCTTGTAACGTTTCCTCTGTCCACCTTTGGCTCATTTGCCATGAAGGAGTTCCGAGTAGAGCACTTGCTTTGGGAGTCTCGTGTCTGGCATGCGGACAATGTGGCCTGCCCAGCGGAGTTCATCAAGTGTGGTCAGTGCTTCAATGCTGGGGATGTTGGCCTGGACGAGGACACTGATGTTGGTGCACCTATACATGTCTAACTCATCTCTTTACTCTTCCACAGGCCCATCAAGTACCCCCTCCACTGTCCAGGGGCAAGAGGAAGGTGACTCCTCAGAGGAGCCTCCAGCCTCTGAGGGTGTACCATCACCAGACAGAAGCTCATTTAGCACCAGCGCAAAAACGCACACATCGGTGGGTCCCACGCAAGATAGTGTTGTGTTGTCGGCTGGTGTCACACAAACCACAACCAAGCAATAATAGATGATGGAGACAGGATTAGCGTGGAGACTCCTCGCCACAGGGAGCAGGACGCTTGCAACTCTGCTTAGCTGCATGCAGAAGCTGAGCCTAGGGGGCCATCTAGAAAGAGGGCGATCCTAGAGGTGCAGGAAGAAGTGCACGGGGCTCTGACTGGTTTTGTGAGTACAATGACTGCCTGTGTTCAGAGAATGGAGGAGTCCTCCTCCAACATGAGTACCACTGTGTTGCAGACGATGGCGACTGTAGGCTCTTCCATGGATGAGATGGCCATCTACATGAAGCAACTAATTCACCACTCACAGAAGCACATGCTGTTATCTATGGAGGACAGATGGCAGAGGCCTTCTCTCTAGGAAGGATGTCAACATAGATATGGGTCCACATGGCCCCAATGATGTGTAGCAAGGTGCTCTCCAGCTCCTTGCTAGCAGGAAAATGCGGGAGGCCCATGAGAGGGATGATGGTGCGAGGGGACATGGAAGTGGGGGCTCCTCTCAAAGCGCTTACACTTCTCCCCTGTTCCCCGCCACCCCCCACCCCCCCCCCCCCCCACTCCTCAATCAGAGCCCCTGATGCTTCCCCGGACAGCGATGGCCGAATCTGCCCCTGCACAGTCACAGGAGCAGCAGACTTTGGTGAGGCCATCAGAGGCTCCAAAACCCAGAGGACGACCGGCAAAAATGTGTAAGCAGTCGCAGCAGGGAAGTGAGCAGCCTGCCTCTACCTCTGCTGAAGCCACAGGGGTTGCATCTCGTAGAAGCACGCAGAAAAGAAAGATGCCAGGGAGCCCCTTGTGTTAAGTATCTAATAACTCCACGAGGCTAAGTACGGTGAGCTTGTTCAGGCATGACCTTACTCCAGTTTATTTATTCTCAAAGTGAGAATTCAACATGGCTGCCAACATTATATACACGGCTTGCACGTGTCTGCCAGTGACCATTAGGACTCTGACAGTCACGCCCTCTGGTGGCAGGTAAAACCCAGTTAACATACATAACATCATTCCCCCCCAAAGTCCTTGGTACAGGTTGTATTTACAAGTTGAGACGGTCCGGGCTTTCTGCTCCCTGGTTGATCTTCTCAGTTCGAATCCAAGCTTGGGTGAGTTAGTAGGACCATTACTGCATTGCGGAGCAGTCAGTCTGACCGGACTGTCAGGGATGGTAGGTTCGTATTCATGAATGACACAAGGGTCAACTGATGGCTGGATGTGTGTTGGTTGGTCAATGATGATGTCATCTTCAATTTGTTCTGGGTTGTCTGTGAATCGCAGTTTAGTTTGGCCGATGTGACTCTTGCACGTTTGGCCATTTAACAGTTTGACTACAAACACCCTGTGTTCCCCTCCTTGGCCAAAACCGTGCCAGCAACCCACTTTGGACCATGACCATAATTCAGGACAAACACAGGGGCATGAACAGCAATATCATGTGATACGGCTGCGCGATCGTGGTACCATTGCTGCCGTTGCCTTATGATTTTGACATGATCATTGAGATCCAGGTGTACAAGGGACAGCCTAGTTTTGAGGCCTCTTTTCATTAACAGGTCAGCAGGAGGGACCCCGGTGAGCGAATGGAGTATCGTCTGGTAACTGAGCAGAATGCGGGACAAGCGGGTCAGTAGGGAGCCGTGAGTCACATGTTTTAGGCTCTGCTTAATGGTTTGGACAGCCCGCTCCACTTGACCATTAGACGTGTGCTTGAAAGGGGCAGACCTGACATGCTTGATGCCATTACGGGTCATAAACTCGTGGAACTCCAAACTGGTGAAACACGGTCCGTTGTCGCTGACAAGGACATTGGGCAGGCCATAGGTGGCAAGCATGGCCCGGAGGCTTTCAATAGTGGCTGTGAACGTGCTGGATGACATGATTATGCATTCAATCCATTTGGAGTAAGTGTCCATTACCACTAAAAACATTTTGCCGAGAAAGGGGCCACCAAAGTCTATGTGGATCCTTGACCACAGTTTGGATGGCCATGACCACAGACTCAGCGGAGCCTCCACAGGTGCGTTACTCAATTGCATGCAAGTGTTGCACTGATGCACGCATGACTCCAAGTCCGAGTCAATGTCGGGCCACCAAACGTGAGACCTGGCAATGGCCTTCATCATGACAATACCTGGGTGGGTACTGTGTAAATCTCACACACAAGTTTCCCTGCCTTTTTTTGGCATAACAACACGATTACTCCATAACAGACAATCAGACTGAATAGACAATTCATCTTTGCAGTGGCTATAAGGCTTAATTTCATCCTGCATTTCCCTGGGAATAGCAGACCAATTTCCATTTAGAACACACCTTTTTACACTCGACAGTACAGGATCCTGGCTGGTCCAGCTCCTAATTTGGCAAGCCGTGACAGGTGACCCCCTCGCTCTCGAAGGCATCCATGACCAGCAGCAAGTCTGCGGCATTTCCACCCTGGTTGTGGGCAATGGTAGCCGGCTAAGCGCAACAGCAGAGTTTTCAGCGCCTGATCTGTGGCGGATGACATAATCATAAGCAGATAATATCAGTGACCATCTTTGGATGCGGGATGAGGCATTGGTGTTTATACCCTTGCTCTCAGAAAACAATGAAATGAGCAGCTTGTGGCCTGTTTCAAGCTCAAACCGAAGCCCAATCAGGTATTGGTGCATTTTCCTAACCCCATATATGCATGCTAAAGCCTCTTTCTCTACCATACTACAGGCTCCTTCAGCCTTAGACAGACTTCTGGATGCATATGCAACTGGTTGGAGTTTGCCTAATACATTGGCTTGCTGGAGCACACAACCGACCCCATATGATGAGGTGTCGCAGGCCAGCACTAACCGCTTACATTGGTCATATGTACCAGTAATTTATTGGAACATAGCAGGTTCCTGGCCTTCTCAAAAGCTCTGTCTTGAGATTTGTCCCAAACCCAGTCAATACCGTTTCTCAGTGAAAGGGCTCTAGCAATGTGCTCAAACTAGGTAGAAAGTTACCGAAATAGTTGAGAAGACCCAGGAATGAATGCAGCTCCATCATGCTCTGGGGTCTGGGTGCATTCTTGATGGCCTCTGTCTTCGAATCCGTAGGCCTGATGCCATCTGCTGCTATCTTTCTCCCCAGGAATTTGACTTCGGGGTGCCATGAAAACGCACTTGAAGCATTTTAGCCTGAGTCCCACTGTCCAGATGACATCGAACCTCTTCCAGGTTGTGCAGGTGTTCGGTGGCGTCGCGACCAGTGATCAGGATGTCATCTTGGAACACGATAGTTCTCGGGATGGACTTCAGCAAACTCTCCATGTTTCTCTGAAATATGGCTGCCGCCAAGCGAATTCCGAAAGGGCATCTGTGGTATATAAACAGTCCTTTGTGTGTGTTGATGCACGTCAGTTTTTTCGACGATTCGACCAGTTCCTGTGTCATGTAAGCGGAGGTCAGGTCCAATTTGGTGAACGACTTCCCTCCCCACTAGTGTTGCAAACAGGTCATCAGCCTTGGGTAATGGGTACTGATCCTGTATCGAGACTTGGTTGATCGTTACCTTGTAGTCGCCGCAGATCCTGATCAGGCATTCACTTTTCAACACTGGGACAATTGGACTGGCCCATTCGCTGAACTCGACTGGTGATATGATTCCTTCCCGTTGAAGTCTCTCCAGTTCGATCTCAATCTTCTCCCTCATCGTATACAGAACCGCCCGAGCCTTGTGATGGATGGGTCCTGCATCCGGGCTTAGGTGGATCTGCACCTTGGCTGCCGTGAAGTTGCCGATGCCTGGTTCGAACAACGAGGGAAACTTGCTCATCACTTGAGCACACGAAGCGTCATCCACTGATAAGGCTTTAAATATCATTCCAGTTCCATTTCATTTTCTCAAGCCAATTTCTGCCGAACAGCATTGAAACGATCCACAACGATAAATCATGCATGGCTCCAACGTACGACACCTTTACTGCCGCGCTGCCAATGACTGGTATGAGTTCTTTGGTATAGGTACGCAGCTTCACATCGACTCAGTTTGGGTCTTTTTGCCTTAGTGTCCCACAGCTTTTCAAAAGCCCTCTGGCTCATTATTGACTGACTCGCACCCATGTCCAATTCCATGGATACTCAAACCCCATTTAATTTAACTTCCAGCATTATCGGAGGACTTTTGGTAAAAGAATGTACCCCATATACTTCTTCATCCTGTACCTGGGTTGAGTTGCCTGTGCCACTTGATCCACGCTGGATCGATCATCCTCAGCCACATGATGTGTCGCAGCACTCTTGATCTGTTGCGGACTCATTCAGTGAAGGTTCCCCATTGTTGCAAAGCCTTTGCACACTTATTGATTGAATTGGCATTGATGGGCCCGATGATAGCCCCCGTAACGCCAACAAGGCGAGATTTGATTCACCCCCGAAGGCGGACTTTGAGCAGTTACAGGTTGTACGAACGCGGACGAGTAGGCCCTGTCATGTGCAGCTCTGCCTGCCGACAATATTATTTTATGCACAGTACTTGCCGGTGAGTTTCGATGCTGGGAAGATATCTGTTTCGAGTTTTCGTCCGTGGACATGCATGCCTGGGCGATCGTGATGGCCCTGCTCAGGTCTAGATATTCAGCAGCCAGCAGCTTTCGAAGGATGACCTCATGGCCAATGCCAAGCACGAAAAAGAATCTACTCAGATTTCCTCCAACGCAGCTCAAAAGCTGCACGGCCCAGCGAGACATCTCAGGTCGGCGACAAATTCTGCCACGTCCTGGCCCTCGGGGTGATTGCGCGTATAGAAAAGATACATCATCATGATGGTGCTTTCCTTCGGTTTAAAGTAATTCCGAACCAGCGTACACAATTCATCGTAAGTCTTATCCATTGGTTGAGTCGGTGAGAGTAGATTCTTGATGAGACCATAAATTTTTGACCCTGTGCTTAATTGCGTTATTGGTTCCTTCCAATCCGTTGGCTACGAAGAACTGGTCGAGGCAGTGAAATCCTCCCAGTCTTCCCTTTCCACGAATCCCTCCAAAATTCCAACAGACATGGTTGCGTGAAAGTTCGTATTTTTAAACTCGTCGCCAATTGTTAAGTATCGAACAACTCCACGAGGCTAAGTACGGTGAGCTAGTTCAGGCATGACCTTACTCCAGTTTATTTATTCTCAAAGTGAGGATTCAACATGGTTGCCAACATTATATACACAGCTTGCATGTGTCTGCCAGTGACCATTAGGACTCTGACAGTCGCGCCCTCCGCTGGCAGGTAAAACTCAGTTAACATACATAACAACTTGGATGTTTTATTCAATGTTGATGTGAAGTTTCAGTTTATTTAGTATGAACCATAAATGTATTTTGGGCAATTTTGTCTGCACCACTGGAAGTGGTTTAGTTAGTTGGTGTGAAGGGTCAGACATGACATTACCTCCAGCAATGGTGGTGACTGTGAACAGAATGGATCTGTCATTGTCGGGATGCTTCATGGTGTTGCCAACCTGGTGCAGCGTGTGGCAGCCTTACGTAAAGTTAAGTAAATCAGGTCATGATTAGGCAATTCCTAGCCTCCCGGGAAGAAATGTGCTGGAGTGCTGGTGCCATCTGCACTGCAGGTTCCTCCAGCTCCTGCTCCTCCTCCGAAGATGCTGTGTGCTCAGAGCCTTGCTCCTCAAACAGCGCTAATCCTCACCGCTGTGCTGTGTGGTGCAGCGCGCAGCAGACCACGATGATTCTGGAGACCCTGCCTGGTGCGTACTGAAGGGCATCACCAGATCTGTCAAGGCATCTGAATCGCATTTCCAGCATGTTTATTGTCTGCTCTATGACACATCTGGTGGACATGTGGTTGTCATTATATCTCTCCTGGGCCTCAGTATTTGGCCTCCTCAAGGGTATCATGAGCCACGTCTTCAGTGGAGAGCCTGGTCTCCAAGCAGCCAGCGTGAAAGTATTTTGGTGTGAAGAGCTGAGGGAGGTTGAGCTGGCACAGGACGATAGCTTCATAACAGCTTCCAGCAATTTGGCGCACACATGCATGATGATCTTCCTATGTTTGCAGACCAACTGCACATTGAGAGAGTTCACAAACACTCCTGGATGAAGATGGGGTGCCCTGATGGTCACATGTGTGCAGTCAATGATGCCCGGCACCTGTGGGAAGCCGGCCAGAGCCGCAAAGCCGAGAGCCCGCTCATTAACATTGGCTTCATCAGTGGTACAGTTGATCTAATTGGCTGACTTGTTAAAGATATCGGTGACTTGTGCGATGCATCTGTGGGCGGCTGACTGCGAGATGTCGCAAACGTCTGCTGCAGATCCCTGGAAGGAGCCTGAGGCGAAGAGGTTGAGGGCACTGGTGACTTTGACAGCCACTGGTACAGCGTGTTCACCAGGTCGTCTGGGCTGCAGATCTTGCTCCAGCAAGCTGCAAATCTCTGCAATAACCTGGTGCGATAGCCTGAGCCTCCTTTGGCACTGCTGCTCCATCATGTTGAGGAAGCTCATCCTCTGCCTGTATACCCTGTGCTGGGGGTATCGCCTCCAGTGTGGTGAGACCCTGCGCTGATGCCCTCTGTCCTGTGGAGCAGCAGGGCATTAAGGAGAAGGTTGGTGGGTTGGTGGTGTTGTTGTTGGTGCTGCTGGTGTGCCTGGTGCTGCTGGTGTTGGGGCTCATCGTGGTCCGATTCTGAGGACCAAGGTGAGACAGTATAAACAGTGCACCGGCTGATGGAATAGATGGCAGATGAAGCAGAGATGACAGAAGCAATCTGTCAATGGTGAGAGAGGTTCTTCCAATGAGGTGACACTGGATGAAGACTTTGCTGGAAACACTTGCAGCCTGAGAAAGCTCAATCTGTGCTGGGAATATAGTCAGCAACAGCTTCTGCCCAAGGAAAGTGATCCACTGTGAAACCATAGCTTTTAAACTACATTTGATGCTGTCAAGTAATCAGCTGCATCAATGGTCACGGAACTCCCACCTCAGGTTGACAGATATGGTTGCCGAGCTGCGTGAAGCTCATGGCCATGCAGGGAAATTTAAAATGGAGGGGGAAAAAGGCTCTTCATTGTCTGTAAACAAGCTGATAATTGTTATGTAATGATATGTGTATCGTCCCAGTACCTTAAATGTATTGTAAGTACTATGCCACACCACAGAGGGCGCTGCAGTGGGAACCCCTGGTAGTACAGGTGCTATATAAGGGTGACCACCACACCTGGGGGGCACTCTGGAGCTGAACAATAAAGGACGAAGGTCACAGTAGTTAGATTTACACCAGACCGTGTGGAGTCAGTGATTTGTGTGCTAGATACACCACATTGGAGATTAGGAAGCGGACGAACTCCACGCAACCATGGCTACTCTGGGCTCGCTAAAGGATTTTACCGTGGGCAATGATTGGGAGGCCTTTACGGAAAGGCTCGAGTACTATTTCACAGCAAACGACCTGACGGAGGACACATACGCAATGAGAGAGAAGCGTAAGGCGATATTGCTCTCCAGTTGTGGAGATGAGGTTTACTGTTTCGTCAGGGATTTGCTGGCACCTGGGAGCGCCAGGGACAAGTCATACGAGGAGCTGACTGAACTCATTCGTGACCAGTTGAAACCGAAGGAGAGCATCCTCACGGCCAGATACAAATTTTACCATCACTGCAGACCCGAGGGCCAGGATGTCATCAAATATGCTGCGGACCTCAGGAGACTCGCGGCGCCGTGTGATTTTCGGGCACACCTTGACGAGGCTTTGCGGGACGTTTTCGCCATGGGGATTGGCCACGAGGACCTCCTTCACAAGCTGCTGGCCACGGAACCCACAGTCACTCTGACAAAGGCCATCGCCATCAGCCGGGCATATATGACCTCGACTTGCAGCACCAAGCAAATAATCCACACAGTCTCGAACCCGGCAGGCACTGTCCACAGGATAGCGCCCACCACGGACAAAACTGCAGAACGTGGCTCTGCCCGGGGCAGAGAGCACGGACCTCGGGATCCTGGAACTCAGAGTCCGCTGAGGGGGGCCAATCAAGCAGCACCATGCTGGCACTGTGGAGGAAGCCATGGGGCTCACCGGTGCAGGTTTGCGGAGTATACGTGCAATTCCTGCCACGTTAAAGGCCACCTTCAGCGTATGTGTAAAAGAAATCGGACTCACCGTGTGGCTGAGGAGATGGGGGATGATCCACTGTTCAGCGAGGAGCAGGTAGAAGAAGATGAGGTGCTTGGACTGTATACGTGCACCGACGATTCGCCCCCAGTGATAAGGGAAGTAAAAATCAACGGAGTCCCAGTGAGTATGGAAGTGGACACGGGCTCGGGTCCGTCGTTGATGAGTCGGAGAACTTTTGATAAACTGTGGATTAACCCAGCTGCACGACCCAAGCTGGTCCCGGTCACGGTGAAGCTGTGTACCTACACCAGGGAACTAATACCTGTTCTCGGCAGAGCGATGGTGCAGGTATCCCACCGGGACGAGACGCACGCTTTACCTCTGTGGATCGTTGCAGGCGATGGGCCGACGCTCCTTGGCTGGAGGTGGATGGGGAAGGTCCGTGGGAGCTGGGCAGACTTCATCACACCACAGGCTGCTGCTCCCCGGGGTGCTGCCGTGCCCCGGGTCCCCAGAGAGCAGCGCCGACCGAGCTGGAGCTGCAGCTTCAATCCACCCACAGGCAAGTCCCAGGCCCGGACCTCACAGAGACCCTGCAGCCTTAATCCCAACAGGCAAGTCCCAGGCCCTGACCTCAGGCCCCAGAGACCCTGCAGCCCCAGCCCCCACAGGCAAGCAGCCCTACACAGAGGGGCCCAAGGGAGGGGTGGGGGTTGAGCCGGCGGGGCGCTGCGGGCGGGGTGCTGAGGGATCCAGGGGCCGGCGGATCGCAAGAGCCCCTCAGAAGAGCTGTTAGCGTCGGGCGGCGGTAGCAGCTGGAGGTCGGGGGCTACGGAGGCCGCGGGGGACGCGGCAAGTGCGGCCGCTGGAGAGGCCACGACGGCCGCAGGAGAGGCGGCAAGTCAGGTGGCAGCGGAGGGGAGCGGAGGCTGCGGCGGCGGCATCGAAGATGGCGGCGGCATCGTGTCGGAGCTGCAGAGTATCAAAGATGGCGGCGCCCAAGGAGAAGCCTCGTGGAATCCTCCTGCATCAAAGATGGTGCCTTAAAGAGGAAATGCACCTGGGAGTCTTAAAAGGGCCTTACAAAGAGGTGGTCCCCACAAAGGACTTCTGTTTGGCAGAGCGAGTCTAAAATGAGCTATGTTAATGTGAGATAGTGAATTTATAATAAGAATTACTTTTTTTTATGCTGAATGGCCACTGTATTTGTGTAAAATAATGGATGAAGTACAATTAATGATGACGGCTAACAAGGAAATCAAGGTTCCGCTACCAGTCAATAACAAGATAATGTACCAGATAATATGTACCATACTAATGCACTGTCTATGCCCGCCTGCCTTCCGTTGGACAAGTGTGATGTTAAGTAATGATGTGTGTATCGTTGTCCTGCGTCCAGGTGGAGGGGGGGAAGGTGATGTTATGTAATGATGTGTGTATCGTCCCAGTACCTTAAATGTAATGTAAGTACTATGCCACACCACAGAGGGCGCTGCGGTGGGAAACCCTGGTAGTACCTGTAACAGGTGCTATATAAGGCTGACCACCACACCTGGGAGGCACTCTGGAGCTGAACAATAAAGGACGAAGTTCACAGCAGTTAGACTTACACCAGACCGTGTGGAGTCAGTGATTTGTGTGCTACATACACCACAATAATGACATCAATTAAGTCGCTAGCCTCTGCTGGTCAGGTTGCTGTTGCACCGGAAAATGCACCCATGGGAAAGACACGTGAGGGCGGGATCCCGACCCGTTCCCACTTTTTTCCAATTTCCCACTCGACTCGCCTCCATTCCTGCCCGCACTGACTCCACAAAATTCCGGCCTTTCTTTCCGGATAATGTGACACTGCTCAGTCCACGAAAGCAGCAACTGGAAGAAAGGGTAATTGACCTTCTAAACGTGTCCCCGGAAGCCATTTGTTCAAACATGGAAGGGTAGAAAGCTCAACTCTACCAGGCCTAAGGCCTTTTCTGTGCCCAAGGACAACATCAGTTGTAGGTGTTCCTGTGCTGTTGCCAAGAACTATCCTCACATGAAGCCAGTATGAGGTAGGCCAAGTCTAGTTTTGGTCAACATTACTTAATTGTGGCTGATGTCTTTAGGAAAGGAGTTCTCATTCTTTTTGCTTCTGAGGCCTCCCTCCCAAATTATAAAAATTCCACGGATTCCCTGAGAGAGTCAGGAGGGGGGAGGGGAGGGGGAGTTCATCACATATGGTTGTCATTAGCAACCGTCAAAGTTCAATAGGCCTCAGTCAGTCAATACAAAGAGGGATAACTTTCCACCCACATTAGGATGCCTGGATACCCTCACATCCAGGCCTCACTCAGATTTACGATGCGCTCGAAGGTGACTTCAGACTGAACAGGGTTGAAAAATGGCAACGCGTTTCCCAGCACCACAAAGTTGTTCACCTGCACCTTCGCCATGGCTCCTACTGGGTAATTTTGTTTTTTTTCCCCCCCCTCAGGTCCATCCGCGATGATTTAAACAGAGACCGATGGCCCCAGGATGGCTTGGCAGAGTGTGACGGGCCTCAAGTCTTTGATTTCCGTGGTTCAGTTGATAGCACTCTCCCCTGAATGAGAATGTTGTGGGTTCAAGTCCCATTCCGGAGACTTGCGCTCAGAAATCTAAGCCGACACTCCAGTGCAGTGCTGAGGGAGTGCTGCACTGTCGGAGGTGCCGGCTTTTGGATGGGATGTTAATCCCTCAATCAACACTATTAAAATAGGTTAATTGGTCATTATCACATTGCTGTTTGTGGGAGCTTGCTGTGCGCAAATTGGCTGCTGCATTTCCTAAATTACAACAGTAAAGTACTTTGGGACGTCAGGTGGCCGTGAAAGGCGCTATATAAATGTAAGTCTTTCTTTCTTCTCCCGCAGAAGCTCCGGTCCATCCTCCTCCTCCACCTGCCGCTCTTGATTGGTTCGCAGTGCGGCCACAGGTAGTGCGTGCTTCTACCGAGACTGAAAGTCCGGGGTGCCCAGGCCTGGCTGTTGGCCTCCCCACAGAGCGCCACCTGCAGGCAGCAACAGTGAGGCGAGTCGACCCAAATCCATCCACTAAAACAAGTTGAGCTTGTTCTGCTCCTAACACAGATGAGACTGTGAGGCTGCACACAGGGAGGTTAAATTAACAGTGACCTCAGTCTTTATTAAGACACTCCAGAGTTAGGAACAGGCCTTAGGGGCCGGCTTATATACAGTGCTCCCAAGGGATGCTGGGATCCCTTGGGACTTCAGGGGATAAGCTCCCTGGTGGCGGAACATGGGAGTGCATGCTTTACAGATACACATCATCACTCCCCCACAAAGTCGAAGTGAAAACTATTTACAAGGTGAGGCGGTCGGGAGCCTTTCTTTTCTTGGTGGACTGCCTTGGTACAAATGTCTGTTCTGGTGTGTTGGCTGTGCCCTCGCTGGGCTGGCGTGTTGTTGGCTCTGCAGGGCTGCTGGGTGAGCCTGGCCTTGCTGAGCTGTTGGGCGTGATGGGTTCAATTTCCTGGTCCGGGGTGGTGTCGTTGATCCTTTGGGTGTATGTTGTGGGCTTGAAAAAGGTGGTGTCTGTTGTGGGTTGTTCAGGGCAGTCTGTGAACCTCAGCCTCATTTGGTTCAGGTGTTTTCTGCAAATTTGTCCATTGTCTAGTTTGACTACAAACACCCTACTCCCTTCTTTGGCTATCACCGTGCCCACGATCCACTTGGAATCATGTCCATAGTTTAGCACATACACAGGGCCATTCAGATCAATTTCCCGTGACACAGTGGCGCGACCATCGTTTACATTTTGTTGCCGCCGCCTGCTCTCTACCTGATCATGTAGGTTGGGGTGAACCAGCGATAGTCTGGTTTTAAGTGTCCTTTTCATGAGTAGCTCAGCCGGAGGCGCCCCTGTGAGTGAGTGTGGTCTCGTGTGGTAGCTGAGCAGTACTCGGGACAGGCGGGTTTGGAGTGAGCCTTCTGTGACTCGCTTGAGGAGCTGTTTGATTGTTTGTACTGCCCGCTCTGCCTTGTGTGGCAAACATGGCCCTCAGGCTTTCAATGGTGGCGGTGGCGGTGCTTCCCAACATTATTTCACATTCAATCCATTTTGAAAAAGCATCCATCACCACCAAGAACATTGTACCGAGAAACGGGCCTGCATAGTCAACATGGTTCCTCGACCATGGTCTGGAGGGCCAGGACCACAAACTTAGTGGTGCCTCTCTGGGTGCGTTGCTCAACTGAGCACATACGCTGCATTGCCATACACAGGACTCTAAGATAGAGTTGATACCGGGCCACCACACGTGGGATTTGGCTTTCGCTTTCATCATTACTATACCCAGGTGTGTGCTGTGAAGTTCCGAGATGAACATCTCCCTGCCCTTTTTTGGGTAGCACTCTGCGTGAGTGGACAGCTCGTCATTTCGCCGCTGGAACGGCTTGATTAGCTCTTGCATTTCAACGGGGATGCTGGCCCAGCTCCCATGCAGTACACAGTTTTTTTTACTAGGGACAGCAGAGGATCTTGGCTGGTCCAAGTCCTAATCTGGCGGGCCGTGACAGGTGAGTTACCATTTTCAAACGCTTCCATGACCATCAACAAGTCTGCGGGCTGCGCCACCATCAACAAGTTTGTAGGCTGCACCATTTCCACCCCTGTGGTTGGCAATGATAGCCGACTGAGAGCATCCGCACAGTTCTCGGTGCCTGGCCTGTGGCGGATGGTATAGTTATAGGCTGATAGCGCGAGTGCCCACCTTTGTATGCAGGCTGAGGCATTAGTATTTATCCCCTTGTTTTCAGCGAACAGGGATATATATGAGGGGCTTGCGATCGGTTTCCAGCTCAAATTTGAGGCCAAATAGGTACTGATGCATTTTCTTTACCCCGCCAATGCCTCTTTCTCAATCATGCAGTAGGCCATCTCGGTTTTAGACAAGCTCCTGGAGGAATAGGCGACAGGTTGCAACTTCCCCGCAACGTTAGCTTGTTGCAATACACACCCGACTCCATACAACAACCCATCACATGCTAACACAAGTCTTTTACACGGGTTATACAATACAATCAGCTTGTTGGAGCATAAAATGTTTCTGGCTTTCTCAAAAGCAATTACTTGGTTTTTTCCCGATACCCAGTCCTCACCTTTACACAATACCACATGTCGGGACTTTAAGAGGGTGCTTAACCCCGGTAGGAAGTTACCAAAATAGTTGAGGAGTCCCAGGAACGACCGCAGCTCCGTGACATTGTGTGGCCTGGGCGAGTTCCTGATAGCCTCTGTCTTGGCGTCTGTGGACCGAATGCCGTCCGCTGCGATCTTTCTCTCCAAAAACTCCCCTTGTGTTGCCATGAAGACGCATTTCGACCTCTTCAGCCGCAGCCCTACGTCATCCAGTCGCTGGAGGACCTCCGCCAGGTTTTGTAGGTGCTCGACGGTGTCCCGACGGTGTCATCTTGAAAAATCACCGTGCATGGTACCGACTTGAGTAGGCTCTCCATGTTTCTCTGGAAGATCGCTGTAGCCAACCGAATTCCAAACGGGCATCTGTTGTAGATGAACAGTCCCTTGTGCGTGTTGATGCAGGTGAGGCCCTTCGAAGACTCCTCCAGCTCCTGCGTCATGTAGGCCGAAGTCAGGTCGAGCTTGGTGAACGTATTAGCCTCCTGCCAGCATCGCAAATAGGTCGTCTGCCTTAGGTAGCGGGTATTGGTCCTGCAGCGAGAAATGATTAATACTTACTTTATAATCGCCGCAAAACCTGACCGTGCCATCACTTTTGAGCACTGGAACAATCGGGCTGGCCCACTCGCTGAATTCTACTGGGGAGATGATGCCCTCGCATTGCAGCCTGTCCAGCTCGACTTCCACTCACTTCCTCATCATGTGAGGTACCGTTCGCGCCTTGTGGTGAATGGGTGGTGCCTCTGGGACCAAGTGGATCCGCACCTTCACCCCAGAAAAGTTTCTAATGCCTGGCTCAAAAAGGGAAGGAAATTTGTTAAGAACCTGGGTGCATGAGGCCTCATCGACATGTGATAGCGCTCGGATGTCATCCCAGTTCCAGCGGATTTTGCCCAGCCAGCTCCTTCCAAACAGTGTGGGTCCATCGCCCGAGACAATCCATGCACCGTGCCCTCATAGGTGCCCTTGACCATGGCGCTGCCCAGGACAGTGATGAGCTCTTTGGTGTCCGTTCTCAGTTTCGTGTGGATGGGGCTCAGGGCTGGTCGGAATGCCTTGTTGCACCACAGTCTCTCAAACATCTTTACTCACAATGGATTGGCTAGCGCCAGTGGCCAGTTCCATGGCTACGGGTAAACCATTCAATTTTACATTTCGCATTATAGGTGGACATTTCGTCGAAAATGTGTGCATCCTGTGTACTTCAGCATCTACATGAGAACATAAGAATTAGGAACAGGAGTAGACCATCTAGCCCCTCGAGCCTGCTCCGCCATTCAAAAAGATCATGGCTGATCTGGCCGTGGACTCAGCTCCACTTACCCGCCCGCTCCCCATAACCCTTAATTCCCTTATTGGTTAAAAATCTATCTATCTGTGATTTGAATACATTCAATGAGCTAGCCTCAACTGCTTCCTTGGGCAGAGAATTCCACAGATTCACAACCCTCTGGGAGAAGAAATTCCTTCTCAACTTGGTTTTAAATTGACTCCCCCGTATTTTGAGGCTGTGCCCCCTAGTTCTAGTCTCCCCGACCAGTGGAAACAACATCTCTGCCTCTATCTTGTCTATCCCTTTCATTATTTTAAATGTTTCTATAAGATCACCCCTCATCCTTCTGAACTCCAACGAGTAAAGACCCAGTCTATTCAATCTATCATCATAAGGTAGCCCCCTCATCTCCGGAATCAGCCTAGTGAATCATCTCTGTACCCCCTCCAAGGCTAGTATATCCTAGCTTAAGTAAGGTGACCAAAACTGCACGCAGTACTCTAGGTGCGGCCTCACCAATACCCTGTACAGTTGCAGCAGGACCTCCCTGCTTTTGTACTCCATCCCTCTCGCAATGAAGGCCAACATTCCATTCGCCTTCCTGATTACCTGATGCACCTGCAAACTAACTTTTTGGGATTAAAGAGTTTCATGCACAAGGACCCCCAGGTCCCTCTGCACTGCAGCATGTTGTAATTTCTCCCCATTCAAATAATATTCCCTTTTACTGTTTTTTTTTCCAAGGTGGATGACCTCACATTTTCTGACATTGTATTCCATCTGCCAAACTTTAGCCCATTCGCTTAACCTATCTAAATCTCTTTGCAGCCTCTCGGTGTCCTCTACACAATCCGCTTTCCCACTAATCTTTGTGTCACCTGCAAATTTTGTTACACTACACTCTGTCTATGTATATTGTAAACAGTTGTGGTCCCAGCACCGATCCCTGTGGCACACCACTAACCACCGATTTCCAACCCGAAAAAGGACCCATTTATCCCGACTCTCTGCTTTCTGTTAACCAGCCAATTCTCTATCCATGCTAATACATTTCCTCTGACTCTGCGTACCTTTATCTTCTGAAGTAATCTGCCTCCTCTCTGAGGCTCGAAATTGCTTTGATCCACCATGGACCGATCTTCCTCTGCCACGTGGTGGTTAGCAGGTTTTGCAGAGCTTGCAGCTCGTCTGCAAGCTCGTTGGAGGTGCCCCATTCTTCCACAGCTCTTACAAACATACCCTTTGAAACGGCATGAATAGGCTAAATGGAAGCCTCCACAACGCCAACAAAGGTGTGAATTGCCTTGCATTCATCCTTTGTTGCAGACCTTAGTCATCTGGGTCACCTGAGGCTTGCTGGCAGTTGCAGACTCGTGGTTTCTGCCCTGTACATTTCTGCTCGCAAACATAGTTCCAGTTAATTTATGAACATTGCTAGCACTTGTGTGCTGAGAGATTTGTTTGGTGTTAACACTGGTGGACATAAACACCTGTGCTATCGCAATGGCCTTACTGAGGGTCGGTGTCCCTACAGTCAAAAGTTTTCGTAGGATGGTCTCGTGGCCAATGCCCAGTGCAAAAAAGTCTCTCTGAGCACCTGCTCCAGGTAGCCATCAAACTCATTGTCCTGCAAGTCGCCTTAGCTCGGCGACGTAGCTCACCACTTCCTGACCTTCAGTTCGCTGGCACGTGTAGAACCGATACCTCGCCATCAGCATGCTCTTCCTCGGGTTAAGATGCTCCCGAACCAGTGTACACAGCTCCTCATACGACTTATCTGTGGGTTTCACCGGAGCCAGAAAATTCTTCATGAGCTGTAGGTCAGTGCCCACAGACCGTGAGGAGGACCACTCTCCTTTTTGCAGCGCTTTCTTCTCCGTCCAGCTCGTTGGCTACAAAGTACTGGTCCAGCCGTTCGATATCGGCTTCCCAGTCCTCACCCT
This sequence comes from Pristiophorus japonicus, assembly GCF_044704955.1. Taxonomy (NCBI): domain Eukaryota; kingdom Metazoa; phylum Chordata; class Chondrichthyes; family Pristiophoridae; genus Pristiophorus; species Pristiophorus japonicus. The sequence continues at coordinate 117,145,871 of NC_091984.1, forward strand.
CCGAGAACTTCTGCAGGATGCCCACAGTTTGCTGCATCTTTGCATTGGATTCATATACTCGTCGCCAGTTATTGTATTCCTGACACAGATGAGGCTGCACACAGGGAGGTTAAAGTAACAGTGACCTCAGTCTTTATTAAGACACTCCAGAGTCAGGAACAGGCCTTACATACAGGCCGGCTTATATACAGTGCGCCCAAGGGAACCCTTGGGACTTCAGGGGATGCCCTCCCTGGTGACAGAACACGGGAGTGCATGCTTTACAAATTCACAACAGATCTCCCCTGGCATGGGCCCCTTGAAATCCTCTCGCGGACCCCTGGAGGGCCACGGACATCGGGTTCTGTAAAGGAACAAATGGCTCTTTGCAATAAGTGGGATATGTTGACTGGGGTTTCGCCTTGTGTGGATGGAATGCTAAAATAAAGTGCTACGAGGCACTGCATGGTAAATTCACAAATCCGGAGAGAAGTCATATTCGGGGGGGGGGCAGGGTCGGGTACAGGCCAGAGGAGCAGTCGTGATATGCATGGTATTTGCTTATATATTAAGTGAACACGAGATGCTTACCAAAGCCTTGCATGCGCATTACCCAACAGTTGTGGCCTGCAGGATTAGCTGCGTTTCCTCGGCTCCATGGGAGGTGGTCACTGGATCTGTTGGTGGCCAGGGTGTGGGGGGGCGTGAGGCAAAGAAAAGAGTGGATCGAAGGGGGAGAAAGAGGAGTTCGGAGGGGAGGGGAGGGAGGGAGAGAGAGAGAGGGAGGGAGAGAGAGAATCGAAGGAGGAAGAGCGGATCGTAGCGGAGGGGAGAGGAGGTCAGGAACTGGTGGGGAGAGGGGGTGGAGTGGGGTGGTAAAGAGCACAGTGAGGATGAGGAAGAACGTGATCCAGGTCTAAAGCAGGGTGGCTGGGGGCGGAAATGGGAGGGCGAGAGGATTATGGGGAGCAGGCAGGGAAGTTGGAGTTGAGGCCAAGATCAGATCAGCCATGATCGTACTGAATGGCAGAGCAGGCTCGAGGGGCCAAATGGCCTACTCCTGCTCCTATTTCTTATGTTCTTATGAGAGAACATGATTCAGATGGCAAGACGGATCAGGTTCTTTCACCCCCACCTCCTTTACACCCGGTCCACTTTCTTCCTCCCCTCCCCCCAGACCTGGTTGATTTCGCTGAAAGATCGCTGAGCTTGTGGCAAGTGATATCATTGGACTCGACGAAATCCGGAAGTCATGACACTGTCATGGTTCACTTCATACCCAATAAACCGGTTAACAATCTGTGACCCACACACAAAGCCCCATCTAAGAGGGGTTGGGAGGAGATCAGGAACTTATTGGGGGGGGGGGATCAGGAGGAAGGTTACAACTTTGTTGGGGGTGGGGTGTCAGTAACTTGTTTGGGGAGTGGGAGAAGGTCTTAGCCCGCGAGGATGAGCCTTGCCTGATCTCTGGTTCTGTCTGGATCCGGGCAGTCACAATGGCTCGAATTACACTTTGCAAAGTGATTGATTACTTGGCCAGGCAGGGTCGAATTGCACATTCCAGAGAAACTGCTGGTTGTGTCTTGTCCTTCAAGGTGACCAATCAGTAATCACGTCATCCTTCAAGGTAACCAATCAGAAATCTAATGTTGGAAATAAATGCAACCTTGTTTGTCTGCAAGATACTATCGGGGTTGGAAATAAAAGCAGCCAGTTATGAGCACACTGATTTGAGTGTTTATTCAGACATGAAAGGTGTCACGATGACATAGCCCTGTCTCCGTCCCATGCTCTCTCCAAGCATAGCCTTAGACTCGGAGCACAGCATCAGCGAGTTTACCTTCTAATCATTACAGCTGGATTATGTGCATTACATGCAAATTGTCAGAAACATAGGCAAGGCCACTGACTTGCAAGTTCACAGAATAAAATCATAAAATATAATCTCAAGAATAAAAAAAAAGACATTGATACTTTCAGTCACCATAAACCACCAGGCCTCAATTCTAAACAGACAAAATCATGGAATGCAATTGCAATGGAATGTAATTGCCAGGGAATGTTCTGCAGAAAAACACTCTGGTCCCGAACCAAGCAAAACTCCAGAATATACATCTTTAAAATTATCAAGAGGTTATAAATATCAGGAAAAACTAAACAGGCTGGGGCTCTTTTCTCCGGAAAAGAGAAGGCTGAGGGGTGACCTGATAGAGGTCTTTAAAATTATGAAGGGGTTGAGAGGGTAGATGTAGAGAAGATGTTTCCACTTGTAGTGAAGTCCAAAATAAACATTAGATTTATTAGTGATAAAAGAAAATCACTAATAAATCCAAGGAGGATTTCAGTACAAACTTCTTCACACAGAAAGTGGTTACAATGTGGAACCTACTACCACATGGATAAAGAAAAAGACTTGCATTTATTTAGCACCTTTCACGACCTCAGGGTGTCACAAAGCGCTTTACAGCGGATGAAGTACATTTGGAGTGTAGTCACTGTTGTACTGCAGGAAACGCAGCAACCGATTTGCTCACAGCAAGCTCCCACAAACAGCAATGTGATAATGACCAGATAATCTGTTTTTTAGTGTTTGATTGCGGAATAAATATCAGACAGGTTGCCAGGGGAAACTACCCTGCTCTTCTTTGAAATGCATCATTGGATCTTTTACGTCCACCTGAGAGAGCAGACAGGGCCTCGGTTTGACATCTCATCCGATGTGCCTGCACCTCCGACAGTGCAGCACTCCCTTCGTACCACACTGCCAAGTCAGCCTCGCCTTTGCGCTCAAGTCTCTGGAATGTAACTTGAACCACAACCTTCTGACTCAGAGACAAGATTGCCGCCACCTGAGCCACAGCTGACACTACAATGGAGTAATTGAGCTGAATAACAGATTGTATTTAAGGGGAAGCTAGACAGGTGGAGGCAGGATTAGATGAAGCAAGATGGGAGGAAGCGCCTGTGGGGCACAAAGCCTAGCCTGTTTCTGTGCTGTAAATTCAATGTAACTTTGGCCTGCTGACTTCCACACAACCACCCTCCTCCCCACAGCAGAACAGGAGTGACTGCATCCTGTGGAACATTTGGTCACCTCACTCTATACGAAGCCCTACATCCTCGGATCTATAAGGATAGTCTTGAAAGAAAGAAAGCAGTGCGATGATGAAGGATTTGTTTGGCTCTCCATGTTACTGCTTGTAATGGGAAATAGCTGTGTGCTCCTGATTGGTTAGTCAGTGCCATAGTGGAGGCACTCAAGTGCAAAGTGTCTGCACTCGCAAGATGCCAATGAAACCCATGGCGCACACGGTGGTAAAGTTAACATCAAAGCCCACTGGAAAGCCTGGTTCAGTTCCCTATAGGCCCTCAGCTCCAGCACAATACACTCACATACCTAATTAACCGTGCTTCAAACGGAGCCAGTTTTACATTTATTTCAAGTAAAATTTATATAATTTTCTCCCCAACAGTTCAGAGATCTAAAGCTTGTTTTATTTTAAATTAAATACTTTCTTTTGACCGATTTCTATGGACAGTTTTCAACTTGGAGCTTATCCTTCAGGGTGTTTCTGTTACGTTAGCTGGAGCAGCTCAACGTGTCCGGAGATCTAAATGTATTTGAGAAATTGTTGAGTGATAGCCAGCTGTATTCTTTGATGTTACTCAACTGTGCACTGATCTGGTGATAATGGTCATTGCAGCGTGTTTTATTTTAACAGAGAGCTGATTAAAGGCCGATGCACAGCTGAATGTTTTAATCAACATGAGGGTTCTGACTCAACCATACAGCTCACTGAAACATGTCTTACCAGTCGTGGATAATCCTGCTTTGAGAAATTCAAGCTTCGGTTGTACATTAACCCTTTCCATTCCTGCCCACTGGGTTGGCCATTTTGTGTAAATGTAGACTGAAGTGCAGCAGTGACCCGACAACACATGGCTGGATACACAGCACGTTTGAACATGCTATGCTCCAATGTTAAAGCATTCAATTCCAGAATGTTCCAATTGTGCCGTAGAGCATGTGTGAAATCGTGCCATGGTTGTCAAAAACCTACAAGTCAGTAATGAATTAAACCGTCGAACATAAAGCCTGAAATGCGTTGGTTCTCTTGCACCCCAAGTAAACAAGTCAAAGATGAGCTCGCGTAAAATGATGTAATCCTGTGTGAGCTGTGGTTCAGTGGGTAGCACTCTCACCTGAGTCAGAAGGTTGTGGGTTCAAGTTCCACTTCAGGGACTTGGGCACAAACATAGAGGATAGCAGTCCAGCGCAGTACTGAGGGAGCGCTGCACTGTTGGAGATGCCGTCTTTTGGACGAGACGTTAAACCGCCTGCTCTCTCAGATGGACATAAAAAGATCCCAAAGCACTATTTTGAAGAAGAGCAGGGGGGTTATCCCCGGTGTCTTGGCCAATATTTATCCCTCAACCAACATCACTAAAACGGATTATCTGGTTATTATCTCATTGCTGTTTGTGGAAGCTTGCTGTGCGCAAATTGGCTGCATTCCCTCAGCACTGCACTGGAGTGCCAGCCTAGATTTTTGTGCTCAATTCTCTGGCGTGGGTCTTGTACACACAACTTTCTGACTCAGATGAGAGTGCTACCCCCACTGAGATACAGCTGACACAAATTCGCTTTTCCTACATTACATCAGTGACTAGACATCAAAAGTACCTCATTGGCTGCAAAGCACTTTGAGACGCCCGGTGGTCGTGAGAGAGGCTATATAAATGCAAGTCTTTCTTGATGTGATCCATCATAGCTGACAAAACATACACTGCACGAGGACAGTCATCATCATCGTAGGCAGTCCCTCAGAATCGAGGAAGACTTGCTTGCACTCTAAAAATGAGTTCTTAGGTGGCTGAACAGTTCAATACGAGAACCACAGTCCCTGTCATCACAGGTGGGGCAGATAGTCGTTGAGGACAGTGCCACCCTTCCAGCTCCACGGCAACAGCCAAAAGGGAGCTTGGCTTACAAACCCCAGGTATAATCAAGACACGAGAAATGAGTGGTTTTCACCAGATGGCCATCTTCTCATCTTATGTTGGAGGCTACTTCATCGATCGTATATTAATCAACAACAATCACATCAAATAAAGCTACAGAATGCGTCAGCGGTCTATTCTCAACAGGCGTGGAGAATCAGATGTGACCTTAAATTGACCGGCAAATGTATCAGTGACAGAACTTTCTTCGTGACGCATCTATCAGCTGAGGAACGAAGGTGATTTGCTTTGTAAATATGCCACGCTGCACTTGTTGTTTGCTTCACTGTAAAGCAGCTTGTCTTGATCTGTAATAATGTTGCATCTAGATTTCAATGCTGCAAACAGAGGCAGCCCCAACTCGAAAGGCAGTGTTGTAATACACAGGCGGTAGCACTAATACCTACGGCAGCAGACCTAGTGCAGGAGGCTGCTTTTACACACACATCTCGCACACATCCCCTGCCCACACACACACACACACACCCCGCCTACACAAAACACACACACCCCGTCCACACTTACACACACACACCCTGCCCACCCACACACAGCCCCCGTCCACACACACACACACACACACACACACACACACACACAAAGCCAGAAAGCTCAGAGCTGGACTAAAGGCCAGTCCTCCAGGTCAGGGGCTGAGAGTCAGACCAACGACCAGTCTATGTGAAAATGCCTTTTGTCATGAAAATAACCGACACAAAACAATTCTGTCACAGACTTGCAAATATAAACATCAACTGTGGAGAATCACGATCTGTCGGATGTAAGGCAAGATAATACTCCGATAACAGTCAAGTATCTTGCTCTGGGCAGACAGCAGTGGAAGAAGTGCGTTTCCCCATGTACCACTAGGCACAGGAGACTGACCAACTAACTAACTGACCAGCTAACTGCATCTAACTGGGCCAACAATTGTGCCACTGGAATAAGGCAGCTGACTTTAGCAACATAAACAGAGGGACTGAGGAAACATGGCTCTCATGTTCAAATTAATGCCCCATTGCAAAACTACGAGTTTCATTTTTAGAAAACCAAATGTCTAACCTGGTTATATATTTCACCACCAGAGACCATTAAAGAACCAGTTTCATTGTGTAAAAGGTTTGCAAAATGTTCAGCAACATTTTCAAATTAAAATTCTAATTGATTTCAGTCATTAAAAGTTTGATGATTAAAAAAGTGAGGAACTGGACTTCCAGATGTCCCTCTTTATTAACAGAAAGATTAAAGATTTGTTTAAGTGTGTGTGTGTATGTGTGTGTGATAATTAAAACCCGAGAACTGGCTCCTCATGGTACGTGTCAAATCCCTGGTTCAGATTGTCGAGTACGATTAGGTCATGTTGTCATGTGACATTATGATGCTGTTGGGCTTCTGTTTAGAACAAAGATTTCTTCCAACTTTTACTACTCTGGCATTTTCAATTGGTGAATGATAATCAGATGTAGAACCAGGGATGTCAAGTCACCGCGGTGTCCACACCTGTACTTTCATATCTGCCACCTGACTCAGCGCCAGCGTGCTCATCAACAACAACAATTTACTTTTAACGTAGTAAAACGTCCCAAAGCATGTTATCCAACAAAATCTGACACTGAGCCACAGAAGGAGATATGAGGACAGGTGACCAAAAGCTGGGTCAAAGATGTAGCTTTTAGGGAGCATTTTAAACAAGGAGAGGCAGAGAGGTTTAGGGAGGAAATTCCAGAGCTGAGGGCCCAGGCACCAATAGTGGAGCGAAGAAAATCAGGGAGACACAAGAGCCAGAATTGGAGGAGCGCAGAAATCTCGAAGGGTTGTAGGGCTAGAGGAGGTGACAGAATAGGGAGAGGCGAGGACAGGGTGGGACTTGAAAACGAGGATGGAATTTTTTTTTTTTAATCGACACATTGCCAGATCAGTTACATAGTGCACTAAAGGAGCTCAATAGAATGAAAATGCACTGCTTACGGAATATCAAGCAGTGGGCTTTTAATTCTGGAATTTTTTTCCCCTTAGGACAAACTCCCTTGTATTTATTCAAAAGCAAGATACTGGATATCTGGAATAAGCAGGAAATGCTGGAAACACTCTGCAGGTCAGGCAGCACATGTGGAGAGAGCATGTCTACTTAAATACCTTCATTAAGACAACACATGGTGCAAGGTATACTTTTAAAGAGTTGGTGAGGCAGCACGAGGTCGGCTGGTTTTGCTTGGTTTCATCCAGGCTGGTTTCAGCTCGATGACTTTGGCACAGCGATAGCAGGATTCAGATCCAGGTAAAAACAAGCACACTCATTTAATTCATATATTGAAGCCATCTATCTGCCTTTACTCAAAACAAAGGAAAGCTTGGTTGCCAACTGGTCCAGCAGACATATGCACAGGTTTGAATTTTTCCACTTAGTAATACACCCACGCTTTAAAAAAAAAATCATTTCCAAGCAAAAGGCAAAAGGTTCCATGTTGTCTTAATCTCACTGTACCCCAGAGTTGACAATTCTCTTAATCTGCTCTCCACCAACCACAATAAAAATACATTAACTGCTTACTCATCTGACTACTTGCGGGATCGTGCTGTGCACACAATGGCTACCACATTTACCTATATAAAAGAAAAAAAAACATGCATTTATATAGTGCCTTTCATGACCACCGGATGTTTAAAAGTGCTTTACAGCCAATGAGGTACTTTTTGGAGTGCAGTAACTGTTGTAATGTGGGAAACACGGCAGCCAATTTGCACACAAAAGCAAGCTCCCACAAACAGCAATGTGATGATGACCAGATAACCAGTTTTTGTTATGTTGATTGAGAGATAAATATTGGCTGGTGATAACTTCCCTGCTCTTCTTCGAAACAGTGCCATGGGATCTTTTGCGTCCACTTGAGAGGGCAGACAGGGTCTCGGTTTAACGTCTCATCTGAAAGATGGCAGCTCCGGCAATGCAGCACTCCCTCAGCACTGCACTGGAGTGTCAGCCTAGATTTTTTTCATGGAGTGGGACTTGTACCCACAACATTCTGATTCAGAGGTGAGAGTACTACCCACTGAGCCACAGCTGGCACTGTGTTTAACACCATTTCAATATTATTCATTGCACATGAAGCATTTTGGGACATTTCTGAGTGTGTGACAAGGTACTATTATTATTATGGAGTTTTCTCCAAGTACATCACTCTCGTGCCCAATAAAAAAAGCTAGCTTCCATTGAGAAGCACGCTCATTCCCTTATGAACTGAGGCGTAACAGTGTGCAGGTAATGTGCCCTGACAACACACACCTTCATTTTCTCTGGATTAGATGTAGCATTTCCACTGCGTACCTTGTCACTTAATAAGACAACAAATGTCAGACACTAAACTAACAGGATTATTTGCAGAAATAAACATTTATAGCCAGTTGTTGAAGCCAGTTCAAATAACAAAGTAGCTTCAAAACAGCTAATGAAAGGGTTAAAGAAACCAACCAATCAGTCTAGTTCTTTTGAATGGCTTTCTTTGCAGATCTTTCAAAAAACAACTTGCATTTCTATGGCGCCTTCAATATAATAAAACATCCCAAGGTGCTTCTCAGGAGCGTAATCAGACAAAATCTGATACCAAACCAAAGGAGATGTCAGGACAGGCGACCAAACACTCGGTAAAAGAGGTAGGGTTTAAGAAGTGTCTTAAAGGAAGAGAGAGAGCGAGGTGAAGAGGTTTAGGGAGAGAATTCCAAAGCTTGAGGCCTCAATAGCTGAAGGCATGGCTGCCATTGCTGTGGCAACAGAGAGCCATTTGTTGGAAAGGGAGTAGTTACCCGATCCCTATTGATCAATCTTTCTTGAAATTATGTTGGTGTTCCTACCTAAGCAGTTATGTCTTGCCTTCATGTCTGTCAAAACCACAACAGATTGGGAAAGCCAAGTGTCTGATTTCCAGGCCTACGTCGTGCAAAGGTGCCTCTAGCGACTGTTGCCCCGCAGCATCTTCCCTGAGTACAAGGAACGCGGACAGGCGACATGCCCATGGGATTACAGCGAGCCTGATTCCATCATTGTCCAACGTCCGCTTATCCAGATTACTGGATAGTGATGAGTAACCAGATGTTTACCAGCTTTCTTTCCCGCTCTCCCCAGCCAAAAGATACTGAGGCCAATTTTAATGTCACATCACTTCACTGGGATCAGGTAACAGCATAGATTAGGGCTCAGAACTGAGGCCTTCCTGTACGGCAGAGTAACACATGGGTGGTATGCTTTCCCAGAAGCCACTGGGACAAAATGTGAAGTAATTTTTAATGCAACAACTTATGGAACTTCTGCAATGGATCATGAAACGTGACAGGTCAGTGTGCTAGCCCTCTGTAACACAAGTGTGGGTTTGATCGGGCAATTACCTGACCTTTCCCAGATGTTCATGGGAAGGTGGAGAATAGAAACTAGCCACTGTGCAACAGGGAGGGGAGAAGAACTGTTGGGAGTCAGACTCCTGGGCTGGGATGTTATTCTCTTCCCCCCCCCCCCCCCGCCGTTACCCAACTAGAACTGTGTGGGGGATGGGCTCAAATTTGAAACAAAAAAAAATCTAGCTCCCAGCTCCAAACTCTGCCATAGTGAATCACACCATCGACAAGGCTCCCGATAAAGGCTGTGATGTCTTGATACTGGCTGAGATTTTAACCCCCCCACCCCAGCTCAGCCCTGGTCTCCCCACCAACCCCCTGCTCAGCCCTGGTCTCCCCACCAACCCCCAGCTCAGCCCTGATCTCCCCACCAACCCCCCGCTCAGCCCTGGTCTCCCCACCAACCCACCACTCAGCCCTGGTCTCCCCACTAACCCCCCGCTCAGCCCTGGTCTCCCCACCAACCCCCCGCTCAGCCCTGGTCTCCCCACCAACCCCCCGCTCAGCCCTGGTCTCCCCACCAACCCCCCGCTCAGCCCTGGTCTCCCCACTAACCCCCCGCTCAGCCCTGGTCTCCCCACCAACCCCCCGCTCAGCCCTGGTCTCCCCACCAACCCCCCGCTCAGCCCTGGTCTCCCCACCAACCCCCCGCTCAGCCCTGGTCTCCCCACCAACCCCCCGCTCAGCCCTGGTCTCCCCACCAACCCCCCACTCAGCCCAGGTCTCCCCACCGCCGCAGCTCAGGTCTCCCCCCCCCCACCAGCCCCCACCCCCACCTCGTCCCTGGTCTCCCCGCTCCCCCACCCTCCACCCAGCCCAGGCCTCCCCCCTGCCCCCAGCTCAGCCTTAGTTTCCCCCCCACCCCCCCACCCAGCCTTAGTTTCCCCCCCCCCCACCCCGCCCCAGTTAATATTGGCCGGGCCTTCATGTCCCTAGATGCTCCCATTACTACCTTCCCCCAGTAAAACCCTTAGCTGCAGTGTCCGATTCTAGGGCAGCATTGATATAGGCCTCTCATACAAGGGAGGTGGTGGGTGGGGAAACAGTAAAGTAAGTGTTGAGCTTGGAGAAGCCGGTCTTCTGTAATATTATTTCCTTACAAAGGTGAAAGTTTAAATGCCTCACACAAACGGGGAGATATCTGGATACAGCCAAAGGTATTCGGGCTTGGAAGACGAGTCTTCTGTAGACATGTATTGCCATTCCAGGCTGATTCCATGAGAGTGTCTAGATCGGATTCATTTTTATTCAAAAAAGAGATTTCCCTTTACATTTTACAACCGAGGAACATTTCTAATCTTTACATGCATCAATGGAGCGCTTGTCCATTCTCATGGCAACTACAGAACATCGAACACACTTATGGGAATTAATCGCTTCCTCCTCAAAAACATGAACTTATTGAGCTGCACAATCACTCAATGGATAAAACCACCAGAGAGCTCTTCCATTTTTTTTGTGTTTTAATGCATGACAGAGCGGAATGCTAGCTGTGATGATAAGACAGCTGTTGCCTGATCATACAGTAGGGTGCAGTTTGGTGTATGTAAGCAACAGACGTTCATTGGCTGCTCGTGAACTTTGAACTCCTCTAGGGAAAGGTCGGAGCTTTGAAAACTCGCTCGTTCTCAGCATGCACTCTCAACAGTATTGTCCACTGGGAGCATCAACTCACCTGTAGATAGGATCCTGCATGATCAGCATCTTGCTCTCATCCCAGGTCCATTCTTTTTTCTGAAGAAAATAGAAGGGAAACATTACTTAACAGATCTCCAGTAATAAGTTGTCAACTAACCGGACATTGTTAGACATGCACTGGTACAGAGTGAGACATGCGGATAGCCTAGGGAATTATTGTACACGACTGCAGTGAAGCTATGTTTACAGCGGCAAAAGGAAGAAGTTCATGTCATGTGAAACTCTCGCACCAAGATGCTGTGCCACTCCAAATCCCAAAGTAATCGAATTTAAGGATATGACCACAACTACAGGAAATATAAATACTGCCCCGGCACAAAATACAAATAAATAGCGGCCATTACATTATGAGGACAAGTTGCACAAAATGGACTTGTAATCCGTTGACTACAGGAGATTGAAGGGTGATCTGACAGAGGTGTTTAAAATGTTAAAAGGATTTGACAGGATAGAGACAGAGAAACTATTTACTCTGGTGCGGGGAAATCAAGAACAAGGGAACATCATGGACTACAAATTTGCTAGAAAAATAATGGTGAGGCTAATGTCATTCACCGTTATTTGAGTGCAACTGCCACAGTAATGTGAAAGTTCCTATACTTGCACGGTAGATACGAACTAAACCTGTCACAGAAAGTTAGGTTAAAGTCATTTGAAGTCTAAGAACTCTCTTAACGATGTGATAAGTGATAATTACTGCCAGTTAATCTCTCTGGCACTGAAAATTAACTATTACAAGTGTGGAGATTCATTCCTTCAGATTTTAATTGTTGTTGGAGATTTTTTTTAAATATATAGTTTAACTTTTTCTTAGTTTCTTTTTTTCTCTCTTAATCCAAAGTAATCGAATTTAAGGATATGACCACAACTACAGGAAATATAAACACTGCCCCGTCACAAAATACATATAAATAGCGGCCATTACATTATGAGGACAGGTTGCACAAAATGTGCTTGTATTCCGTTGACTATAGGAGATTGAAGGGTGATCTGACAGAGGTCTTTGCCATTGAATTTAATTTAACTTCCTTGTTCAGATTTGGCGCTGGTCATTTCACAATTCTTCAATCTGATTGGTTAAGGAGATAAACAGTTGCTTTCCCTGTTCACTCTGATGCCCGAGAGAGGGTATTTCCATCTCCTACTTCCAACAACTTGCAGGGCAAAATATCGTCAACATTAAACGAGCAAGGGCAAGTCTAACTAACAGCAGGCATCGTTTGTTGGTCTGCCACAGGACATTGTGGGCCAATGTTAAGATTAGAGCTCAGCCATTTAGAAGGGAAATCAGGAAGCAGTTTTTCCACAAAGGGTAGTCGAAATCTGGAATTCTCTCCCCCAAAAGGCTCTGGATGCTGGGACGATTGGTTTGTTCAAGACTGAGAAAGATAGATATTTTGTTGGATAAGGGTATCAAGGGATATGGAGCGAAGGTGTGAAAATAGAGTTGAGGTGCAAATCAGCCATGATCTACTTAAATGGCTTGGCAGGCCTGGGGGCTGAAGTCCTGTTCCAAATGTTCTTGTGTTAATATGCCAGCTTTCCCTAGCGCTAAGTTTAAACATATAAAATGGTCTGCCTTGGTGCAAAAGTCCCCATCAAGAAGAATTTGAGCTGTATAAATGGCAGATATGGTGCAAAAAGACACAAACTTGGTCGTCAAAAGGAGAAATGGGCCATCAGCACTGCCCAATGCACTCAACTCATTTTTGTTCGAGAATAAAGGCCCAACGCGGCGGCAGTTGGGAGCAGCGTCGAGGAGGTGCGTGGAGAGGCGTGAGTTCCAGGGTCGGCGAGAGGCCTATAAAGGCCCAACGCGGCGGCAGTCGGGAGCAGCGTGAGGAGGTGCATGGAGAGGCGTGAGTTCCGGGGTCGGTGAGAGGCGTGCCGGTGCAGCTACAGGGAGAAGGCAAAAAAGAAGTAGAAAGAAACAGAAAGGTGACGTCAGAGCCAAGGGGGTAAGTGACTGGCTGGTGATTGGTGAGTAGTTTTTCTTTTTTCTCTTCTATAACAGTGAGTAAACTTTAGCATTGTTGTTGCTTATCTAGGGTTAAGTCATGGCAGGACAGCTCAGTCACGTGTTATGCTCCTCCTGTACCATGTGGGAACTCAGGGATGACACCAGTGTTCCTGACGACTACGTGTGCGGGAAGTGTATCCGCCTCCAGCTCCTGACGGACGGCGTTGCGGAGTTGGAGCTGAGGGTGGATTCACTCTGGAGCATCCACGATGCTGAGAATGACGTGAGTAGCATGTGTAGCGAGTTGGTCTGACCACAGGTAATGGGTCCACAGCCAGACAGGGAATGGAAGACCAGCAGGAAGAGCAGTGCAAGGAAGGTAGTGCAGGGGTCCCTGTGGTCATCCCCCTGCAAAACAGATACACTGCTTTGGGTACTGTTGGGGGGGATGACTCATCAGCGGAGGGCAGTAGCAGCCAAGTTCATGGCACCATGGCTGGCTCTGTTGCACAGGAGGGCAGGAAAGAGAGTGGGAGAGCGATAGTGATAGGGGATTCAATTGTGAGGGGAATAGATAGGTGTTTCTGCGGCCGCAACCGAGACTCCAGGATGGTATGTTGCCTTCCTGGTGCAAGGGTCAAGGATGTCTCGGAGCGGGTGCAGGACATTTTAAAAAGGGAGGGAGAACAGCCAGTTGTCGTGGTGCACATTGGTACCAACGACATAGGTTAAAAAAAAAAGGGATGAGGTCCTACGAAACGAATTTAAGGAGCTAGGAGCTAAATTAAAAAGTAGGACCTCAAAAGTAGTAATCTCGGGATTGCTACCAGTGCCACGTGCTAGTCAGAGTAGGAATCGCAGGATAGCGCAGATGAATATGTGGCTTGAGGAGTGGTGCAGCAGGGATGGATTCAAATTCCTGGGGCATTGGAACTGGTTCTGGGGGAGGTGGGACCAGTACAAACCGGACGGTCTGCACCTGGGCAGGACCGGAACCAATGTCCTAGGGGGAGTGTTTGCTAGTGCTGTTGGGGAGGAGTTAAACTAATATGGCAGAGGGATGGGTACCAATGCAGGGAGACAGAGGGAAACAAAAAGGAGACAAAAGCAAAAGGCAGAAAGGAGATGAGGAAAAGTGGAGGGCAGAGAAACCCAAGGCAAAGAACAAAAAGGGCCACTGTACAGCAAAATTCTAAAAGGACAAAGGGTGTTAAAAAAGCAAGCCTGAAGGCTTTGTGTCTTAATGCAAGGAGCATCCGTAATAAAGGTGGATGAATTAACTGTGCAAATAGATGTTAACGGATATGATGTGATTGGGATGACGGAGACGTGGCTCCAGGATGATCAGGGCTGGGAACTCAACATCTATGGGTATTCAACATTCAGGAACGATAGAATAAAAGGAAAAGGAGATGGGGTAGCATTGCTGGTTAAGGAGGAGATTAATGCAATAGTTAGGAAGGACATTAGCTTGGATGATGTGGAATCTATATGGGTAGAGCTGCAGGACACCAAAGGGCAAAAAACGTTAGTGGGAGTTGTGTACAGACCTCCAAACAGTAGTAGTGATGTTGGGGAGGGCATCAAACAGGAAATTAGGGGTGCATGCAATAAAGGTGCAGCAATTATAATGGGTGACTTTAATATGCACATAGATTGTGCTAACCAAACTGGAAGCAATACGGTGGGGGAGGATTTCCTGGAGTGCATAAGGGATGGTTTTCTAGACCAATATGTCGAGGAACCAACTAGAAGGGAGGCCATCTTAGACTGGGTGTTGTGTAATGAGAGACGATTAATTAGCAATCTCGTTGTGCGAGGCCCCTTGGGGAAGAGTGACCATAATATGGTGGAATTCTGCATTAGGATGGAGAATGAAACAGTTAATTCAGAGACCATGGTCCAGAACTTAAAGAAGGGTAACTTTGAAGGTATGAGGCGTGAATTGGCTAGGATAGATTGGCGAATGATACTTAAGGGGTTGATTGTGGATGGGCAATGGCAGACATTTAGAGACCGCATGGATGAACTACAACAATTGTACATTCCTGTCTGGCGTAAAAATAAAAAAGGGAAGGTGGCTCAACCGTGGCTATCAAGGGAAATCAGGTATAGTATTAAAGCCAAGGAAGTGGCATACAAATTGGCCAGAAATAGCAGCGAACCCGGGGACTGGGAGAAATTTAGAACTCAGCAGAGGAGGACAAAGGGTTTGATTAGAGCAGGGAAAATGGAGTACGAGAAGAAGCTTGCAGAGAACATTAAGACGGATTGCAAAAGTTTCTATAGATATGTAAAGAGAAAAAGGTTAGTAAAGACAAACGTAGGTCCCCTGCAGTCAGAATCAGGGGAAGTCATAACGGGGAACAAAGAATGGCGGACCAATTGAACAAGTACTTTGGTTCGGTATTCACTAAGGAGGACACAAACAACCTTCCGGATATAAAAGGGGTCAGAGGGTCTAGTAAGGAGGAGGAACTGAGGGAAATCCTTATTAGTTGGGAAATTGTGTTGGGGAAATTGATGGGATTGAAGGCCGATAAATCCCCAGGGCCTGATGGACTGCATCCCAGAGTACCTAAGGAGGTGGCCTTGGAAATAGCGGATGCATTGACAGTCATTTTCCAACATTCCATTGACTCTGGATCAGTTCCTATCGAGTGGAGGGTAGCCAATGTAACCCCACTTTTTAAAAAAGGAGAGAGAAAACAAGGAATTATGGACCGGTCAGCCTGACATTGGTAGTGGGTAAAATAATGGAATCAATTATTAAGGATGTCATAGCAGCGCATTTGGAAAGAGGTGACATGATAGGTCCAAGTCAGCATGGATTTGTGAAAGGGAAATCATGCTTGACAAATCTTCTGGAATTTTTTGAGGATGTTTCCAGTAGAGTGGACAAGGGAGAACCAGTTGATGTGGTATATTTGGACATTCAGAAGGCTTTCGACAAGGTCCCACACAAGAGATTAATGTGCAAAGTTAAAGCACATGGGATTGGGGGTAGTGTGCTGACATGGATTGAGAACTGGTTGTCAGACAGGAAGCAAAGAGTAGGAGTAAATGGGGACTTTTCAGAATGGCAGGCAGTGACTAGTGGGGTACCGCAAGGTTCTGTTCTGGGGCCCCAGCTGTTTACACTGTACATTAATGATTTAGACGAGGGGATTAAATGTAGTATCTCCAAATTTGCGGATGACATTAAGTTGGGTGGCAGTGTGAGCTGCGAGGAGGATGCTATGAGGCTGCAGAGTGACTTGGATAGGTTAGGTGAGTGGGCAAATGCATGGCAGATGAAGTATAATGTGGATAAATGTGAGGTTATCCACTTTGGTGGTAAAAACAGAGAGACAGACTATTATCTGAATGGTGACAGATTAGGAAAAGGGGAGGTGCAACGAGATCTGGGTGTCATGGTACATCAGTCATTGAGGGTTGGCATGCAGGTACAGCAGGCGGTTAAGAAAGCAAATGGCATATTGGCCTTCATAGCGAGGGGATTTGAGTACAGGGGCAGGGAGGTGTTGCTACAGTTGTACAGGGCCTTGGTGAGGCCACACCTGGAGTATTGTGTACAGTTTTGGTCTCCTAACATGAGGAAGGACATTCTTGCTATTGAGGGAGTGCAGCGAAGGTTCACCAGACTGATTCCCGGGATGGTGGGACTGTCCTGTCAAGAAAAACTGGATCAACTGGGCTTGTATTCACTGGAGTTCAGAAGAATGAGAGGGGACCTCATAGAAACGTTTAAAATTCTGATGGGTTTAGACAGGTTAGATGCAGGAAGAATGTTCCCAATGTTGGGGAAGTCCAGAACCAGGGGTCACAGTCTAAGGATAAGGGGTAAGCCATTTAGGACCGAGATGAGGAGAAACTTCTTCACCCAGAGAGTGGTGAACCTGTGGAATTCTCTACCACAGAAAGTTATTGAGGCCAATTCACTAAATATATTCAAAAAGGAGTTAGATGAAGTCCTTACTACTAGGGGGATCAAGGGGTATGGCGAGAAAGCAGGAATGGGGTACTGAAGTTGCATGTTCAGCCATGAACTCATTGAATGGCGGTGCAGGCTCGAAGGGCCGAATGGCCTACTCCTGCACCTATTTTCTATGTTTCTATGTTTCTAATAGCGATCGCACTCAAATGAATTGAATAGAATTCTTTGCTTACTTTTACTCAACACTAACAGATTTTTCCATAAAAATGATTACGTTTGCCAAGTTTCCCGGAGCTGGCTCTGACTGTTACTATCAAACTGGGTCTTAGTTGTTTCAGAACTCGAACAGGAGATTGCCTCACTGGAGCACCTTGCGTTATTACACAGCAACAAAATATGGATTGGTTAGGCAAGAAAAATAATAGACGCAGAGCAACTATTTCACAGCTACCTGTCCTTTCAGTGTTTTTAATGTAGCAGTGTTGTCTCAGGCAGGGGACAAAAGTTATAGTTACGTTTTGTTGCCAGGTTTTAACCTAAAACTAACAACTGTTTATTTTTGCAATCACTATCTCCAATGATTTGAGCTCTTGGCTTTTGAAAATAAATAAATATCTAGTCTTGGGGAAGTGGCACAACATAACTGTGAATCAACATAGCCCGTGTGCTATGTACAGCAGTCGGGTCATGCAAGTGATTCTCCCGATGGGAATTCACTCCTATACATTCCAATGCTCTCCTGGCTGGCCTCCCATCTTCCACCCTCTAAAGCTCGGCTGTCCGTATCCTGACTTGTATCAAGTCCCGTTCACCCATCACCTCGCCCAGAAAAAGAGTCATTGAAAATCATGCCGTTGTGATGCTGGCAGTGGTCCTCAGGTAAGTGAGGAAGGGAGGCAGCTGTAGGGGACGGGTGGGGGGGCAGAGTGATTGAGCCTCAGGGGGAGGTGGCCATGAAGAGCGATTGTTGGGTGGGTTGTGAGGAGAGGTTGATGCGGGGGGCAGGTGCACGTAGGCCTGGTATTTCAGAGTAGCAGTTTCCTCAGGGCAAACCAAATTTGCAATGAAGGCCCTCAAACAGGCATTAGGCCCCTATTTTGCATATGCTTCAGGAATGGACGCTGCACGTTTATTTTTTGGCCTTTACCAATATGGCGGGCAGTGTACTTCTACCTTGTGATATGTGTGTGCTTCCTGCCCGCCATATTAGAGGCTAAGGAGTCCATTTAGCACCTGAATTTCCAGGCTTTCCTGTTTTAGCTTTCAATTCAGATTCTCAGTACACGCAGTTTTTACTTTTTGAATCTCGTATGTGTTTTGTTGGTCTAACTCATGGCTAGCCTTCCATCAATCTATTATGGCAAAAGAGCAAAAGCAACAGTGAAATATAAGCTGCATTCATCTGATATCCTTCTCTTCACTGCTCCGCATCCCTCCTGCCAGATTAGGGGCATTTCAAAGATTGAGCCCCTCCATGGGTACCTGAACAATTCGCAGCCACAACTCGAAACCTATTGTCAAAGACGCAGAACATGTGCAGTATTCTTTTAACAAACTGAAAGTGCACGTTCTCTCCTAAAATCATGTTATTGAAGATATTACAAAGCGTTACTGTTTTACTAGGCTAATACTGATCCCGCAACCAACATCACTCCTAACCAATTATCTGGTCATTACCTCATTGCTGTTTGTGGGAGCTTGCTGCGTGCAAACAAGCTGCCGCATTTCCTAGATTACAACAAGGACTGCATGTCAAAAAAAGTTCTTCATTGGCTGTAAAGCGCTATGGGATGTACGGAGGCCGTGAAAGGCGCTTTATAAATGCAAGTCTTTCTCTTTCTTTCTGTCTTGTGCTGTGTGTATGTTGATATTATAAACGAATAATGAAAAATACGTTTTAAAAATCTTGTCAAAAATATATCATTTAAATTAAAACGTGTAAACAATGTAAGAAGAGATATTTAATACTCCAAACGACTTACAAGGAGAGTCATCCAGAATGAAGTCGGGGTCACTCTCCTGTCCTCGTCCTTTGCTTCTAGACTCTTGGCCATCTAAAGCATACAATAATCAACAACACAATTAATAATCCAAAGTAGTAAAGCACCAATAAACCATCACAACAAAACATCCTCCCTCCTGTTGCACACTGTCAACGCACTATAGTACAAGAAAAGAGTTGCAAAATGTTATTTACTGCATTAATGAATCAAACCTGCAAAACCTCAAGTGCTAAACCACAGGAACAGCAAGCCAACACTACATTCATTTAAGCATCACTTACAATAAAACATCGCAGTGCTTAGAAAGAAACCCATTTTACAACAATGACATTTGCAAATAAATGAGGAACAGCACATCTTGTATCAAAAAAAACTCAACGATTTGTGGGGAAAAAAAAAAGAGAAAAATAATTTTCATTCCTGTAGTGAAGTGAATTTAGATCCGAATTTAAATCAATCAACTGCCCCCCAAGCCCCTAAGTAAAAGCTCCTAATGCTTAACAAATTGCATCAGGAAACAGCCGATACAATGAAGGAGAGCTCAGTACTGTACAGCACCGATCCCATCTTTATTTCGGACGGTCAGATTCCATTCAAGCAGTTATATTCCTTCAATGCCATGTTCACAAAATCTACGCTAAAATGGTACGTCTTCAAGTGTTTGGAAAGCAAACAAGATTGCTAAAATCTTTTCGATAATTAGTGTGTCCCTTCAAAAGATAAAGTGCCACTCTGGGCCAGTGGGCACAATGGATAGCAACCGTATAACGGATACCTTATCGACAATGTTTTGAAAATTACTTGCAAATTTGGTGCCATTTTTGATTCGCTTCTTGATGAAGTGCAGAATGCAATACAAAATCCATTAAACATATTGGATAATAAAAAAACACTGTGGTATTTCTGCAGTGAAAAGTAGGACTGAATATTTCAAACTCCTTCACCTGGGTTCACCCAGATATTTTCTCTCTGTGTCGGTTTACATACCAGCTGTGTGCCTGTTGTCAGTGAAAAACTACCATTTTAAATTTATTAGCATGAATTCCGACGTAGCTGCACTGCCTCCACTGAAACCCTATTGTGGATCAGCACTACGACAGATCCAACATAACAGACTTCAGGTCCAGCTATCTGAAGTCAGACTGGTAGATTTGGGTCAATAAATAGATGCACGGAGTTTGCAGCTGGATGAGACAAGCTCCTCGAGGGGCCCGCAGGCTTCCTGTTACCTTTCCATGCGAAGCGGGCTCAAAAAGTCATCGGGGTCCCACATGCATCATGGGACCCTGATTGATATTGATTAACAAGGCCCCTGCCAGAGTCCAGTGGGAATCTCATCCGCCGGCAAAATCCAGTGGCATTAAAATTGGGAACGGAGCAAAAAATGGAGCCACTCCATTTGAGCTGCTGCCTCACTCCTTTCCCGCCAATCGGGGAAGAGTTTGTTCATCTATTACATGGGGAATGGAACAGCACCACTTGATGCAACAGTGGTGGCCTGTCAATCTCACATGCTGCTCTGCTTGAAGTGCTGAGCAGAAATGCAGCCGATCTCTGCTTGGGAAAGGGCAGAAAACTGAACAATGGAAATGTTCAGAGTCCACCCATACGCAACTCCCAGCACCCGGCAAAGAGAATTTTTCCCACCTTCATGGAGGCCCAGGAGGATCTAACAAAAGAAAAATACCAGGACAGAGAAAGCAAAGCACACACACACACACACACTCAAAAGGTTCACATACTCAGAACATCCCTTTGCTAAAGGGTTACTTCTTCATAGATCTTGACTACCAAACATAAATGGAAACAGGACATCTCTGATGTCAAGCACAAAGATTATTGCAGAGCCAAATCTGTTGTTCATTACGGAGAAGTCCTTAGAGGAGACCTTTTCTTCATAGGTGAATCGATTTTAAAAGAATACATATGACACTCAAGTACACTTAAAAAACCGTCCCCATATTAATTATTTTTCGAATGCCATTTTGTGCTTAGGACATTAATGCACAGGGTGTGGGAAAGTCTGAAAAATAATCGACACCTGCTCGGAGGAAGCTTACGAGTTATCACTCGGACAAGGATAATGGAGTTCCCCTCTGCAGTTATTAAAACTCTTCCTGTAAGGACACAATGACAGTGCTGGTTGCCAACAGAGTGAAGCAGCTAGCCCAGAAACGACTGGACTCATTTGCAGAAATGTTTTTAAAACTTTGAAGTTGACCAGTGCCAACATTCATTACACGAAGAAAAAAAATGAGCTGGACACAAGGTCATCAGCATCTTTGCTTTCTCACACATTCGTGCAGGTAACGCGAGAATGAAAGCGCAGAACATGATTAGTTAGAACTGCCAGTGTGATGGCTCTCTGTGGTGGCTCCTGACGCTTACATCCAATGGCTGCTCGCTCTTGGGTAACAAGTAATTTGGGAAAGACAACAGAGTTGACAAGTCTGAATTAATCGCAAACATTTACCTATCTTTGAGCTGCCATCACTGCTTTTTACATAGAAAGCAATGGGTCTGCAAGGTCATTCTGCTCAATAACTACTACATGGCTTAGCTTTGCAGGTTTAAAATAAATCAGGATCAACCATTCAGACACAACTTGCACACTGCGGTTCAGAAGAATTAAATGTTTGAACACACCAATGTGCCTCTTCCACCTGAAAAGGCAGACAGGTTAACATCTCATCTTAAAGATGGCACCTCGGACAGTGTAGCACTCCTTCAATGCTTCACTGAGGTGTCGGCCTGGATTGTGTACTGAAGTCTCTGGAGTTGGGCTTGAACCCATGACCTTCTGAATGAGGAGGCAAGAGTGCTCCATTGATCTAAAGCTGACATCTAAAGTTAACTGGAAAATAGGAATTGGTTCTGAAAAATGTAGCAGAGCTAATGATAGTTAGCTTACTGGGTCCTGATGGCAGGTATCCTAGGCTAGACAATTATATAATCGTCTTCAAAGCATTTTTGAAGAGGTGACTGAAGTAGTGGACAGGGCAAGTGTCTACGGATGTTATTTATATGGACTTCCAGAAGACATTTGATAAAGTACCCCATAAGAGACTGTTAGCTAAAGTTGAAGCTTATGAAGGCATTTTATTGACCTGGTTAGGAAATTGGCTGAGTGGCAGGAGACAGAGTAGGGTTAATGGGCAGGTAATCTAACTGGCCCCCCGACCTGCGAGAGAACAGCTCCGCAGGTCAGCAAGTATAAGAGCTGGAGCGGCGTACCATTTCAACCTCCAGCGCGAGCTGCTCCAAGTATGCAACGATTTTGAGATGGGTGACTGCGTGACGTCATCAAAACCCTGGTCTCCGTTTTAGAGCGTGGGCAGGAACATTGGCAGGACCCAGATACAGAGGAGTGGGAAGGTCGGGGCGGATGAGCGGCGAGTGTTTGTGGCGAGATGCGGTGAATGTTTGTGGCAAAGCAGCGGCGAGAGATTGTGGCGGAGGTGCGACAGATAAGGGTATGAGGCCCAGAAGAGCCGAGGGCCCAGGGGCAGCATGGGCCAGACCACACTGCGATATGTGTGCGAGCTAGGTCTATGCAGCAGAGCAGCTCTCCAGTCGTCTTGCTTAATCCTTGCCACTGGACCAAGACCTAGCTCTGCCAAGCCCGTGTGATGGGTGGTGTGCAACTGTCACCATATGTTACAAAAATTCATGCACAGGCATCTTCCACCCACTCAATTGGATTTCAGGACTGGAACATCAGGGCCTTCATCGAAACACCTGTGAACTCGTGGAAGAAAGTCATCCTCGTTCGAGGGATCGCCTATGATGATAATGATGATGGCCTCCCTTACATCACCTACCGCTCACTTAAAGAGGCATTATAACCTTAATAGGCTACCGTTGGGCTTGTTTAGTTGCTGGAACAGCCTGCTATGCAAGCTTTACTGTAACACTCTCTTATTGACTTCCAATGCAATTCTCACAGCACAATTCTTAAGGGGTATAAGTTTCAATAAAAACAGAATCAAAATAATGGGGCTGATTTGCCTGACCTTTGCCCCTGAGGAATGCCGATTCTCTGCTGCATAGTTCAGGTAAAAGTGGCCAGAGATTCTGCACCTCAGTTTCCAGCCCCTTTACAATACCCCCAGAATTTGCAGGTCCTCCCCAGGAGAGTGAGTATGGTGGAGGGGGGGGGAAAGGTGGGGATGGAGCTGGGCATGTAACTATAACAGATACAGTACCCAGTGTTGCTAGAGTAACAAGGTGAGAGAGGGGGGCAGTCCTGGCTTTCTATCTGAACAGCAACATCAATGGACGGAAGAGCACCTCAAGAAAGTGCTGACAGACTTGCACTGGGACGCTCCTCAGGTCGGCAGACCTGGCGGTGAGGTAAAGAGGGCCAAAAACTGGGAAGTTGGAATAGTTTAACAACTTTCTCAATTGGAGGTTCAGGTTTCCAGGCAGAGGTGAGACCAAAATGCATTCTATTCCAGTAACCGGCAGCACATCCACCTCCTAAACCTCATCTGCCATCTAACTGGGCTTTTTGTTGTTGCACAAAGTGAAAAAATATCACTGACAGATTTTTTTTGTTAAATTCAGGCTTGATGCAGAACAGTTGAAGTCTCCACTTTCCAAGTGCCTCTCGTAATAGTTAACAGTTGCATCTGAATCACGGTTACCAACGGTAACAATCTCATCACTTCTCAGACACACTAGATAGGTAGTGGCGTGTGTAAGCAGATGTCACGTTCAATCACCACCACAGCCGAGGACCAAGACCTTCACAGTTCTGCCAGTGAGCAAAGCCCATTCTTATAAATACTCAGGGGCTCAAACATCTGAGCAGCCATGGGAGTTGTACATGAATAAATTCCACAGCAGACTGCTTCTAGCTGCACACATTGAATGAAGAGAAGCGGAAAGCATGAACCTTCAGTAGTGGATGATGATTGAACGCTCGGTATGGGCAGCGTGTGGACTTTGCCGTTATTCATTACTTCAAAGTTTGCACAAGGTCAACCCACCTTCTTCTTCTTCCTGAGGAGGACTTTGACCCCATCAACCGACACCATTATATTCACTTTCTTCTTCTTGATGTTCTTGGCTTTGAATTCATACTGAAATAAAAGGGATGGAAGAGCTCGGTTATATACTAATAAGTGATGCCATCCTTAACCATCAGGAAAAAATATGGAGAAAGTTATCTTAATTTCTCTTGAAGGTTTAAACGAAGCGGTGAAGTCTGGCCCCTGCACCACCACTGCCCCCCACTCCAGCCCCTTTCACGTTATAAACAGCAGTGGCTCAGTACGTTCTAACATGCTGCAGCGTTGGTAGGTCACGTGCTTTTACCCATGATTCTTCTAAGTGACAAGCGCCATTGAGCGAAGACATTTGCCCCCATTGATGGAGTGAGTTACACTGGGTCACCACCACTTGATCACAGCAGCCAGCCCAGAACCAAAACTGGCATGTCAACAAGGCACTGCAACCCCAAAACTATATGCAAGGGATTCGTAAAAATGTAATACTTGAAAAAAAGTTAAGACACAATTGGCCGTATGCATGCAGACCATGATTTTGCTCTCTCCCTGCAAAAGATAAATGACAATGACCTTTATAATTGTCACATACGACAGCACAGTGAGTCATGATATGGGATAACATTATAGACAGGGAACTGTTGGCACTGTTGTGGTAGCTTCGTTGAGGTTAGTGAAGCTTCTAAGGCATGAAGCAAAGCAAATAATAATGAATACAAAGCTTCTTACCTGCAAAGCCCAAGCGAGTTAATCCAATGAATAACTGACCCATGCAGACCAGCAAGGTCTCAGGTCCTATCACAATCTCGGTGACAGCAGTAAAGATGCTATGGTTGGGCTCATTGGGGTCAAGTTTCGGGGGTGTGCCGAGAACGGCGCAGCCCCGTGAGCCACGCCGGATTTCCGCGCTCAAAAGCGTGTCAAAAACTTACGGAGCAATTCTCCAGTTCCCTGCTGCTCCTGTCCAGCTCGGCAAGGCGTGGCGAGATCTGCGGAGGGCAGGGCCAAAGCGGGGCGCCGATTCTGAGACTGCAGGGGGGCGGGGCTACATCCGAGAAGACGACGTTGTGCCGGCAGCCCTGTGCACGTGTGCTGGAACATGCGCGCATGCGCAGTGCGACACAAACATTGGCACTCGGCCATTTTTAAAGGTAAATGAGGAAAAGTGCTGATTTGTTTTGTGGTGCTATGGAAAGGCTTGGGATTGAACCTTGGTGATTTTTGTGTCTGAAGGAATGCTTTTAGCAGCACTGTTGAAGAAATCACCTGCTGAAATCAGTGAGTGCTGCTTTTTGCTGCTAAACTTCCAGAACAGGTGCTGCATAGGTGCATGTAAAATAAGGAGTGTGTGTTTTGAAAAATAAAAGTGTCAATTCAATACAGCAATGGAACAACGTCCACCAAGAACAAAGAATTTCTTGCATGAGGAAGTGGAGATATTAGTCAACATCAGTGAGCAGAGATGGCAGGAGCTGGATACCAGCAACAGAGGTCGCATAAAAGTGCCACCTAAAGAAATGAAGAAACGCTGGAACCAAGTTGCAGAAGATTACTGCGCAGTGGTGCATACCAGGAGATCTGGAACCAGTGTAAAAAGAAATGGCGTGACCTTGGTCAAGTAGTTAGTGTTCGTAATATTTTCATTTTTTAATGTAATCGTAATTGTAATGTGACTATCTGTATGTCCCACCCTGCAGAAAGACACGCTCTGTAAAAAGTTATATTTTAATCTTTGCAGAAGATTCCATCCCAGCCCACGCCTCCCACTCTAGTGCTGCCATCTGGAACACTAAGCACCCCACCGTCCCAGCCCACGCCTCTCACTAGTACGGCCATCTGGAACACCGAGCGTCCCACCGTCCCAGCCCGCGCCTCCCAGTGTAGCGGTGCCACGAGGCAGACCCAGGCAGAGGAGAAGGAGATTGGAGACACGCTCTCCTGAGATGCAGTATGCAACAGATGCGGCTCAGATTGTGGCATTGGGTGTGGAGACCAATGAGCTTACCCGATCACTCATCGGTGGCACCAATGCAGTAGGTGAAGAGGTGACAGTACTGACGGGAGAAATAGCAGTAATGACACGGGAAATGAGGGAGGGAATGTCCGAGGGAGTGCAAGTGACGGCACAGGCCGTCAGGGAGGGCCTGGGTGAGATAACTGCAATAATAAGGGCACACTAACCGGCCAATCAAATGACACCCCCATGAGGAAGTGAACATTCACTGAGATATGGATGAGACATGGTTGCAGCCTTTCTTTGCTGCTTTTGTCCTTGTTCTTGATGTAACTGTAGTAACGTTTTTTAAATTGAAATTGTTTTGTAAGTTTTGTAACTTTACAACTTATAAGTAATCTTAGGGTTTTTAAGTGATCTTATAGTGTAAATGCTCTCACATTTTGTATCATTTAATTTTGAACCTAAAAAGTGATCTTGAAGTTTAAGTGATCTTAAGAGTGTAAAATCTTTCACATTGAAATTGTTTTGTAAGTTTTGTAACTTTACAAGTTTATAAGCAATCTTAAAAGTTTTTAAGTGATCTTAAAGAGTCATAATAAAAAGTAGTTTGATACAACAAATATTTTATTACACTGTTAACTTTTCAATAAAATATTTTCATTCAAACTGAATCATCTTCCATTAACACACACAACGTAGGAACAACTCCAAAGAATAAATATGTTCATGCGCAACAGTGGTCGCAGAGTCCTCAGGCATCAGTGGTTGAAGCGTTCATGGATGAGCTGCTGGTGCAGGGCTCGAGCAATCGTTAAAGGAGCACGATGGACGGCCCTCCTCCGACCTCGTGCTCCGGCATCAGGCACTTGCATGCTTTCCTGATCGTCATCATCATCCTCATCCTGCTCTTCCAAATTACTATCATCAGGCACTGGCCCCTCACGTGGATCTTCTGGTTCCACTACCAGCTCCTGCTGCCTCATGATGGCGAAGTTATGGAGCATGCAGCACACAACAGTGAACTGACTGACAATCTGAGGAGAGTATTGCAAGTGGCCTCCGGAATGGTCCAGGCATCGGAAACGCTGTTTCAATATGCCAATGGTCCTCTCAATGATGCTGCGTGTCGCAATGTGCGCCATATTGTATTGACGGTCAGCTTCCGTCCGTGTTATGCGTCATGAGCCAGGTGGCCAGGCCGTACCCTTTGTCTCCCAGTAGCCAGCTCTGCCCTTCTGGCTGCTGCTCAAACATGTCAGATATAACGCTGTCGCGCAAAATGACCGCATCATGAGTGCTGCCAGGGTATCTCGCATTGACTGACATGATGCGCTGCTTGTCGTCACACACGAGCTGCACATTGATGGAGTGGAAACATTTTCGATTCCTGTACGGCTCGGAATCCTCCACAGGTGCTCGCAAGGCGATGTGGGTACAATCAATGCAGCCCTGTACCTTTGGGAAGCCAGCAATCCCGAAGAAGCCCACAGCCCTGTCATGCATTGCTTGTGCGGTCATTGGGAACTTGATGAAGTCATTCCTCCGCGCATACAGTGCAGCCGTGACCTGGTAAACGCAGGCATGTATTGCACATTGTGAGATGGCGCACACATCTCCAGTTGTAGCCTGAAACGATCCCGAGGCATAGAAGGCAAGTGCAGCTGTTACCTTCACTTCAACAGGCAAGGCAGTCGGCGTTCTGCTTCTGGGCTGCAAATCTGCTCTCAGCATATCACAGATCTCAACGGCAACTTCTCTGCGGAAATGCAGCCTTTTGGCACAATCAGCCTTGTTCATGTCCAGGTACAAGTGCCTGGCTCAATATTGCCGGTGTGGGTAAGGTCTCCTGCCCATCAGCCTACGGGCTATGACGTTCCTGGTGCGGTGAACTCTAATCAATTCTCTCCTATGCAGTGAATTGATGGCGAACCATTGCATAATCCGTGGTGTTGATAATGCAGCAACCATACTTGAATTACAAATGTAACTTTTAAACTTGCTGGCTGTCTCGCTCTCCCTCCCGCTGCTTTGTATGCCTCCTCTGTCTCCTGGCTGAATGGCCTGATTCTCCGCAGCTCGAAGACTGCTTGCTGCCGTCCGTCGTGCAACAGACGCCGCCCCTGTCTCCTGGCCGAATGGCCTGATGCTCCACAGCTCGCAGGCTGCTGCTTCACACAGGTAGGAAAATTAATGTATCTTTTTATTTCCTTTATTTATAATTTTTTATTCAGGATGGCTGTTTATTTGTATAAGCGAGACTGCTGAATGCTTCTAAAATGTAAGTACTTCATCCGCCCCCCCCGGCCACCCTCGTTTGTAAGTGTAGGCAAGGTTTTTCTGAGCGTACAAAAATCTACACTTACTCCATTCTAAGCTAGGTTGGAGTAAGTTTTCGCTGCCTAAACTTGCAAAACAGGCCTAAGTGACCGAACATGCCCCCTTTTGAAAAAGAAAATCTGTTCGAGAAACATAAAAAAATAGGTGCAGAAGTAGGCCATTCGGCCCTTCGAGCCTGCACCACCATTCGATAAGATCATGGCTGATCATTCCCTCAGTACCTCTTTCCTGCTTTCTCTCCATACCCCTTGATCCCTTCAGCCGTAAGGGCCATATCTAACTCCCTCTTGAATATATCTAATGAACTGGCATCAACAACTCTCTGCGGTAGGGAATTTCACAGGTTAACAACTCTGAGCGAAGAAGTTTCTCCTCATCTCAGTCCTAAATGGCTTACCCCTTATCCTAAGACTGTGTCCCCTGGTTCTGGACTTCCCCAACATCGGGAACAATCTACCTGCATCTAACGTGCCCTGTCCCGTCAGAATCTTGTATGTTTCTTTGAGATCCCCTCTCATCCTTCTAAACTCCATTGTATAAAGGCCCAGTCGATCCAGTCTCTCCTCATATGTCAGTCCAGCCATCCCGGGAATCAGTCTGGTGAACCTTCGCTGCACTCCCTCAATAGCAAGAACGTCCTTCCTCAGATTAGGAGACCAAAACTGAACACAATATTCCAGGTAAGGCCTCACCAAGGCCCTGTACAACTGCAGTAAGACCTCCCTGCTCCTATCCTCAAATCCCCTAGCTATGAAGGCCAACATACCATTTGCCTTCTTTATCGCCTGCTGTACCTGTATGCCAACTTTCAATGACTGATGAACCATGACACCCAGGTCTCGTTGCACCTCCCCTTTTCCTAATCTGCCACCATTCAGATAATATTCTGTCTTCGCGTTTTTGCCCCCAAAGTGGATAACCTCACATTTATCCACATTATAATGCATCTGCCATGCATTTGCCCACTCACCTAACATGTCTAAGTCACCCTGCAGCCTCTTAGCGTCTCCCTCACAGCTCACACCGCCACCCAGTTTAGTGTCATCTGCAAACTTGGAGATATTACACTCAATTCCTTCATCCAAATCATTGATGTATATTGTAAAGAGCTGGGGTCCCAGCACTGAGCCCTGCGGCACTCCACTAGTCACTACCTGTCATTCTGAAAAGGACCAGTTTGTCCCGACTCTCTGCCAACCAGTTCTCTATCCACGTCAGTATATTACCCCCAATACCTAATGTGTTTTGATTTTGCACACCAATCTCTTCTGTGGGACTTTGTCAAAAACCTTTTGAAAGTCCAAATACACCACATCCACTGGTTCTCCCTTGTCCACTCGACTAATTACATCCTCAAAAAATTCCAGAAGATTTGTCAAGCATGACTTCATAAATCCATGCTGACTTGGACCGATCATGTCACTGCTTTCCAAATGCGCTGCTATTTCATCTTTAATAATTGATTCCAACATTTTCCCCACCACTGATGTCAGGCTAACCGGTCTATAATTACCCGCTTTCTAACATGAAACTGTTCTAACTGACTAGAAGTGGAGAATTGCAATTTCTAAGATATGCCATTCTAAACTAGTTGCCCCCAAAAAATAGGAGCAACTCAGGCCGAAACTTGACCCCATTGAAACGGATCGGTGAGGGGAAGATTGATCAGAGTTCCTGCTTCTAAACGGTATCCATTAACTCCTGCTAGAAGTGGCAACAACAGATTTCAAAAATTAGTGGTAGGAATGGGAAGGGCGGGGGAGGGGGAAGTATGTCATCAGGCAATCAATAGTGCATTTCCTCTCTGGATTCTTTCATGCTGCCCAAACCTTTCACTTTCAGAACTTGAATCCTTTGCTTGTTTTAATGACTTGACAGCACTTGCAAAATAAGCAAGCACTGATAATCAATCTGCTTGAAACACTCTGCAGAGCAATGGGTCAATATTACATAATTTTGACTCAACCATCGTTAGCTATGAACTGAGAAAGTCAGCCCAGTCATGATGTTTTTGATCAAAGATTAATCTTTAATGAAAGCCAAATTAAGTCTCGCATTGTTGCCGATCAATGCACAGACAATTGGAAAATGCACTCCACTTCTAAGAACATTTCAGCCATTAAAACATATTCTGTTTGTGGCATGAATAGTAATAGAGACTTCTGAAAGTGTGTTTTAAAAAAAAAGAAAACCTATCACGCTGACAATTTATTTATTCCAGGGTTTTGAAACCTTCTGCCATCATTACTTCCGAACATTGTTTTAAAAAAAAAATCAGTGCTGCAGCAATGCAAGTTTCTGCAGAGAAAATGGATCATCATGTTTCATAGGCAAGTCCTTCGGCCATAATCTTACACTGAACCATCTGTTATACCATAGATTACTTTAAGAAAACGAGTCATTTTTTTTAGCCACCCTCTCCTAGTCTCAACTCTGAACCCTCGATTGAAGCTTCAACTAACGAGATAAAACATCACCTGCTGCTCCCTCCACCAGTGGAGTAATTAATTCCAAAGTAGACATCCTTGCAGGACACTCATGTCGTTGGTAAATTTTAAATGTTGTATCTGCGTCGTCCATTTTATATGGGGTTACTGCCAAATCCCAACTAGTCTTCCAATTGTTTTGGAAAATATACAAATTTGAATCAATCAGATTCAGAGGCACCTGTCTCTTTGAAGAAAGTGACAAAGATGGCCATCAGAGGTGCCATCTTTCAGATGAGATGTTAAACCGAAGCCCTGTCTGCTCTCTCAGGAGGACACAAAAGATCCCATGGCACTATTTCAAAGAACAGGGGTGTTCTCCCTGGTATCCCTCAACCAACATCACAAACAGATGATCTGGCCAACATCACATTGCCGTTTTTGGGACCTTGTGAGCGAATTGGCTGTCGCATTTTTTACATTACAACAGTGACTACATCATTGGCTGTAAAACGCCTTGGGGCATCCCCAGGTCATGAAAGGTGCTATAGAAATGCAAGTTCTTTTTTTCTTTCAGTATGCATACAATGAGGAGCAAATGTGTTTTTCACTTTCGTAATTGTTTCAGTAAGGATGCCAAGAAGAAAAAGCTCACCTGCTCCCGCAGTCCACAGTCTGCTGAGTTTCCCATCATTTGTAGCAGTCTGAAGAAAATCTGATCCCTGGCAGTCCATTGGGAAGGAATGTTCACCTGGCCACTGATGGTCAAGTGGGGAGCAGGGGTACATGTGTACACTGCAGCAGTGTAATAGGGCAGGTTTATCTCATCCCCAGGAGGTCTGTGAGAAGGCCTATGTATCCATCTAACGCAGTGGAGAGCAGGAACCAATCTGCAGTAGTTTGAAAGTGGGAAATGTGGAGGTATGGGGCAACATGCCACGAGATCCCTGGCAATAGTTCAAAGGAGTACGAATCCATCAACCTGAATCCTTCAATGAGTTGAGTCTAAACATGTGACGGGTGGCTGTATGAGAATATGGAAAGGTTATTGGACCTCCTTAAAACAGACCGAAACTCTTCCCATTGTAACTCTTCTTCACCATTGTCAATAAACAAGGTTACAGAAGGCATACTTTGCCAATGGTGTTCAACCGTAACAGCAACTCACTAGCTCATAGCACTCAACTTTTATAAGGACAAGCAACATCTGCCCTGCTCCTGAGGTAAACACAGAAAAATGGGGCCATCAAGACTTGATCTGGACCATGCTGACATGGGCTTTGAATACACAAGGCCCCTTGAGAAGCTAAAAAGTGGAGGTGCTAAACAGACGTAGTTTTCCTTTGTATTGTACCCAACAAATGGATGTTTTATGGGTGCTACACCTGTCATGTATTCAACTATCATTGTAACCCATGTAAAAGCTGACGGAAGTTGTACACCTTGAGAACATTGACCACAGGGAGTGAACTTGTGGGAAACACTCCTAACCTGGACTTTCCGGTATAAAAGGGAAAGCTCCACCCACCTTCACTCTCTTGAGGTCTTGGTAATAAAGGTAACTGGTCAGAGTGACCTTCACTCAAGTATGCATTTATACTGTATAGTAAGGACATATTAACACCCAAGTAAATCCAGCCTCTGGCTCATTCCATCGTGCAGACTTTGATCCAATTAGTGACAAATCCAATTGATTCATACAGATTTTTTTGTGTACCTTGGCAGATAGAATCATATTTGCATACACAGTATTGCTTGGGTTGTTACAACACTTAGAAAATTGCAGGGGGTAGGTATAATCTGGTTTCATTTGAGATGGGAAAGGAAGATCTGAGACCTGATCAAACATTTGTATTAAGACGCCTTTCGCGTTAATAGCAGGACTTTTGAAGACAACAAAATAAATTCTTATGGAATGCAGGTGGTCTGAATAGATTGCGCAGTAGTGGAGATGGCCGATATCAAAAGCTTTGTTCATCAATGAACAGACAGTCCAACTAAATTAAAAGCTGCGCTTAGGGACAGAGAGACAGACACTCTCTCTTGTTTTGGTTATAGATTTAGATTGTGTTTTTGGTATTGACCTTTTTTATGCTTTATATTGTTATTTATAAATAAAATTAATAGCTTTAGCCTGTAAATCACCAATCTTCTTGGTAATAGCCACCATTTTTGATACGTCCTTACTACACAGTATAAATGCACACGAGGCCCATGCTTGAGAGGTCAATCTGTGACCTGTCCTTTATTCCTTAGCACTCAAGTGATGAAGGTGGGTGGAGCTTCCCCTCTTATACCTGAAGGTCCAGGTTAGGAGTGTCTCCCACCGAGTGGTCAGTGTTCTCACAGTGTACAACTTAGGTCAGTTTATATATGGGTTACAATGCTGGTTGAATACATGACAATTTTGAAGAATACGAGGAAACACGTCAGAAGACTACTTCAAATCCGTGAAGCAGTTTAATAAATATGGGGTCATTTCTGGCCCTCAGGTGCACACTTCTGCAAGGTCAGATAGTATGGAAAAGGACAATGGTCTGTCTATAGAAACTGTTAGATGTTTGAGAAAGAGGTAATAATCTTTAAGCCAATGCAGAGAAAACACAACAAAACAGAAAACACTCATCTTTAAATCACATTTGATGCTGCACATCACATCTTAGTTTTGAATGCGAGTCTGCTCACATGGTCTGAATCTCCAGCTTCCTTCACGCAGGTCAATACCAAAAAAACTATCTAAATCTATAGCCTAAACAAGCGAGAATGTCTGTCTCTCATGTCTCTATTAAGTAAGCACAACTTTTAATTTCGTTGGACTGTCTGTTCATTGATGAACAAAGCTCTTGATATTGGCCATCTCCACCACTGCGCAATCTGTTGGGACCACCCGCATTCAGAAGGATTTCTTTAGTTGTCTCAGTGCCTGTGTGATGCATGTACGCTCAGAAAATCCAAACTCTCTGTCCAGACATCGACAGCAGGGAACTAAATTAGTAGCAGCTCAATGTCATCTGGCTGCAGTTCCTCATATCACAGATCGTTTTTAAGCTTTACTTACAACAACAGAGTTCTCCATTACAGTCGGATAACCAACATGTATTTGTATAGCGTCTTTAACACAGTAAACATCCCAAGAGGCTTGACAGGAGCATTATCAAACAATATTTGCCATCGAGCCACAGAAGGGGTTATTAGGTCAGATGACCACAAACTTGGTCAAAGAGGTAGGTTTTAAGGAGGAAAGAGAAGTGGAGAGGCGGAGAAGTTTCGGGAGGGAGTTCCAGAACTTAGGGCCTAAGCAGCTGAAGACACGGTTGGCACTGGTGGAGTGACTGAAATCGGGATGTGCAAGTGTCATTCTTTTCATCTTATTGATGTCACTTCTCAGTTTAAGCCCTATGACCGTTGTGGAGTCATTTCTTATACCTCTGGTCAGAGGTCTCTGTTCACACTTATTTAAGACAGCTAAATGACACTTACTACTTGCTAACCATTAGAGCTAAACATTGTGATTAGGAATTTAGGAGGAGAAAATCGCCATTGAGCAGCTCATAGCAGATTCATTGCCGGTGCTCTGATCAAATGGCAAATCCGTTTCCTTCTGCCAGATAGCAAATTGTCCACAGTATACCGTGAATTTGCTGCACGCTGAAAACTGCAAGGTATTTTCACATGTATTCTTTTGAAGAGCAACATTGGCAAAGGCTTAGGATCAGGCAGCCTGGCCTTTGTTTTGGTCTGCAAGGAGACAGGTGATCCAGAGGCCAGGGAGAGCGAGAGAGAGAGAAAAGTTCATAACCTCACTTAAAACAAAACCCTTTTCTTCAGTAATTACAATTTTAAGCGAGAGAGAGAGAGCGTGGTTTGAGAAGACAACAAGAATCCATGAGGATGTGCTTGCACTTGTGTCTCATTGAACACATTTTGGGGTAGATCTAGAATTTGTGTGATCGTGTAAAACAGATGATAGCGAGTCACAGCTCACTTTACATCTCTTTCCGGATTTATTTCCGTTGAAGTCAAGAAAAATAAAAAATTGGAAGAGATGTAAAACGGGCTGTTGACACTATCGCACAATGTCAAAATCTACCCCTATTGGTGTTGTAAAGACTGGGGGAGGAGAAGAGGAGAGGACTGTGACAACTGCCCCTCTCCTCGCCCTCTCTGCCTTTTTGGTTTTAGGTCCCTATGTCATGCATTATTTCGGTTAGCTAGCTGCTCACTAAAGCAGCCATTCAGCCTTCCCCGAGCACTATGTTTACACTGTTTACTCATCATCCCTGTGCTCACTGACCTACATTGGCTCCTGGTTAAGCAACACCTCGATTTCAAAATATTCATCCTTGTTTTCAAATCCCTCCACAGCCTCGCCCCTCCCTATTTCTAATTTCCTCCAGCCCCACAACCCCATCCGAGATGTCCGCACCCCTCAAATTCTGCCCTCTTGAGCATCCCTGATTATAATCGCTCATCCATTGGTGGCCGTATCTTCTGTTGTCTGGGCCCCAAGCTCTGGAATTCCCTGCCTAAACCTCTCCACCTCTCTTTTCTCCTTTAAGACGCTCCTTAAAACCTACCTCTTTGACCAAGCTTTTGGTCATCTGCCCTCATTTCTTCTTATGTGCCTCGATGTCAATTATTTTGTCTTCTAATACTCCTGTGAAGCACCTTGGGACCTTTTACTACATTAAAGGCACTATAGAAATACAAGTTATGGTTGCTGCTGATCAAAGGCACACAAGAGATCACGGTGGTGGTATCAGCAGCAGATTCTTCCCTCCTTGCTGAAGGGAAGCAGCCAACCTCCACTCATCACCTGCCCCACGGCATGACTGGAATCAAGGAAGTGCTGCCAAGTTGGCGTTTAGTGGAGAACAGCTTGGTGTAATGCTTCCAAAAGCCAAATAGGCCGATAGCGCCAATAGCTCACATATGATGAAAAGCCATTTGGTGAAGCACTGGAAGGTGGCCAGCAACCTGTGTAACCCTAACCCAGCACAAATCTCTATTACCGGGAAAGAATGTGGAGAAAACAACAGGAATGAAAACTGGGGGGGTCTATAAAAAAAGTGGACAAAAATCCACCGAACCAAAACTTTAAAAAAAAACCTTCATTGGTAGAAAATTGATGAAGCAAGTCATTGATCTGCATTTCTGGGTGACTGTGAAAGAAGAAAACCTTGCATTTCTATAGCGCCTTTCACAACCTCAGGATGTTCCAAAGTGCTTTACAGCCAATAAAGTGCCGAGCAGTTATTTCAGTCAGTAGACGAGACAGGCAGGCACTGCTCATTCAAGATAGATGAACAGTTCAGATCCCCAAGGTTAATGTATCTGACTCTCACGTTGCAATGTTGACACATTGCTCCTTCGCCGAATTCACATGACTAAATAAAAACACAATTAGGTCCCACTTTCTCATCAAACAGCCACTTGTAGCACGGCACTGTAAATATTTCAAATATTCACAGAAGGATTCCAATCTGCAACACCAGAAGGGTGAAAACGGCACGTCTGGGCAGATTATTCAGAATTAGGGCTTCGTAAGAGGGATATACAAATCAAAAGGAGGTTCAATTTAAAATCAATCCAACAATTCATTAAATTTACCACCACTTTTTCCTCATGACATTCATTTTAAGATTTTCAAATCACGTATTTACTAAACAGCAAAGGGAGGGGGGACAAAGAGGGGGGAATCGAAGTATACAGCAAGAAAATATTTCCGTCATTTACCGAATACTCAAATTCAGGCCTTGGAATCTGGTGATTTAACATAAGAAATAAAAACCGGAATAGGCCCTTCAGCCCTTCGAGCCTGCTCCGCCATTCAATAAGAACATGGCTGTTCTTCTACCTCAACTCCACCTTCCCGCACTATCCCCATATCCCGTAGTTTGTGTCTGTTCATTCTGGTTCAGTTGGTGATCTAATTGGTAATTGAAGGCGGGGGGCAGGGTGGAGAGTGGAGAGGTGTAGAGAGAATCATCATAGGCAGTTCCTCTGAACGAGGATGACTAGGAATGTGTCTCTATCTAATGCCCTTTGGTGTGGTGACAAGAACATGCCTGCAGTTTCCAATTATCCAAGGTGGGGAAACGTGGAGAACGTGTCCACATTCCCTGCCGGAGTTATCGGGGATCAAGGGTTGGCCTCTAACATACCCAAATTGCAGGGACTTTACAATGAAGCAAAAGCCTGAAACACACTCGTGCTGCAATTACTTTCACAATTCAGTGGGACCTGTTGACGTTTGCGACAGGTTGCAGTGCCGCCTTGTGAAGTTACCAAATAAGAACAGGACCAGGAGGAAAAATGACTCACGATAGCCAAGAGTAACTTCCATTACATTTCTGTTGGGTTTTACTTCTGGAAGTGCTGGTTTTTTTGATTGTGCACATGGATATATCGTGTGGATATATCTTTGTCAACCTGTTTTTACAGCCCTGCAGCATAAAATAGGTTCTTTCGTTTCTGCTGCTAAAGACAAATTACCTAGAGAGCTATAAAAAAGATGACACACCACACATTCAACCTTGTATATTGCAGACATCAAAGTGCAGTTCCTCTGTTCTTTAGGGCATGTAACTGGTGCTGGATGTAAAGACCCTGGGTTTCGCTGGCTTAGAGCAAGCCATATTATTCCACTCAATGGAATTGCATTGACACGTAATTAAATATAGAAAGTGTAACTGCAAGGCTGTTGGTGGGAAATCTCGTTAATTGACAATAAAATAAGTTATTTTATTTAATGGATGCATAGTTAAGAAATTCCTGGTCCTGCCTTCAGCTGTATCACTGCATATAAAAGTTAAACTCTAGCAACTGCCTTCATATACATCATAGCAGCCTTAAAGCAACTATTTATATAGTGCCGTTGACGTAGTAAAATGTCCCAAGGCGCTTCACAGGAGCATAGTCAGACATAAAAATTGATCAAAGTAGTAGGTTTTAATGAATGTCTGAAAGGAGGAGAAGTGGAGAGGCGCAAATGTTTAGCAAGGGAATTCCAGGGCTTCGGGCCAAGACGACTGAAAGCATGACTGCCAATGGGGAGCAAAAGTAGGAGGGGATGCACAAGAGGCCGGAACTGGAAGGTTGCAGAGTTCTCGGAGGGTTGTAGGGCTGGAAGAGATTACAGAGATCGGGAGACGGCAAGGCCTTGGAGCATAGCTGTGGGCTTAGCCACTAGTTTGCAGGTTTCTGAGGAAAAATTAATGACCAGAATTGCCAAAGCACCGGTTTAAAGTTCCTGAATTCCAGGTAACAAAACGGACAGTGGCTTTTCCCTAACCCAGTGGTTTAACTTAAATGGGTAGAGTTTGCAGGATTCAATCCCCAAAACAATGATAAGCATTCCTGGAATCCCATGCAATTAACAAAGAATGTGACTTAATCAGTCACTGGAATACTGTGGCCCTGCCAATGGGTTAAAGACCTAGTTTCCTGACCTTGGATTCCACCTACTTTATGCTCCATTTCCTCTTTCCATCAGATTTTCTTACTGGAAAGATTCTCTTTCTTTCTTCTATGTTTTGTCAGACACCGAGCACATATCGAAGAAATGCACGTATATCAAAGCAAGTATAGGATTATTACAGTCAACTGGTTGCAGGTCAGTGGATTTGCAATGCCCTCAAAGTATAAAGTATAGGCTTACAACGCATTAAAGCTTCACGATTTTTAAAAAAGTATTCTCTGAAGAGAACTTCATCCCCATCCCCAACTGCACGTCACAAATGTCATAATGACATCTACTTAGTCACAGTTACTGCCTTACCAATGAGCAACGAATATCCTACTAACAGTCATAGAAACCCTGACTCTGGAAGTTATATACTCTAACAGATCATCAATATTTACATCTTCCATCCATTTAAGTACCATAATTTGGGGAGAAACTTCGGGTTTTTATATTTATTGGGTGTCAATCAGTATCCCTCGCTCCCAACACCAACTTGCAGTTATATTGTGCCTTTACTGAAGCAGACCGCGGCTTTTAATTCAATTCTGC
Organism: Pristiophorus japonicus; assembly: GCF_044704955.1. NCBI lineage: Eukaryota > Metazoa > Chordata > Chondrichthyes > Pristiophoridae > Pristiophorus > Pristiophorus japonicus. The sequence goes on from NC_091984.1 coordinate 117,184,578, forward strand.
TCGAGAGCATCTTACTCAGTACTGATTGGGCAAATGTGGAATTTTCCTAGGCTGAATGGCTCAGTGCCACATCACGTGACACTTTTATAGAAACATAGGAATTGTCAAACTGAAAAGGACCAAGGTCCATCTAGCTCACCTTCGACCAGTCACATGATACAATGATAATGGAGTTGTTGACTAATCATAGCAATTATCGATTAGACTACAACAGATCCAGACACGAGGCGAGGAAACCCTAGTGGCGGAGAGCTTTGGGAACCATACATCCACAGTCACCTTTTGCTTCCACGCACGCTACACTTACCAAACGTCATAGAAACATAGAAAATAGATGCAGGAGCAGGCCATTCGGCCCTTCGAGCCTGCACTGCCATTCAATATGATCATGGCTGATCATTCAACCTCAGTACCCCACCCCAGCCTTCTCTCCATACCCGCTGATCCCTTTAGCCATAAGGGCCAGATCTAACTCCCTTTTGAATATGTCCAACGAACTGTGGCAGAGAATTCCACAGGTTCACAATTCTCTGAGTGAATAAGTTTCTCCTCATCTCAGTCCTAAATGCCTTACCCCTTATCCTTAGACTGTGACCCCTGGTTCTGGACTTCCCCAACATCGGGAACATTCTTCCTACATCTAACCTGTCCAGTCCCGTCAGAATTTTATATGTTTCTATGAGATCCCCTCTCATTCTTCTAAATTCCAGTGAGTATAAGCCTAGCTGATCCAGTCTTTCCTCATATGTCAGTCCTGCCATCCTGGGAATCAGTCTGGTGAACCTTCGCTGCACTCCCTCAATAGCAAGCATGTACTTCCTCAGATTAGGAAACCAAAACTGCACACAATACTCAAGGTGTGGTTTCACCAAGGCCCTGTAAAACTGCAGCAAGACCTCCCTGCTCCTATACTCAAATCCCCTCGCTATGAAGGCTAGCATGCCATTTGCTTTCTTTACTGCCTGCTGTGCCTGCATGCCTACCTTCAATGACTGATGTACCATGACACCCAGGTCTCATTGCATCTCTCCTTTTACTAATCTGTCACCATTCAGATAATAATCTGCCTTCCTGGTTCTGCCACCAAAGTGGATAACCTCATATTTATCCACATTATACTGCATCTGCCATGCATTTGCCCATTCACCTAACCTGTCCAAGTCACCTGCAGCCTCTTAGCATCCTCCTCGCAGCTCGCACTGCCACCCAGCTTAGTGTCATCTGCAAACTTGGAGATATTACATTCAATTCCTTCGTCTAAATCATTAATGTATATTGCAAATAGCTGGGGTCCCAGCAATGAACCTTGCGGCACCCCACTAGTCACTGCCTGCCATTCTGAAAAGAACCCGTTTATTCTCACTCTTTGCCTCCTGTCTGCCAACCATTTCTCCATCCATGTCAATACATTACCCCCAATACCATGTGCCTTAATTTTGCACACTAATCTCTTGTGTGGGACCTTGTCAAAAGCCTTTTGAAAGTCCAAACACACCACATCTACTGGTTTCTCCCTTATCCACTCTACTAGTTACATCCTCATGTCTCAAATTCCTCATCTACTGTATCCCAAAATGTTATTTTCTGAAAGAAATCTATCAATTTTGCTTTTGAATGAATTAATACCAACTGCTACCATCGTCTCCTTAAGGAGTCTATGGAGATATCCGGGAGGTACGTCTTTATTTATGAACGAGGCTATATACAACATTGGTTTAAACTGGCAAGATCTTTGAAGTAAACAAACAAGTGCAGGGAACATCGATATTAAGGATAGAAGTGCTCAAACCATTGCACCCATATACTTGCTGTATTGAGTTAAGTAGTACCAGGCTCTATTTCAGCATTGATGTCATGTAGCTTGGTGGAAGGAGGGGCAAGGTGTGCAGGAAAAGTGTGACAGTGGATAAACTGGTCAAGCGAGACAATTTAACAGAGATCAGTTCAGGTTATCAGTCACCCATTCAACACTCCAACCCATTTAATATGAGCTATTAGCTTTAATCCTTGTCAAACAGGGCTCTTGCACGCATGACTGGCTGACAAAATGCTCCCATTTTTCTATGCCAACATCCTTTTCTGAACTCCCCCACTGAGTCATCCATGCAATTTAAGATTGAAAAGTTATGATTGTTTATGGAATTTTTCATGCTATTTATTTTCCCAGCTGTCACCATTGTTCAACCTTCAGTCAATATTACAGGCAGAGAGAGAAAAAAATCACTTGATCCCTGTAAAAAGCTCTGTGACACGAGTGTGATGGCGCGGTAAATTATTGAATCTTATTCCCCACTGTGACCAGTGCCGCTTCATTTTCCTGTAACCAGCCTTATTATGCAACTGTCACTGCATCACTGACCACTCTCGACCAGCTCTGCTGGGTGGGCCACATCGTCCTCATGCCTGACACGAGACTCCCAAAGCAAGCTTTCTACTCGGAACTCCTACACGGCAAGCGAGCCCCAGGTGGGCAGAGGAAACGTTTCAAGGACAACCTCAAAGCCTCCTTGATAAAGTGCAACATCCCCACCGGCACCTGGGAGTCCCTGGCCAAAGACCGCTCTAAGTGGAGGAGGAGCATCCGGGAGGACGCTGAGCACCTCGAGTCTCGTCGCCGAGAGCATGCAGAAAACAAGTGCAGGCAGCGGAAGGAGCGTGCGGCAAACCAGATTCCCCACCCACCCTTTCCTTCAACCACTGACTGTCCCACCTGTGACAGAGACTGCAATTCCCGTATTGGACTGTTCAGTCACCTGAGAACTCATTTTGAGAGTGGAAGCAAGTCTTCCTCGATTTCAAGGGACTGCCTATGATGATGGATGATTCCCTTCCAATAACAGTAAAAGTAGATGCCGACGATCAATGCAACTCAGCACATTAAAAAATAAAGTGCTGAATGAGGTAGGGCAAGGCAAAGGATCTCCAAGCAAAGAAATAAACAGGAGCAAAGATAATTGATTCAAGTTGCTCTTGTGCACCTTCAAGTAGCCATCATGAATGACTTCATGAGAGGCAACAGAGGTGGTGTGGGGGGGGGGGGGGGGGAAAGGAAATTAGCTAAATGTATAACATTATTACTGTAGTATTTTAATATCTAACAGCTATGAAATGTTGTTAACTCCTGAACCAGGAGTTCAAAGGTCCTGGAGCCGATATTGTTGTGCTTAGCACCAGTACTATTATCTGACTGAGGTAGTGGTCAAATAACATAAATAACACCATCAAATGTTGTTGTTGTTTTCCAATCAATAAGCTAAACTTAAGATTTTTATAACTAAATCTGAAGAGCAAACTGTTTCGTCCCATCTCTAAAGGGTTGTTTAATATTAACAAACTTGTTTTTCTGGTAATTGGAGTCTCAAATCAATATAAAAAAACACAGCGAAGGTTCACCCAGCTGCATAGTGCTCGGCCTCAAGTTTGGCCCCAGGACTTCAGTACTTTCAAAAAGTGATTTATTCCGAAATCTATTTTTATTGATCAACCTGTTGACAGCAACATTTTGTGTCAACCAGGCAAGGTCAATCTTCAGGCTCGCTCCCTTGTTATCCTGAAGTGGTTTCAGATTGTTTAGTTCTGCCAAGTAGGTTTATGAGAGTAGTTGACATTGGCAGCATCAGCTGCAGGCAAGATTCAACAGACGTATAGAAAAGGGAAAAAAAAGTTACAGGTGCCACCAGATCAGGCTTCATTAGCATCACTGGATTTGGGGTTGAGATTGGGAAAACCACATTCAGACATTATTTTGATCTGAGATTGCAGGATGTTTTAAGTAGGGAAATAAAGAGCTAATGACTTGACTTAACTGACAACATATCTGTGTAGCTCAAATTTGAAGATCCCAGTCTTCACAGGCGCATGCCATGTTATGTATGTCTCACTTTATTCAGCCTCCACCTCTTTACAACCCAGTAAATTCTCTTTCATTTTTGGTTAGATGATGCCAAGAAGCATTTCAAATATTCCCTTGTGTACCCTATTAGGGCAAGTCCGCCGCTGATAAGCAGAACATTGGACCACACAAGTGAAGTTACATTTCGGATGAGATGTTAAACCGAGGCTCCATCTGCCCTCTCATGCGAAAGATCCCATTTCGAAGAAGAGCATGAGCGTTCTCCCCGCATCATGGACAATATTTATCCCTCAACCATCAATAAAACAGCATGTCTGAAAATCATCTCATTGCTGTTTGTGGGACCTTGCTGTGCGCAAGTTGGCTGCCGCGTTCCCAACATTGAAGTGGCTACACTTCAAAAAATTTCAATTGAAGAATTAAGAGACAAGAAACATCCATTTGGCCGATTAAGACTGCTCGTTCCAGCAGAGATTTGCATTCTTATGGACGATCTCAATCTTAATTTACTCTCCTGGGAGGGTCTGAACATCTAGAAATGCAACTTTCAGAAGCTCTGTGAAATTTCTCCCTGACCCTGAAGGTAATCAAGAAGGAACTTAGGATTAGTCAAACATAACAATCTGCATTATTCAACCCTGACTGGGTATGTTGAATGGATGTCATTTGAATGAAGCACTGTACCTTGAAATGAAATGTACGCTAGTGCATTGTATGGAACTGCTGTCAGCATCCAAACAATTGTATGGAATTGCTGACCGCAAGATACTGAACTATTTTCCAATGTATTGTGAAAATTTTATATGAATAATGTATATTTTGGAGAAAAAAAAATTTGAATGAAGCATAGTCTTCTATGGAGCAATTGATCACCTGAATATATCCTAAGCATTATAACTTTCAATCCAATACCTGTATTAACCAGGAATTCATCCAACTCTTTTAATCAATGTAGTATTAACTGCTTTTGCTGCAGTGTCCATTCTGTATATCCGTTATACTGTGGGGGAGAGAGAGAGGCAATTCTTCTCAATCTCCAGCCTTGCTGCAAGCTCATTAATTTTGTGCCAGATCCCTCTGGTTCGGTGATAGAAGTCGTTAAATTATTTGCTTTCAGAGATGTTATCCATACCTTCGAATGTCCCCTCTCTCAATCTTCTTCAATGAAAATAAGTTCATTTTTAAATCTCTTCAGTTATGTTTTGCACAGAAATCACAACGAGGTATTTATTTGTTGTCCTCAGGATCTGTGTGTAGTCATGGATAGAATATAGGAACAGAGCTTATGATACTTAAGATAGTCAAAGATTTGCAATCTCCTGTTGCGGATCCCTGGATTCCACTTCAAACTCCCAGGAGTCAAATTGAATCTTGCACTACATTTCTCAAACTGGAAAAGATGTGTTCTTTTGCATTCGGGAACTCTCGATTTTGCAAGCCCTCTTGCATTACTTCTAAAATATCAAGAATCCATGTAAGATAAAATAACTTTAATATTGAATGGATGCTGGGTAAAGAAAAGCTTTGAAGAACACAATTTTCATGGTAAAAATAAACTAACTAGGGGCCAAAAAGACTAATTGTCAGTTTTAGCAAAAAGTGGGTGTAAAAAGTGATGGTATGGAGGTAGAAATTGTTAATGGTCTGCAGCTGTCTGCTTAACAAGCAATACATGCATCAGCTCACAGATACTCAATCAAATCGAAGGTATTTTACTGCAGTTGGGCCTGGAGCTTGTGAGCTTAATGAACAAGAACCTTGTTACAGCAATGATCGAAGTGCAAGTATGCAAGAGTATTCTGTCTAAGAACAGCCATTGGCAGATTAAGCACAGCAGTGTAGTAGGAAGAAATGAAGGCAGCCAAAGGTTGCAGAGGGCACACAACTTGCAGCCAGTACTGTAACAGAGTCAGCCTACCCAGCATAGGAGAGGAACAAGTAAAAAAGTTCAGGCTCCTCACGGAGGTAGAGTATAGGTGTGCTACCCAGTCCACGAGGACCTTCAAAGAGAATGACCCCATTTGCAATGTACGATAATTGGCAGTGAAAGTCACCACTGCTGTCGACTTTTCACCCCATGTGGCTGTATCAGGTACCCCTCAGGAGTCCGTCCTTTCACTAATTTGCCCTACATAGCTCATAAGTTACTTGAGAAGTGTACATAGGTTATTAGTCACATTCGATCAGCTCCGCTGGGCAGGCCACATTGCTCGCATGCTAGACACGAGACTCCCAAAGCAAGCGCTCTACTCTGAACTCCTACACGGCAAACAAGCCAAAAGGTGGACAGAGGAAACGTTTCAAATACACCCTCAAAGCCTCCCTGATAAAGTGCGACATCCCCACCAACACCTGGGAGTCCCTGGCCCAAGTCTGCCCTAAGTGGAGGATGTGCATCCGGGAGGGCGCTGAGCACCTCGAGTCTCATTGCCGAGAGCATGCAGAAATCAAGCGCAGGCAGCGGAAAGAGCGTGCGGCAAACCAGTCCCACCCACTCCTTCCCTCAACAACTATCTGTCCCACCTGTGACAGGGACTGTGGTTCTCGTATTGGACTGTTCAGCCACCTAAGAACTCATTTTTAGAATGGAAGCAAATCTTCCACGATTCCGAGGGACTGCCTATGATGTTGAAAAGTACATTGTGAGTGGGATTTATTCCCCTCCATTGTCTCAGGATATGCACGTTTTAAAACAGATACTCCCATGATTTCACCAAGCGTTCATCTCAGCAAAAACATACATTTCTCCCATATAGTCAGTCAATATCCTCTTAACCACAGATCATGATCGGTGGCTACAAAAACCAGAGAAAAAGAGCAAGGCAAACAAACTTTAGATGGGGCCTTCAATTAAGAGAAACAGAATTTCACTTTAAGACATTTTTGAAGTCCTGCAACTTCTTTTCAGAGTTCTGCTAGGAACACGGTATGCAATGACCGAAACTAGCAGTGGCAATCTTTAGAATCAATACTCTCCACTTTCCATCCAGTGAACAGCAAATTAGCTTTTTAAATTGCAATGTGCTGGGCTGCGGACACGGCTGGCTCACATTGAGCACCATGATGCCACTGCTTGTTACCAAACACTTTACAGAAGGTCGTTCTGAAAAATCATAGAATCATAGAAATTTACAGCACGGAAGGAGGCCATTTCGGCCCATTGTGTCCGTGCCGGACGAAAAAGAGCTATCCAGCCTAATCCCACTTTCCAGCTCTTGGTCTGTAGCCCTGTAGGTTACGGCACTTCAAATGCTCATGCAGGTACTTTTTAAAATGTGGTGAGGGTTTCTGCCTCTACCACCATTTCAGCAAGTGAGTTCCAGACCCTCACAACCCTCTGGATTAAACAATTCCCCTCAAATCCCCTCTAGACCTACGACCAATTACTTTAAATCTTGCCCCCTGGTTGTTGACAGCTCTGCTAAGGGAAATAGGTCCTTCCTATTCACTCTATCTAGGCCACTCATAATTTTATACATCTCAATAAGGTCTCCCCTCAGCCTCCTCTGTTCCAAAAAAAACAAACCCAGCCTATTCAATCTTTCCTCATAGCCAAAATTTTCCAGCCCAGACAACATCCTGTACCCTTGCTAGTGCTATCACATCTTTCCTGTAATGTGGTGACCAGAACTGCGCGCAGTACTCCAGCTGTGGACTAACTAGTGTTTTAGACAGGGTTTTTAACTAGTCCTCGACCACACTCGACCAGCTCCGTTGGGCGGGCCATATCATCCGCATGCCCGACACAAGACCCCCAAAGCAAGCGCTCTACTCGGAACTCCTACACGGCAAGCGAGCCCCAGGTGGGAAGAGGAAACATTTCAAGGACACCCTCAAAGCTTCCTTGATAAAGTGCAACATCCCCACCAGCACCTGGGAATCCCTGGCCCAAGACCGCCCTAAGTGGAGGAAGAGCATCCGGGAGGGCATAGAGCACCTCAAGCCTCGTCGCCGAGAGCATGCAGAAATCAAGCGCAGACAGCGGAAGGAACGTGCGGCTAACCAGACTCCCCACCCACCCTTTCCTTCAACCACTGTTTGCCCCACCTGTGACAGAGACTGTAATTCCCGTATTGGACTGTACAGTCACCTGAGAACTCATTTTGAGTGGAAGCAAATCTTCCTTGATTTCAAGGGACTGCCGCTGATGATGATAAACTAGTGTTTTAAAAGGAAGGGCCCAACATATTCCTCCATGCGGAAACATGCACTCATGCTACTTCTGAATTCAGCCGATGAGACTTGCTCCAATTCAGATCATCACCGTTGCTTCCTGCAGTCAGCTAAAACATTTGGAAACATTGCCGTGAAATATCAGAATCTTAAAATGTGGTGATAATCGTTGAGTTTTAGGAGATCATGACGAGTAGTAATTGAGTTATCATCAAAGGCTGAATAAGGGATTGTGATAACAATTACATTCAGGGTTTCTGACAGTCCTCAAGGAAGATCAACGATTACTTTCAGGAACATAAAATAACCCGAGAGATCAGCCATAAAGAGGCAGCCTTTGTACTGCACAATATAAAATATAATATTCTTCACTTATAATGATAGTGGAAAGATTTCAATGTCCCAGTTTCTTATTATGCTACGAATGGAATACCACTGTTAGAATGAAATTACTGTTCACTTCTAATGAAATTCTGAGTGGCAGCCAACAAAAAGCAACAAAGTCTTACCCCACAGGTCAATGGAAATCAGCCAAAGTTATAACCTTGTCCTTCGAACCGAACTGAATCTTTTAGATTACACTGAAAAAGCATTTGTTCCAGTTCAGTTCCAGGAACGTGTCTCAGCATTTTGCTAGTCATGCAGCTTATTTCAGGTCCGATATAAACGGAGCCTGTACAGGTTTCCTTCTGCACTGCCACCGACTGTCAGTCAATCCAATCAATCAGTTCTTGGGGCTCAATTTTCCTCAATACCAGTTTTTGGCGTATTGCAAAGTTCCGCCTGTTTTTTTTGGCCCCAACTACTCCAAAAAAAAAACTAGCAAGTTTCCCGCTCTAATTTTTGAAATTGGCGCCACGCAGCCTGTCCTTTAGCTTCTGGGGGGTGGAGCCTAATGTCTGCGGTAAAAAAATGACGCTCCCCTTCTGCACATGCGCGAAAGAGAGACATTTTTTACGAGATTGCAATGGGAGTGCATGCCCAGAAAAGCTCCCGGTCTGCATTCGGCCATTTTTAAAAGAGCCAGTTGTGAGTGAGAACTTTAATTCGAAGTGGAAAAATACCACTGCAATACCACTGCATTTAGGGTAAGGGTTCAAGGACCAAGGACCAAGAATTTCTCACAGGACGAAGTGGAGGCACTCGTTACTGTAATTGAGGCCAGATGGCATGAGCTGGACACCAGCAAAGGTCACATAAAAGTTTCACCAAAAGAAATGAAGAAACGCTGGAACCAACTTGCAGAAGATTACTGTGCAATGTGACCACCCTGAGGACTGGAGGCCAGTGCAAAAAGAAGTGGCCGGACCTTGGTCAAGTAGTTAGTGTAAGTAAGATTTTCATTTATTCATTGGAATTGCAATTGTAAATGTGAGCATCTGTATGTCCCACCCAGCAGAAAGACACCCTCTCTAAAAAGTTATATGTTCATTTTTGCAGAGGAAGGTGGCACACAACAAAAAGGAAAGAACTCAAACAGAACGAGGCCCGGCAAATCTGCACCTACTGATACCCTTGGAAGAGAGGGTCGCTGCTTTGATGGGTCCTGCCTGGAGAAAACCAACCACCACTGCACAAGCTGGGCCCACACTCGAGGGAGAGGGAAAGTCCTGCAAATTCTACAGTCTGGCTTTGCTAAAAGTCAAGTACTGCGCTGGCTAGCCATGCTTCGGTTCATGGGGATATCTCCGTCAGCTACACTTCAGTTGATGCAATGTGCTGTCATTCATCGTGATCCTTCAAATGAGCCTGCTGCCTGCGCTGTGTGAGCCTACTCATGCCACCCACCCTGCCCCCTTCTCTGCTGCTAACCATTTGTCTGTTCTGTTATATTTTGCAGAACTTGAGGCCAACCCTGACGAGGCTGAAGCCGATGCAGAAGAAGATTCAGATGCGGACAAACCTGAAGAGGAGAACATCTTCCAATCCCACCTTCCAGACCAAGAACGAGGGGGAGGGGCAGGGGGAGGGGGATGGATGAAGCCCCCACTGTTGCACTTACACTGGAGGAGGTGCAGGTGCCACCCATTGAGGTGCCAGGCCCTTTCCTGAGTGGTACGAGAGTTGGGACATTCCATGGTTTCTCACAGTTCGAGGCTGGGGATTCCAGTGGATACAACGAGCCACACCCAGGGCCCCACCATCTGAGGCTGCGGGTCCCAGTGGGATGCAGCGAGCCACACCCAGGGCCCCACCGTCTGAGGCTGCAGGTCCCAGTGGGATGCAGCGAGCCATACCCAGGGCCCCACCGTCTGAGGCTGCGGGTCCCAGTGGGATGCAGCGAGCCACACCCAGGGCCCCACCATCTGAGGCTGCGGGTCCCAGTGGGATGCAGCGAGCCACACCCAGGGCCCCACCATCTGAGGCTGCGGGTCCCAGTGGGATGCAGCGAGCCACACCCAGGGCCCCACCGTCTGAGGCTGCAGGTCCCAGTGGGATACAGCGAGCCACACCCAGGGCCCCACCATCTGAGGCTGCGGGTCCCAATGGGATGCAGCGAGCCACACCCAGGGCCCCACCATCTGAGGCTGCGGGTCCCAGTGGGATGCAGCGAGCCACACCCACGGCCCCACCGTCTGAGGCTGCGGGTCCCAGTGGGATACAGCGAGCCACACCCACGGCCCCACCGTCTGAGGCTGCAGGTCCCAGTGGGATGCAGCGAGCCACACCCAGAGTGAGGAGGGGAAGGACAGCTCGACAGCGCTCTCCTGAGGTGCAGGATCTAACAGATGTGGTTCAGATGATGGCAATAAGTGCGGAGAGCATTGACCTTACGCAATCACTCCTGGACATCAACAGTGGGATGGGTGATGAAGTATCAGGACTGTCAGGAGAAGTAACAACACGAGAAATGGGAACACGCTCCGGGCACATGAGGGAGGGAAAGTCAGCAGGCAGCGGAGACACTGTTGCTGAACATGAGGAAGGGGATGTTGGAGGTAATTGAGACACTGTCAGAGCACATGAGGGAGGGAATGTTGGAGTTAGCTGCTGCAATAAGGGAACATGCCCAGACCCCGCGCCCATTGACAAGAATCAACTGCCACTCCCACTCCAATCCCTAGATCAGCCTCTGAAGAGGCCCAAGCCGGGCCTTCCCCATTACCGCCTGCGCATGCCACCCCTCCATCATGAAGTGCGCATTACCCGAGATGTTCGAAAGAATAAGCTTGGTACCAACCCGATAAACGCTGCGCCACCGCCTGCGGGCAGGGGTGGAGTCACCAAGACCAAGCGCAGCGGGCGGTCTTAGAATAAGGTGGAGGAGAGATGGTGCAGTCTTTCTTTGCTGCTGTCGTTATTATTATTATTATTGTTACTTTTGTAATTGTTCTCAAATTAAAAGTTTTTTGTAAGTTATATAAATTTACAAGTTTAAAAGTTTGTAAGTGATCTTAACTGAAAATTTTAAAGTTTGATACAAGAATATTTTTTATGAACGTTAAGTTCAGTACAAACAAGTGTTGAACTTTTGAATAAAATATATTTTAAATTATAACTGAATCATTTCCATTATTTGTTCCATTAACACAAACAACAGGACAGAACAGGTCCAAACAGTAAACATGGTCCAATTGGGATAGTTACCACTGAGCCTTCAGCCAATAAAGCGTTCACAGATGAGCTGCTGGCGCAAGGCTTGAGCAATCGTTAAAGGGGCACGATGGCCCGCCCTCCTCCGCCGTCGTGCTCCTGGTTCAGGTAGTTGCATGGCTTCCTCATCCTCCTCCTCCTTGTCATCTGCATCTTCCTCCTCCTCATCAGCCACTCTCTCCTCAGGTGGGTCTTCTACTAACAGCTGCTGCTGCCTCATGATGGCTAAGTTATGCAGCATGCAGCACACAACAGTGAACTGACTCACAATCTCAGGGCAGTATTGCAAGTAGCCTCCAGAATGGTCCAGGCATTGGAAATGCTGTTTCAAGATGCCAATGGTTCTCTCCGTTATGCTGCGCGTCGCAATGTGTGACATGTTGTGTTCCCGCTCAGCTTCCGTCTGGGTTTAGCGTAGGGGCGTCATGAGCTAGGTGGCGAAGCCACACCCTTTATCTCCCAGCAGCCAGTTCTGTCCTTCTGGTTGCTGCTGAAACATGGCTCTCACGTAGGATAAATGCATCATGGGTGCTCCCAGGGTATCTTGCATCAACTGACATGATGCGATGCATGTCATCACACACGAGCTGCACATTAACAGAGTGGAAGCCTTTTCCGTTCCTGTACATTTCAGAATCCTCCAAAGGTGCTCGCAAGGCGATGTGGGTAGAGTCAATGCAGCCCTGTACCTTTGGGACCTTTGGCAATCTTAGAGAAGCCCACAGCCTTGTCACGCATTGACTGGGAGGTCATGGGGAGCTTTATGTAGTCATTCCTCCAGGCATATAGTGCAGCAGTCACCTGCCGAATGTAGATATATGTTGCATGTTGGGAAATGGTGCACACGTCCCCAGTTGTGGCCTGAAATGATCCAGATGCATAGGATGAAAGTGCAGCTGTAACCTTTACTTCAACTGACAAAGCAGTCCTCCTGACATTTGTCGGTTGCAGGTCTGCTTTTACTAACTCACAGATCTTGGTTACAACTTCTTTGTGGAAACGCAGCCTTCTCACACAGTCTGCAGATATGAACGCCTGTCTCAATATACACGATGTGGGTAAGGCCTCCTGCCCATCATCCTACGTGCTCAGAGCTTCCTCATGTGATGACGTTGAATCAATCATCTCCTCCGCAGCACCATCATGCAGAAGGCTTGCACGAGGTATTGTCAATATTGTCCCATAATTAAATTGTACCTTTGCAAGAAGCTCAAAAAGCAGGACAAGGAGTTAAAGCTTCTTTCCTCTCTCTCCCCAAGGTCGACACCCTAGTATGGACCAGACCCAGGTCTGCGCATGCGCAATAGGCTTGCTTAGAATGGGAAGCTACGCATTCAAATGAGGACATTTGGGGCAACCAAGTCTAATGCAATTGTTTAATTTTAGATTTTTTTTCAAAGTACCACCCCAACACCGACCAAAATGTCTCCTCATCAGGCTCGAAGGTCGGCCGACAGAATCGCTCCCTCGCCTGGACGCAGGGGCTCGGCAAACACGCACCCCCCACCCCCCAGGCTTCTTTTGAAGCTGCTGCATAGTGTGAGGCTTCTCATGACTTCAGTTTGGCTTCCAACCTCCCGGGCTTCTTTTGAAGCCAAGCCCGAACCCCCGTGTCCGAGCGAGGGATCGATTCTGCCAAACAATGCGCGGACCCTCGAGCCCGGTAAGGAGACATTCGGTGATGGTGTGGTATTGTATTATACTTCCACTGTATTGTATTATACTTCCACTGTATTGTATTATACTTCCATTTTCTCCGTTTTGAGTTTGAAAAAATTAAGCTTGATGATGCATATTCTTTGTCTTTTTGACTCCCTCCAAAACTTTGCATAAAAACAATGGTGTCTTTCGGGCCGATTTTTTAAAGTGTGCTGGTTTTTCTTAAATGCCCAGGGATTTTTTGGGAGTGGTCACATACGCCGTCTTAGGAAACATGTAAGTTGGCCAAACTTGCTTAAATCTGAAAAACTGGCACAGACATCAGGTTATGACACAAAAAAGTACTAACCTAAAATATCGTAACTAACTGAGTTACGCTGGCGCAGAAACATTGGGGAAACTTGGATGTATTAATTTACACCAAAAAAAGTGGTGTGTGCCAAAAAAACGGTGCAGGTAACTGGGGAAAATTAAGCCCATGGTCTTGACATTTTATTGTAGCGAAGCAGATTTAATTCTAAAATGGGTGCTACCATGTTGTAAGGAGCTAAACTGAAAAGTGTCAGTCTTTTGGAGCAATATTTCTTAGCACTTTCCAAAAATTAGCACCGATCAGTCAGCCATATTGTTAAGTTGTTGAGTCTGTGAAGCACAGAGGACTTTGTAGTTAATAGATCTTTTGTAACATTCAGTGGGAGAGACTGCAATTACTGTGGATGTATTTGGGACATGTAATTACTATGGCCTAGAAAACAGTGGCACAGTAAAACATGAGAGCGACAATTAGCACTATAAATGCATGACACCAACTGTTTATCTGCTAGAACTGATGGCTTTTTTCCAAAATACTTGTTACTATTCTGGCTTCTTTTAAAACAGTGCACCGATACACAGTATTGATCCACCAGTCATGCAGCTGTGACAAAGCCAACAAGTCAGATCGGGGTTTAACGTCACTTTATATCCAAAGGCATTTCATGCCCACAAGACACAAGCATTTATCATTTTTAATTTAATGGGTTTAGGTTAAGTTAGATCCAAGCAAGTACAAAGTTTATGCAAGTGCACGTTTCTATCACTCATTACCAGAATACACACTCATTAGTAAATGCCATTCAAAACACTGATCGTTTTTTTTCCAATAAAAGTGAATCCGAATTCTATTTAATGAATAACTATTTCCCATGACATTAAGCTTGCGTCCTTTGCTGGGGGATTGAAGTCCAATGCCATGCTCACGTGAGCAATCCCACTCAGTTTAGCTGACAGGCGTTTAATCTCTCTGATCAGTGCCCAGGGTTGTACTGCGAGGACTTGGGGGCAGGCACTGTACAAAGCCGGCACAAAGAAAGGAAACTGTTCCAGAGATATCTTCCACTTGACTGTCTGTTCCCATCACATGCCTCTCTGCCCCATGGGGCTGTAGCCTTGACTCAGATTTGCTGTGCTGCCAATGAGGAAGATAATTAACTCGTAGCACGGCAAAGGGCAATGCAACAATTGCATCTCATCCAAACTGGGATTTATTCTCAGACAAGGAACAATTCGATTATTCTCGTCAAAAGAAAAAAAAACAATCTAGGTTCAGCAACAATAAAACTGGGAATCAGACCAGCAGTGAAGTTGTGATTAAGATGTGCAATTGTACTGGCACAGTCTGTGCAGTGGCAAGACACCAGTGATTTCCTAGCGAGAGGCTCCCCATCGACAATGCAAACTGGGTAAATTATTCCCATCAAACAGAATCTCTGTTTAGTCAAAAGCCCATAATCAGTTGGCCCACATACCAGCACTTGCATTTACACTTCGAGCAAGGTTTTCTTTTCCCCAATTAAAAAAAAACATTGGCAAATGTTTCGCACGATTCGAAGAGGAGCTGTGGAATTCTCATGCTGTCCTGGCCAATATTTATCCCTCAACCAACATCACTAAAAATTAATGAAGTTAAGCTTGCCTTCTTAGCCAGGGATTTAAGTCCAATGCCATGCTTACGTGGGCAATCCCTCACAGCTTAGCTAATAAGCATTTGATATCTCTGTTCATAATCTGTGCAGAAATAATAATTTCATGTTTCTCATTTCTGTTTGTGGGAGCTTCCTGTGTGCAAATCGTCTGCTCCATTTCCTACATTACAACAGTGACTGCACATCAAGCATGCTGAATGGACTATAAAGCGCTTTGGGATTCCCTGAGGTTATAAAAGGCGCTATAGAAATGCAATTTCTTTTTTTGATGGCGCTATAGAAATGCAATTTCTTTTTTTGATGTCTCCCTTAGCTGACAGTTTCCTAATTATGAAAATGTCCCTCATTTAAAGCCCTTTTTTAAAACCAAAAAACTCTATTTTGGTGGTGAACCTTTGCACACTAAGGGCTCAATTTTCCCCAGTGATTTGCACCGTTTTTTTTGAGCCGGCTGCTTTTTTTGGCCTAAGTTAAAAAAAGTTTCCCCAATCAATTTGCACCAGCGTAACTCAGTTAGTTACGACTTTTTTTTTTAGACGTAACCTGCCACCCGCGCCAATTCTGGCCATTTAGGCAAGTTTGGCCAGCTGAGAGTTACTCCAGTTCTGCTTAGGCCAGCGTATGTAGCTTCTGCAAAAAAACCTTCTGGAGAGTTAAAGAAATCGTGCAGGTAAGGAAATCAGCGCAGGTTAAGTGCAGCAGATGTCCGGACAGCAGCAGCAGGAAAGGTAAGAGAGGGGGAGTGGGGAGGGGGGGGGGGGGAAAAGAGAGGCGTCGGGGGGGGGGGGGGGTTGTAATCCTTTCGGGTGTAGTTAGGTGCGGGGACTGGGAGGGAGGAGGTCATTCGGCCTGGGCAGCACACCGGCAAGCCTTCGACCTGGGCTAGGGGCGGGAGGAGCGCACCGATAAGCCCTTCGGCCTGGGCTAGGGGCGGGAGGAGCGCACCGATAAGCCCTTCGGCCTGGGCTAGGGGCGGGAGGAGCGCACCGATAAGCCCTTCGGCCTGGGCTAGGGGCGGGAGGAGCGCACCGATAAGCCCTTCGGCCTGGGCTAGGGGCGGGAGGAGCGCACCGATAAGCCCTTCGGCCTGGGCTAGGGGCGGGAGGAGCGCACCGATAAGCCCTTCGGCCTGGGCTAGGGGCGGGAGGAGCGCACCGATAAGCCCTTCGGCCTGGGCTAGGGGCGGGAGGAGCGCACCGATAAGCCCTTCGGCCTGGGCTAGGGGCGGGAGGAGCGCACCGATAAGCCCTTCGACCTGGGCTAGGGGCGGGAGGAGCGCACCGATAAGCCCTTCGACCTGGGCTCGGGGCGGGGGTAGCAGAACCGGCTTTAACAATTGGTGGTAAGTTGCTGCAATAGATTTTAATGTGTTTTTAAGTTTATGCAATGTGTTTTAATGTGTTGTGAGCTGGCTGTACGTTTCACTTTGCAGCCTCAGCTCGCATTGTGTCCTTGGTTCCCGTGGCAACCCGATCTTTCTGGCGCAGATCAAGGCTCCATCCCCAAAACTAAAGGACAGGTTAGGCTACGCCAAAATGAAGAAATCCAACGGGGAAACTGGTAACATTTTTTTTTTGCGTACTTGGGCCCCCAAAAAACGGGCGTAACTCTTCAAGTACGCCAAAAAAATGCTTTGGGGAAAATTGAGCCCAATGGCCGCAATCTTACCCACCCTGCGAGTAGGGGTTGGAGGCGGGTCTGCTGTCAAAATGGCTGTGATTGACAGCGGGGCGGGATTCGCTCTGAACTCACCTTCTTGTCAGTTTCCAAAGTGCCGGGTCTTGCTGCGGTTCACAGACCCGATACCAAGCGGTGGGCCAGCCAATTAACATCACTGAGGTACTGTAAAGGTATTTTAAAAGAATTTTGCCAGGTACTTACCATTTTCCAAGTTTTTTTTTTAAAACAAGGTTCACATCTCTCGGGGAACATGTCAGGTTCTCAATGACTCTCCTTTGCTTTGACTAGTTGACAACTGCAGAAGTGATATAAAGGCTACCATTTCACAGCTGTTCACTTTCCAATCTCAAAAGTTGAAGCTGTCAGGATTTGGAAGATATTTTTGACCTGTATGTAGGTTGGTACTGTTTGCAGTGAACTCTATCCACTCACCTCCTTGGAGCAACCTCTTACCATTGCCAGATCGCATTTTGGTCATCTCAACTTCAACTACCATCTATTCCAGCAGCATCAGTGCCCTTGAAAAAATCTCACCTTGGTCCTCAGAATCCCACCACGAACATCACCAATAACAACAACAAACCTTACCGCAATCACCTGATGCTGCACAGGACACAGAACATCAGCCCGGAACGCCAGGGATGGTCTTACCATAGCCACATTTACTTCACTTGACGCTGTACACCCTGGCTGACACATGATGCACCAGGTTGGCACTACCCCGCACCAACACCATAAAGCATCCCTGCAATGCCAAGCCATTCCTTTCACAATCATCACCATTGTGGGGGTACCGTTATGTTTCACCAGTCACTACAACTCACTAAGCCACTTCCAAAGGTGCACACAAATCTGTCCAAGAATGCACAAAGTGTTCAAAATAAAGATTTCAATGTTTGACAACACATTAGCAGAAACTCTACATGAATATTGGCTAACAGACCCAAATGCCTACCCTTACGTGGTAGTTGGTATGATTGGACAAGGATGAGGGCGAGTGTGAGATGGGGAAATGATAATGCAGATAGAGAGAGAGGGATGGGTGGAGCTGCAGGGTAAATCAGTGAGTAAGGATGTGCAGGAGTAGGGTAGGGAAGGCAGAGTGATGGGGATGTGATGAGTGGCACAGCAGGATAAGAAAGAAAAACTTGCATTTATATAGTGCCTTTTGATACGTCCTTACTATACAGTATAAATGCACACGAGGCCCATGCTTGAGAGAAGGTCAATCTGTGACCTGTCCTTTATTCCTTAGCACTCAAGTGCAGGAGGTGGGTGGAGCTTCCCCTTTTATACCTGAAGGTCCAGGTTAGGAGTGTCTCCCACCTAGTGGTCAGTGTTCTCACGGTGTACAACTTAGGTCAGTTTATACATGGGTTACAAATGCTGGTTGAATACATGACACCTTTCATGTGAGTGCAGTCACTGTTGCAATGTGGGAAACATGGTAGCCAATTTGTGCACAAGCAAGCTCCCACAAACAGCAATGTGATAATGACCAGATAATTTGTTTTTTCGCTATGTTGACTGAGGGATAAATATTGGCCAGGATACCGGGGATAACTCCCATGCTCTTCTTCGAAATAGTGCCATGGGATCTTTTACGTTCACCTGAGAGAGCAGACGGGGCCTCGGTTTAACGTCTCATCTGAAAAACGACATCTCCGACAGTGCAGCACTCCCTCAGCACTGCACTGGAATGTCAGCATAGATTTTTGTGCTCAAGTTCCTGGAGTGGGACTTGATCCCACAACCTTCTGAATCAGAGGCGAGTGTGCTACCCACTGAGCCACAGCTGACAAGCTGACTGAGGTTGAGTGTGGCTTTGCAGTAACGTTTCATGATCTACTGATATCACTGAAAGGTTTGGGCCACTGCAGCCAGGTCCTCCCGACGACAGCCCTGCCTGTGCCGTCCTGTACACTGTGCAACCAGGCTGCGTTGGTATCCTGGGGAATCTCTTCCACCCATTGGAAGGGAAGAGAATCTCCCTGCATGCTGCACCTGGGTGCAGCTGTGCACCCCTGTGCAGTGGTTGTCAGTGTTTGCAGCAACTCAATGCTGTAGAACTGACTGCAAAACTGACAAAATCAATGTGGCCATGATCCCTTTAAGGAAACCGGCTGATGACGCGTTATCAAATCCTTTAATTGGCCGGGAACTGCGCAGGGTGGGCTTAACAAGCCCAATCAACGGAAGATTCTTTTCACAGTGCGGGTTAGAGCCGGGAGCGGAGTCGCAACCTGTCACCGACCCCCCCCCCCGAACCCGCCACAATTGGTAAAATCGCGGCCAATGTCTGGGATGTCAGTGCGTGCTACTTTGCACATCCTGCGTCAACATCAAGTACTTCCTGGTCAGATACAGCGCAGATCAAATGTAGAGTAAAGTTACTCTGCCTCAGAAAGTCCCTCAATGTCTTGAACCTCCGCCACACCAATTTATTTTTACTTTCCTCCGGAGTCTTGCTGGTGAATGGTTACAGAGCTAGAAACCAAATGTAATTATTCAAGTTAGTGATCCATTTGTGTTTTTTTTAAAATAAGATCATCCAGCTCCTTTCATGGTCATTTAATGTAAGGTTCCAGCCCACAAATTACCAGATTTATTGAATATGGGATTTGAACTCATTTCTGAGCTCTACACTATCCACCCTGTTACTCAATTTTTTGTCTATATTTTCCAGGTGGAACCAGACTTACTTTATGATCAGATTCTTCTCAATGGTTAGTTAATATAGTAATTATTTCTGTCTTTTAAAACAGATATCAAATGGTCTGTTTACATTAGAACCACGCTCTCTTGACATTCCAGCCATTTGAAATCATGAATGTCATCTGTAACTTTGCAGTTTATGATATATGCTGACAATTGAAAAGCATTCTTGTGTCGGAGATTAGTACATGCAATTGAGCTTCCGCCTCCAGACTGATTAACATATAATATAGACCATTCGACCTGGGTTTTCAAGACAGCTCCTCTCTCATGGAAAATCTGAATGAATCAGGGCAGTTGTGTGTATTGGCCATTCCTTAGACATCAAGACAGAAAAACTATTTTTAAAGTCAATTATTAATTCACATTCACCCTATATCCAAAGCCCTAGTAAATAAAACAGGATTTCCCCTATTTGACACAGGGTGAAAACTGCTTTTCTCACATGTGACATTTTTCTAAAGTTCTTTTATCTTCCAATATCTCCAATTTAATCTTTGCTAGTTTGTCCCTCAGAGCATTGTACTTATGAATTGCAGTAGTCTAATTCTATTGCTCTTGCCACTAGCCATCAGTGTCTCAAAACAATGGTCTATTTTCGATCATCACGCCTTCCCTGATGTCCAGATCCACATGATCGCCACCTCAGTAAATTCATCATCATAGGCAGTCCCTTGAAACGAGGATGACTTGCTTCCACGCCGAAAACAGATGAGTTCACAGGCGTTTCAATGATATTCCGGATCCCGAACTACATCCCGAAGGGTGGAAGACGGCCTGTGCGTGGATTTTTAAACATGTGGTGGCCGTTGCACCCCAGCCACCACACGGGCTTGACAGAGCTAGGTTTTGGTCCAATGGCAAGGATTAACCAGGACGACTGGAGACCAGTTCTGCTGCACTGACCTAGTGCACACACATATCGCAGTGTGGGCTGGCCCGTGCTGCCCCAGGGCCCTCGCCTCTTCTGGGCCCCGAACTCTCGCCTCTCCTGGGCCCGATCACATCCCTCTACGAACTCTTGCCGCTCCTTCGCCCCGACCTCGCCGCTCCTGCTGTACCTGCCCGCACTGCAATCAGCCGTCGCCCTCCTGCAGCAGCACGCGCTGCTCCCTGCAGTGGTATGCCTCCGCACGCTGCTCCCTCTGATGGCCCCGGCCTGCTGATGGTCTTGCAGACCGGGATCACCCTGGATTACAGTTCCTTTTCTAGCAGCCTCGTGACTCACCACATGATAACCTGCAGCCTTATTTAAAGTGGCTGCGAACAGCAAGAAAGGGATGTGGGCACATGTTACTCTTCAATTCACTTGCTTAGGGGGGCTCGATATTCCTGGTCGCCTTGTGCTTCCTTGTAATTCAGTAAACCACTGCATATTGAAGCAAAGCATTCCGATGTTTGCACCAGTGATGTCTTCTGTGTTGTGCAATAAGGATTCCGTCAGTGCCGAGAGGAAACAAAATCGACAACCTCGTCCGAATGCCTGCCTTTTTTTGGACAAGAAATCATGGCAATAACATAAACCTTTTCTATCTGGTTCCATCATACAGTGGCATCTCTTCCATAGACGTTTTCAGTTAGCCATCTAATCCCCAACTAACCAGGCAAAATACACACAACAGCCATTAGAACATGAAACTTTGGCAACACTGTCCTCTCTCGAAAGATTGAGTTGCCTATTGCTGGGGGATCCATAGAGAAACAAAGGGAATTAAGTGCCTCATTTCCAATATTGTAGTTTCTCACTAAGCCTGTGCAATCGTCAGGGCATTTTTATGGAAGTAAATTAATGCACCACAGAGTTAGAGTACAAGAGGGTAGAAGTTATGTGCAGCTATACAAAGTCCTGCTGAGACCACACCTGGAGTACTGTGAGCAGTTCTGGGCACCACACCTGAGGAAGGATATATTGGCCATGGAGGGAGTGCAGCGTAGGTTTACAGAATAATACCCAGATTCCAAGGGTTAAATTACAAAGAGAGATTATACAAATTAAGGTTGCATTCCCTAGAATTTAGAAGGTTAACGGGTAATCAGATTGAAGTTTGCAGGATATTAAGGGGAACAGATAGAGATACACTATTTCCATTGGTTGGGGATTCTAGGACTGGGGGCATGGTCTAAAAATTAGAGCCGGACCTTACAGGAGTCAAGTTAGGAAACACTTCTATACACAGAGGGTGGTAGAAGTTTGGAACGCTCTCCTGCAAACAACAATTAATGCTAGGTTAATTGTTAATATTAACTCAGAGATTGGTAGCTTTTTGTTAACCAAAGGTATTCAGGGATATGGGCCAAAGACAGGTATATGGAGTTAGGTCACAGATCAGCCATGATCTCATTGAATGGCAGAATAGGCTTGAGGGGCTGAATGGCCTACTCCTGTTCCTATATTCACAACAAAGTTACAGAGTCCTCTGCCCGAGAGACAGGATCACCCCTTTCCATGGTTTAGAAACACTAGATATGCACATTGAAAAAAATCAAAGCATAGTCAAAGAGCCCAAACACAACTGCAGTAGATCCAAGGTTTCCATCCATTTCAGTAAGCAAATCCACCCCACTTTGCTGCACAGTTACTTGCATTATCAGTTGCCCCGCAGATCAATTCACTGCCCAGCCATTTCCGTCATGTGTTACCAACCAGTACAGACTTCCCACTCCAGACAATTGAGCATATAATTCATGCTGACACTTTAATGCAGTACTGAGGGAGTGCTGCACTGTTGGATGTGCCATATTTCAGATGAGACATTAAACCAAAGCCCAGTCTACCATCTCAGATGGACGTCAAAGATTCCATGGCACTATTCAAAGAAGAGCAGGGGAGTGCTCCCTGGCACCCTGGACAATATTTATCCCTCAACCAACTCAAAAAAAAAACAGATTATTGGGTCATCGCCTCATTGCTACTTGGGAGACCCTGCTGTGTACAAATTGGTGGTCATATTTCCTACATTACAACAATGACCACAATTCAAAAGTACTTCATTGGATGGAAAAAGCTTTGGGATGTCCCAAGATTGTGAAAGGCACTATAGAAATGTATTTGCTTCTGTCACTGAAGATGTCAGATTAAGCGTTCCCCCTCGCTCCGCGTCACTGTAACAGCAATGACAAGTAGAGTGTAGCCAATGGGGAACAAAGTTGGCAGAATCTATAGACTGAGGGAGCGAGGGAGGGAGAATCTGAAGGACAGCAGCCGCCCATAGGCAGACTTGGGCAGCAGTACACTATTTACATACACAGGAGCTGCGGCTGGTAACAGATGGTTGAATATTTAATAAATGCAACACAGACATTACTACTCCCTCATGTCCATGAACTTTCTGGCTCTACTTGCTGAAGCTTCAGAAGATAATATTTAGTTTTACATTCAATTAGAGCACCTATAATTTTCTGCTGATAATCACAGACTGATGTTGCCTGGAAGTGGTAGCAGTGTGGGAAAGGGACCTCGGTCGACTTCAGTAGCTGTGGCTTAATCACATAACTATTAAATTGCATACTGTTTGCCCCAATATTCCTTAAACAGGCAAGGAGGTTTCCTGTTAAAAGTATTGGAGACACCAAACCAACAAGCAAATACAAAGGCACCATACTGGATATGGGTACAGTATTTTATGGGTACAGTATTTATAGGTACAGTATTTATGGGGACAGTATTTATGGGGACAGCATTTTAAATTGAGACAAGATTGTGAATCTCAAAGTGAAGTAATAGGTTTCAATGGTAAATTAATTATTTTAAATGCATGTTAATGCCACTTAAATTGGACAATTAACAGCCACTGTAAGCATTTCATATATCACGGAACTTAGCTAGCTTTGTTTTGGGATTTGCTATTTCATTTAGATCTCCCTTTACGTGCCGAGCATTGCAGTTGCTACTTCTGGGGTGCTACAGCCAATATCATACAATCACACAGCACAGAAGGGGGCCATTTGGCCCATTGTGCTTTCGCCGACTATTTAAAAGAGCTGTCCAAATTAGCCCCACTCCCCGGCTCATCCCCCGTATTTATCCTTCAAGTATTTATCCAATTCCCTTTTGAAAGTTACGATTGAATCTGCCTCCACCGCCCTTTCAGGCAGTGCAATAGCTCACTGCGTAAAAAATCTCCTTAGCTCAGCTCTGATTTCTTTGCCAATTGATAATTGGTGTGTAAGTATATAGCATGACCCTGCACTACAAGAACCAAGAAACCACCCATAAACCAACAAAACATCTGGACCAAGAGGAGTTGCGCACTGCTTGAAGAGCTGATCCATCCTGCACCAGAAAGAATAATCAAAAATCATAGCAGGATATAACAGAGGCAAATCAGTCCATTATACGCAGCTTGCACTGCGCTTCAACCCTCTCCCTCAGAGACAACAGTCCTTCCTTCGACATCTATGATTTGATTCTTTTTAAATTAGCCATTTAAAAAAGATGGGGAAAGACAGATCGAAGGGCAGGTAAGTGAGATATCAGTGCGCACACCTTTTTAAAAACAAATTTCCTGGTGAGAAGCTTTAGTGAAGGGTGGCGGGGTTGTGGGAGGGCAATGAAAGACATTCCATTTTGTGTACCCATTGTAAGCACCAGGCATTGCAGGTCAGATATAGCACATTTAGATATGGAGTAACCATACTCCAACCGTGTGCCTCAGCACCAATTGTAAAACACACCTTTTACTGCACTAATCTGGCAACTGCACTATCTACAGGATACTCGCTAAGACTTCTTCGGCAGCACCTCCCAAACCCGCAACCTCCCCACACCTAGAAGGACAAGGGCAGCAGGCGTATGAGAACACCACCACCTCAAAGTTCTCCTCCAAGTCACACAACATCTTGACATGTACCACCATTGACCCATCATCGCTGGATCAAAATCCTGGACCTCCCTACCTAACAGCACTATGGGAGTACCTTCACCACACGGCAGCAGTAGTTCAAAAAGGCGGCTCGCCACCACCTTCTCAAGGTCAATTAGGGATGGGCACATCCATAGAATGTGCGTGTGTGCACGTGCGAGAGGGAGAATAATTAAGTTGAGCTACATGCACTAATATGCAGACACGGAAGCAACTTTTAAAAATTATACTTCTGGCTGTTGTGGAACTATATACACACGTGAACAAAAGGTGTTATATTTTTATGATATGAAAATGCTGATATTGGTGAAGTTAGCTCACATCGTTTGATATCATGAAAATTGGATTAATTTACATTTTTCTTTTATAGGGAGCACTGAGAATCCAAAATAAAAATGATACTACCTTAGGCAATGGAAAATGAAATATGCCGCCTCTCGAAAGAGATTACAGACCAAAAACAACCAACCAATTCTTTCCTACACCTTTACAACAACCGCATTAACCACACACCCAATAGCCCAGTCGCAATGAGGAGAGATTCCTTGTGTCATGTATAACAAAACAGTTTAAAAAACAAAAAACAGCTTTATAATTTCCTTAAAAACGGTTTTATAATTTTCTTACACTAATGTAGAGAGCAAATGCCACCGCCGCCCTCAAAGCATTTAAAAGAAACCCAATGGCAACTAGACCATATAAAATATAATTGTTTCAAGGAAACATTTTCTTTACAAAACTCAAAAATACAGAGTGTAGGGTGGAAGGAATCAGAGATTCCCAGGTTAATGCAAGCAGCCTTAAAACATTATCATAAAAAGAGCATACCAAAGAGAGTTAAATTATAAAATAAAAGCTATCATTCTATGTTGGACTTTCAAAAGATATGACATTAGAATGTAAGGCCTTATTAATGTATGGTAATTATTATTTGGTCAAACCCACAAAAGCAAAGCCGCACTAATACATTCCCTTCAGAACATTTAGAAAGTCTTAATTTTTCTCAGCCCACTTTTCAATCTCAAATCTATGTTGACCACAAACGTGAGGAAAATAAAGCAGCCCTTAAACTAAATGGTCTAACTTCCACACAGCAGTTTTAGCTTCACTTCTAAAGAATGATTGATGACTTCAAAGCTTCAATGCCCTTATTCACAGAGCAGTCCGATTGGACTCTTCCACGTGGTGGGATTCATCTTGGGAGGTATTAATGTGTGTAGACTGTCTGCTAAACCAGCGGGGCTCTGGGTAACCTCTTGCTGAGAGTCGTACCGTCATTGTCACGAAGTATATCCAAAGGCCACTCTCTCAGATCCACAGGCAAGAGAAGTTAAACAGAGGCCCCATCTGTCCTCTCGGGTGGATCTAAAAGATCCCACGGCACTATTCGAATAAGAGCAGTGGAATTCCCCCCGATGTAATGGCCAATATTTATCCCTCACTCATCATTACAAAATAGATTATTCCCTCACTATCACATTGCTGTTCTTGGGACCCTTGTTGCCCCAATTTGGCGGCTGTGTTTCCCATATTACAACAATGACTAGTACCAGTACTAAAGACAAGTACAAGGCCTCACGGCAACACTCTCGCTCCAAGCATTGGCACCTGCTAGACTACGTCATCGCCCGAGTGAGGGACCGAAAGGACGTCCGCATCACCCGCGCCATGACAGGAGTTGCTGGACGGACCACTGCCTAATCCGCTCTGTCAGTTCCATCAATGTAGCCCCAAAACAGCGGCAGCAACAGAAATGCTGCCGCAGGAAAATCAATGCTGGAGCACTTAAAGACCCTGCTAAGAAAGCCCTATTCAGCCAGCGCCTCACAACCAACCTGATGACTCCCAGTGATCCAGAGACACAGAGTGTGCACAGTGCCTGGTCTGCCCTCAAGGCCTCCATAATTAGCACCTGTGAAGAGGTGCTTGGCCACTCGACCAGGAACTATCAAGACTGGTTCGACGAGAACGACTAGGAGATCCAGGAAGTAATATGCCACAAGTGCAAGGCATTCTTGAACTGGAGACAGCAACACAACTCGAGAGCAAGAAAGCAGCTCCACAGACATCTGAAGGCCGAGGTCCAACATAAAGCTCGTGAACTAAAGAACAGATGGTGGGTGGAGAAAGCACAGGAGATCCAGCAACTAGCCGACAACCACAACGTGCGTGGATTCTTTAGCACAGTCAAGGCTACCCACGGCCCAAGCACCCAAGATCCTACCCCACTGAGGGCCAAGAGCAGAGAGGTACTCATCAAGGACAGAGAGGTAGTCAGTGCCCGCTGGAAGGAGCACTTCGAAGATCTCCTTAACAGAGACTCTGTCTTCGACGTGAGTGTCCGCGACTCCATCCTGCAGCATGCTACCTGCCACCACCTCAGCACAACCCCAGTCCAGCATGAGGTTGAAAAGGCCATTGGACAACTGAAGAACAACAAGGCCTCAGGAGCAGTTGGAATCCCCGCCGAAGCACTAAAGCATGGCGGAGAACCACTATTGGCGCGAAACCATGAACTCATTTCTCTTATCTGGAAGGAGAGTATGCCAGAAGATCTCAGAGACGCTGTACTCGTGATCATCTTCAAGAAAGGTGACAAGTCCCATTTTGGTAACTAAAGAGGAGTTTCCCTACTGTCTGCCACAGGGAAAGACATCGCAATAATCCTCCTCAATCGCCTTCTCCCAGTGGTTGAAGAACTCCTCCCAGAGTCGCAATGCGGATTCCGCCCACTAAGGGGCACAATGTACATGATCTTCACCGCGCGTCAAATTCAAGAGAAATGCAGAGAGCAGCACCAACCTCTTTGACCTCACAAAGGCCTTCGATACTGTCAACCATGAAGGATTATGGAATGTCCTTCTCAAATTCGGCTGCCCTCAAAAGTTAGTTACCATCTTTCGCCTGCTTCACGATGACATGCAAGCTGTGACCCTGACCAGTGGATCCACTACAGACCCAATACACATATGGACCGGGGTCAAGCAAGGCTGTGTCATCACACCAATGCTTCTCTCGATCTTCCTTGTTGCAATGGTCCATCTCACCCTCGGTAAGCTCCCCACTGGAATGAAGTTAATCTACAGAACAACAGGAAACTGTTCATCCTCCTTCGCCTCCAGTCCAGATCCAAGGTCTTCCCATCCTCTGGCATTGAATTACAGTATGCAGACGACGCTTGCATCTGCGCACACTCGGAGGTTGAATTCCAAACCATCGTCAACACCTTCACCGAAGTGTACAAGAGCATGGGCCTTACACTAAACATCCATAAGACAAATGTCCTCTACCAACCTGCCTCTGCCACACAGTACTGCCCCCTGATTATCAAAATCCATGATGAGGCCTTGGACAATGTGGACCATTTTCCATACCTCGGGAGCCTACTGTCAACAAGGGCAGATGTCAATGACGAAGTCCAACACTGCCTTCAGTGTGCCAATGCAGCCTTCGGTCACATAAGGAAGAGGGTGTTTGAAGACCAGGACCTCAAACCCGGCACCAAGCACATGGTCTACAAAGTAATAATGATACCCACCCTCCTATACGTTTCAGAGACATGGACCATGTACAGCAGGCACCTCAAAACACTGGAGAAGTACCACCAATGCTGCCTCCGCAAGATCCTGCAATCATTGGCAGCCTAGGTGCAGCAACGTCAGTGTCCTCGCTCAGGCCAACATCCGCAGCATCGAAGCACTGACCACACTCGATCAGCTCCGATGGACGGGCCACATCGTCCGCATGCCTGATACGAGACTTCCAAAACAAGCTCTGACACAGCAAGTGAGCCCCAGGTGGGCAGAGAAAGCACCTCAAGGACACCCTCAAAGCCTCCTTGAAAAAATGCAACATCCCCACCGACACCTGGGAATCCTTGGCCCAAGACCGCGCAAAGTGGAGGAAAAGCATCCAGGAAGGTGCCGAACACCGAGTCTCTTCTCCGGGAGCAAACAGAAGCCAAGCGCAAACAGCGGAAGGAGCGTACGACAACCCAGGCACCTCACCCACCTGTCCTTCAACCACCGTCTGCCCCACCTGTGACAGAGACTGTAGGTCCCACAGTGGACTCATCAGTCACTTGAGAACTCATATTATTGTGGAAGCAAGTCATCCTCGACTCCCGGGGGACTGCATGAGAAGAAGACAACAGTGACTGCACTTAAATAAAAATGTACTTCATTGGCTGTAACACACTTTGGGACGTCCTTAGTTCATGAAAGGCACTATATAAATGTGTGTTTGTGAGGACCAATTTTAATTACAACAGTTATCACCGTTTGTGGCAGCTCCCATCATCTCTCTAGCTTTAACAAGCACTTACTGTGTTTTACTTAAGTCCACACAGACTCGCTGCAATCATCCACCTCTCAACCTGCAGTCGCATCATTCCTTTCCAGCGTTTTTTTTCCATATTAAAAGCTCTGCCAGCATTAGTGGGTGTGGCAAATGCCACCAGGTGCATCATCTGCCGCGGCAGGTACCCGTGTTGTGGGGGGGCGGGGTACGTGCTGCGGGGTACATGTTGTGGGGAGTCGGTTGCGGGGAGCGGGGTACGTGTTGTGGGGAGTCGGTTGCGGGGAGCGGGGTACGTGCTGCGGGGTACGTGTTGTGGCAGGCGGGGTATCTGCTGCGGTTGGAACCTTCTCCTACAGTTAAGCGGCCCACTGGCTGGTCCAAGAGTTGAACCTGCCAGGAGACTCACCAATGCGGTGACGCCTGCTCTTTGAGCATCATCTTTTTAATATGGACACTTTTCTCTTGGTCCCTGTTTAATTTGGTTTTCTGCATTGGCTGTAATTGTACGTGCAACATTGGGAGGGAAAGGTGGACCCTACCAAAACAGCAATGTTACTAGTAGGCACTGGTAAAGAAAGAACTTGCATTAATTTATATGCCCTCAGGATGTCCCAAATCTCAAGGTCACTGTTGTTATGGAGGCAAATACAGCAAATAACTTGTGCACACCAAGGTCCCACAAACATTCAGTTTTCGACAGTGTTGGTTGAGTGAGAAATGGAGGTCTAGACATCAAGGGAACTCACTACGCTTATTGAAATGGTCCCATGGGATATTTTATGGCCTCCCAAACAGGCAGATAAGGCCTCAGTTTAACGTCTCATCCAAAGCACGGCACCTCCGTCAACACAGCACCCCCTTCGTACTGCAATGAAGAGTCAGCCTAGAGTGGGGCTTGATCCCTGAACCTTCTGATTCAGTGGGAAGAGTGGTACCACTTGCATCAAACTGACCCATTCTGTACATATAGTCATGTAGGAAACCTTCATTTATCCTGTTGATGCTCAAGGAGGGTCTTACACCAAATATCTACTGGCACCTGTGACAAGCTTCATCATTTCGATCACTTGGTAGATGGAGCATTGTGCAAACAGCAGTAAACGAAGAACCTTCTCCTCCACCCAAATATCTCACCCCACAAGAGTTTCGCTTTCATCCTGCCCTCCACGTGTTAGGTTCCCTTAAGCTTTTTACCGATTATATTGGGCAGAAGAAAAATATGACCAACACCTTAACAAAGTCAAAAATCCCAGAACAATTTTGCAACAATTTCAACTAAGGTCATATTTTGCAGCAATGCATCTCCACAATTTGCCTTTGCATGAACAAAGTCAAACAGGTTGTTCATCAGGATAATTAGAGTCGTTTTGTTTCAACTTCAACGCTTCACTCAAGGTGTACTTCTTTTCTAAAAGCAGCACGGCAATTGCTCCTTTAAATCACTTTGAATATTTCAGCCTCTTCCATGCAAAACAGAACCATCTGGATCCTACTGAAAGGTGTCCTTGTGCAGCTCATTGGCCATGGCACAGATCGGACAGCTCTGCTCAGTGGCATAGCTAGAATGGAAATTTGGCTGTGCCCCAACTCACGGTGGATCACCACCAAAGGTCTGACATCTACCACAAATCACGTGTATTATATTGCACAAATAATTCAAGTTGCTGCTTTGTTTTAAATGCTGCTGTCTCCCAATTAACCTAAGTGTTGAAACACAGGACGGTGCTTTTATAACAACGACAACTGGCATTTATATAGCACCTTTAACGTAGTAAAATGTCCCAAGGCGCTTTCACAGGTACGCAATCAGACAAAAATTGACATCAAGCCAAAGAAGGCGGCATTAGGACAAGTGACCGAATGCTTGGTCAAAAGAAGTAAGTTTTATGCCAAGTCTTAAAAAGGAAGAGACAGTGGATAGGCGATGAGGTTTAGTGTGCGAATTCAAGAGCTTCGGGCCGAGAGACCTGAAGGCACAGCCGCCAATGGTGGGGCGAAGGAAATGAGAGATGCACAAAAGGCCAGAGCTGGAGGAACAGAGAGTTTTTGGAGCATTGTAGGGCTGGAGGAGGTTACAGAGATAGGAATTTGAAAACAAGGATGAGAATTTTAAAATCAAGCCGTTGATGAACTGGGAGCCAATGTAAGTCAGCGAGCACAGGGGTGATGGGTGAGTGGGACGGAGCGAGTTAGGGTACATGCAATAGCATTTTGGATGAGCTCAAGTTTATGAAGGTTGGTAGATGGGAGACCGGCCAGGAGAGCATTGCAATAGTTGAGTCTGGAAGTAAAAGAAGCAAGAATGAGGGTTTTAGCAGCAGGTGGGCTGAGGCAGGGGCGGAGACGGGCAATATTATGGAGGTGGAAGTAAGTGGTCTTTGTGATGGACAGGATATGGGGTCGGAGGCTCAGCTCAAGGTCAAATGGGATGCTGAGGTTGCAAACAGTCTGGTTCAGCCTGAGACAGTGGCCAGGAAGGGGGATGAAATCAATGATTAAGGAACAGACTTTGTGGCAGCAGGCCAAAGAAAATTAGAGGTTCACCTCCCTTCTGCATGTGTTATCCATCTCGAACCATTATTCGGATCACCTTTTCTTGTGACAGGTCTCCCTTGTGGAAAATTCCTTAGAAATGCTAATTCCCTGGGTTAAAAATAAAGGAAACGGGACAAGATTCGCTCTGCACCGGGGTATAATGCTTTAGATGTATAAGGGTGCTGGACAAGGTTTTTAAGCCTTCAATGAAAAGAAGTGCAGTGAGAAATGTTATGGCACAACAACACCGACAACGTGTATTTATATAGCACCTTTAACGTAGTAAAACATCCCAAGGCGCTTCACAGGAACCTCGAGACAAAAAATTTGACACCGAGCCACATAAGGAGAAAGCTTGGTCAAAGAGGTAGCTTTTATGGAGCCTTTTAAAAGCAGGAGAGAGGGGTTTGTTTCTATTAAAGGGATCAAGGGATATGGAGAGAAAGCAGGAAAGGGGTACTGAGGGAATGATCAGCCATGATCTTATTGAATAGCGGTGCAGGCTCAAAGGGCCGAATGGCCTGCTCCTGCACCTATTTTCTATGTTTTTTCTATGTAAAGAGGCAGAGATGTTTAGGCAGGGAATTCCAGAGCTTACACGCACTAATGAGTCCAATCATGAAAAGCTTTCAACGAATAACCTTTGGTAATAGAATGAAATTATAATGTAAGACTTTAAAAAAAGCAACAAAATTAATTTGGCAAGAAAATCGCTCTTTGAATTTTCAAAAAAACAAATCACTTGTCCTCAGATGACGAGAAGTTCTTTAAGAAAAGGTTCATAATTTACGCAAGCCATAAACCTTCATCACAGCACCTTTTCCCTTGGCCATCTAACCCATCCCTGAAGAACTGAACCCAGCAGTGCACCATTACATTTCATGTAAATAATTTGGGCAGGCTATCTCACCAAGATTTAGTCCAGATCCTAAACAGATGGTTATGATTTATGTTATAATTATAGTTAATGACAGCCCACTTCTGCACCTCATATAAATGGTCAGTTCAGAATCTTTACACCCAATGATGATGCGGGTCTAAGACAGCATCTTAATTCACTCAGAGAATGAAACCTTCCATTTTTTAATCAAATCATTTAGTGTCGGTCCCTTAAGTCAGCGTCAAATTTACTGATTCAAGCTTCACTTAGGGTTTGGATCATTGTCATCGGATTGATGCGAAGAATGTAGAGCAGTAGGCCAGTGTATTCCATTTTACAAGCTTTTCAAGTTAGCATAGTGAAGTAAAGAAAGGAGAAAAAAATTGCATTTATATAGCGCCTTTCACGACCTCAGGACAGCCCAATCTGCTTTAGAACCACTGAAGTAATTTTGGAGTGGAGTTACTGTTGTAACGTAGGAAATGCGGCAGCCAATTTGAGCAAAGCAAGCTCCCATAAACAGCAATGTGATAATGGCAAGATAATTTATTTTTTGTGATGTTAATTAAAGAATAAATATTGGTCAGGACACAAGGGTGAACTCCACTGCTCTTTTTCAAAATAGTGGCATGGGATCTTTTAAGTCCACCTGAGAGGGCAAATGGGGCCCCGGTTTAATGTCACATCAGAAAGACAACACCTCAGATAGTGAAGTACTGCCTTGGAGTGTCAGCCTAGATTTTTTTGTGCCCAAGTGTCTGGAGTGGGACTTGAACCCACAATCTTTTGACACAGAGGTGAGGGTGCTACCCACTGAGCCACAGCTGAACAGACAGAAGTAGGATGTGAAATGCAGGCACTGAACACTTCGCAGAGGTAATTCCTACCATGATGGCATTTTGCTATAAAGCAAAGAAGTTGGGGTGAGAGAGTCAGCTTCTATCACTCGGATTCCACCAGTAGTCAGTAATCGCTGTTTCCTCACCATCCATCCTGTTGCTTTCAGAAGAACAGATGACAAAGGAAAACCTGACCGAGGAAAAGGTTTCTAAAAATTTTTTTTAAATAAATATATATATTATACACACACACACACATACATAGAACGTGATTACACATTAACTTCTTCCATCTACAATATATGCATCAGGAGAAACGCATAAAAATTACAGCATTTTACAGGCTGACATTGTGGAAGGAGATTTAAACGATTAACAGAGCTGACTGGCTTTTATGAACCATTCAAAAGAGGACAATTTCAGTTTAAAAGACTGAGATGTATCGAAACAATCGCAGTTTGGAACGAAGATTTGTGACTCTCACTGCGAATGAGCGAGACTGGACTGATAGGATTGCTCAAAATTCTAAATGTAGTTGTGACCCATATGCTGGACATCTCAGACAATTGCCCTTTAATCCTTTGAGTACTGATCAGTTTTTGAAGCATTCCATGTATCTCTGACCAAAGCACAAGCTATCCTGATCATTTATAACACTGGACCAGACAAACACGATGCTCCAGCGGCCCTATCTACAGGACAATGTTGTTTGCCAACTAATTTTCTGTCAACTACGATTCCTACTTTAACATCCATTCACTGGAGTGGCTTTATTTGTTCAGGTCGTCAAAGAAAACTAGATTTGGTGCTTGGTAGGAGATACTCATTAGGTTTCCTGACCTTGTATATATACTGAGCAGAGGAAATTCTCAGGTGAGTTGGTATGTCAAGACCTCATAATAAATATTGATGAATTCTTTGACGATACCAAGCTAGTCAGACAAACTAAGATATTGGAAATGTTAATGTTATTAATTAAGAAACTAACATCACTGGCTTTAGGTTCAGGATCTTCGTTATGAAGTCTGCCTGTGAAATCATACTACCTGGCAGTTATAGAAAAAAATACTCGAGGCAAATTTTTTGCAATGTTTCCTTCCTAGAATTATTTTTTTTTAAATGACCATCACTCATTTCTTGTGACATAGGGCGGTAGTTGGTTGGGAAATAGGAGATAAAGGATGGGGATAAAGGGAATATACTCTGATTAGTGGGATGTGACAAGTGGTGCTCCCCAGGGTTCTGTACTGGGACCTCAGCTTTTCACCAAAAGACTTGGATGAAGGAATCTAAGTTTGCAGATGACACTGCGTTAGGAAGCACAGTAAGTTATGTAGGTGGGAGCAGGAAGCTACAGAGGGACATGGACAGATCAAGTGAATGGGAAAAACTATAGCAAATGGAGTTCACCGTGGGGAAGTGTGAGGTCATCACCGTTGGATCCAAGACAGACAAATTGGAACATTTTCTTAATAGTGAGGGACTAAGTACTGTGGAATAGCAAAGGTGTTTGGGTGTCCATGGTCCATGTACACAAATCACTAAAAGCTAGTGCACAGGTTCAAAAGGCTAATGGAATCTTAGCCCTTATTTTAAGAAGGCCAGACTATAATAGGGAAAGAAGTTATGCTTCAGTTGTATAGATCCCATCGGGAGTACTGCATTTAGTTTTTAGCATTGCAACTTAGGAAGGATATAGTGGCTTTGGAGGGAGAAAGGCACAGATTCACTGGAATTATACCATGGTTTAAAGGATTCAATTATGAGAACAGATTGCGTAAACTTAAATTTATTCCCTCGAGTTGAGAAGGTTACTGGGTGATCTAATCGAGATGTTTAAACTTATATTCAATAGATAGATAGAAACTATTTCATCTAGTGGGGAATCCAAAACAAGGGGGCACAATCTAAGAATTAAAACTAGGTTGTTCAGGAGTGAGATCAGGAAGCACTTTTTCCACACAAAGAGCAGTGGAAATCTGGAATTCCTTCTCCAAAAAGGCTGTGGATGGTGGGTCAATTGAAATTTGCAAGACTAAGATCAATAGATTTTTTAATTACGTACGGGTATCAAGAGACATGTATCAAAGGCAGTTGAAAGGAGTTAAGGTACAGATCAGCAATGATCTAATCGAAGGAGAGAACAGACTCGAGGGGCTGAATGGCCTACTTCAGTTTCTATGCATGTACAGAAAAACCGCCACTCTGGGAAAAAAAAAACTCAAACACAGCAGTCTGTAACCTAAGACTTAAAAAATAACCTGTCAATCACATTGAAATAAAGACAGCCTGGCATTGTATCCTGGGTTAAGATGTACAGCCTGAAGGGCAAGTCATTTCAGATTGACCTCATCCTGCACATTTCCCTCACTAAATAATGAAACTCTGGCTGGTTTGAGGCTCCATTTACTTAACAATTAAACTTTGTGGGCGTAAAGGGACACCTTAGCAGCAAAATATCACATTATACGATGTAACACACAGCGTTCATGTTCTTATAAAACAAGGGAACTACTGACTTTGTATGAGATCTGATATAGATAGATAGATAGACAGACAGACAGACAGACAGATAGATAGATAGATAGATAGACAGACAGACAGACAGACAGACAGATAGATAGAGAATTACTCACATCCACAAAAACTGGTTCATTAATGTCCTTCAGGGAAAAGGAACCTGTCACCCCAACTCAGCCTGGTTGACATGAAACTCCAGTCCACACTATGTGTTTGATTTAATGACCTCGGGACAACTAATGATGAGCAATAAATGCTGCCATGCCAGTGCTGCCTACACCCAAAGAACAAATGTAAAAAATATCAACACACACACACAGAAACGAGTCCAACTAATGGGTATCAGGAGCAATTGTCCCTCTGCACTTACTTTTTAAAATTAATATTGGGTTCTTTTGAGCAGCAGTGAGTGGCACCAACCAATATACACAGGGTACAGGGTGTAACGATTCCCAGAGGTTTCTGGTCGCTGTTTCCCCAGGGCCACGTACATAAATATCAAAATTAAATTTTTCTTGCATTACCGCACCGCTTGCTTCTGAGCAGGTTACTCCTGCTGCGTTTACATTACCCAGCTAATATCAGCACCAAATGTAATGGATGATACAATGCCCAAGGTCATTCTAAGACTACAGCTAGATCTGTGCGAGTTACACTCAACAGGTCACATTTATGATGTTGAAATTCCTCTGGTGGCGGGAATGCCTCACAGGCTTATTTGCTCTTTTCTCTATCGTTTGTAAGCCACTTGGTGTAGCTCTTTCTCATACTGCTGTAACCATGAACCCTGCCAGGGACAATGCCACAATCCTGAGAATAGCACGTAAACAGAAGAGCTGAAAACCAAACATAGAACCGTAGATGTTTGTGGCACAGAAGAAGGCCATGCCTGCCACATCAATGCCAGTCCTTTTCTCCAGCAATCCAATCCTGATCCCACTGCTCTACGTGCTCCCTGTAGCCCAAC
The DNA here is from genome assembly GCF_044704955.1 of Pristiophorus japonicus. Classification (NCBI taxonomy): domain Eukaryota; kingdom Metazoa; phylum Chordata; class Chondrichthyes; family Pristiophoridae; genus Pristiophorus; species Pristiophorus japonicus. Next base: position 117,221,118 of record NC_091984.1, read on the forward strand.
ATCATATTTTGCTTCAAATGTTTAACCAACTTTCTCTTTAAAAATGTAATTGTCTCTGTTTCCACCACTTGTTGTGGCAAAACAATCCATGCGCCAACAGCTCACTGCTTAAAGGAATTTACCTAACATCGCTCTCCTCATTCTCGGCATTCATTCGAAATTGATGAACCCTCGTTACTGGTCCCCAACCTGAGGAAACGGTCTTTCCCATTCACTAGCAAAACCCTTCACAATTGAAAATTGCTATTAAATTTCCTCTTGGCCTTTTCTGCTCCAGTGGAACATAAGAAATAGGAGCAGGATTAGGCCATTTGGCCCCTCGAGCCTGCTCCACCATTCAATAAGATCATGGCTGATCTGATCTTGGACGCAGCTCAACTTCCCTGCCCGTTCCCCATAACTCTTTATTCCCTTATCTCTCAAAAATCGGTCTATCTCCGTCTTAAATATATTCAATGTCCCAGCCTCCACAGCTCTCTGGGACAGAAAATGCCATAGAAATTCCTCCTCTTCTCAGTATTAAATGGGTGGCCCCTTTTTCTGACTATGTCCCCTAGAGTTAGTTTCCCCTATGAGTGGAAATATCCTCCCTGCATCCACCTTGTCGAGACTCATTATATGTTTCAATAAAATCACCTCTCATTCTTCTGAGCTCCAATGTAGTTACAATTTTTTTTAGGTTGTTTTTTTTTTCCAATCGAAGGGGGCGTAACCTCCCACCCGTGCCAATTCTGGCCAGTTAGCCAAGTTTGGCCAGCTCAGAGTTACTCCAGTTCTTCTTAGGTCAGCGTATGTGGCCTCTGTAGAAAAACCTTTTGGTGAGTTAAGGAAATCGGCACAGGTAAGTAAATCAGCACAGCAATTCCGGACAGCAGCAACAGGGAGAGTGCGGGCCGGGGGGGGAGCCTTTCGGGTATAGTTAGATGCGGGGACCGGGAGGGAGGAGATCCATTCGGCCAGGGATAGGTGCGGGGATCGGGAGGGAGGAGGCCATTCGGCCAGGGATAGGTCAGGGGACCAGCATTCGGAGGGGGACTTTAATAATTTAATGGAGGTAAGTTGCTGCAATATTTAATGCGCTTGTGCAGGTTGCAAGCTGGCTGTATGTTTCACTTTCCAGCTTCAGCCCGCAGTGTGTCCCTGGTTGTCGTGGCAACCCGATCATTTTGGCGCAGATCAAGGCTCCACTCCCAAAATTAGACGACAGTTTAGCCAAAATGAAGAAATCAAACGGGGAAACTTGGAAGATTTTTTTGGGGACGTTCTTGGACCTCTAAAAAAAAATGGACGTAACTCCAAAAGTACACCAAAAAACAGCTTTTGGGAAAATTGAGCCTATAATTTATCTTCCCTCTATTATTTTTTTAGTCATTCTTTGCTGGTTTTAAAAGTTGCCCAATCTTCTGGCCTCCCACTAGTCTTGGCCACATTGTATTTTGATATCATCCCTTATTTCCGTAGTTAGTCACAGATGGTTATCCCTTCTCTTACAGTCTTTCCTTCTCATTGGGATATAATTTTGTTGCGAGTTATGAAATAGCTCCTTAAAGGTCTGCCACTGCTCATCAACCGTCCCATATTTTAGTCTACTTTCCCAGCCCACATTAGCCAACTCTCCCCTCATACCTTTGTAGTCTCCTTTATTTAAGCTTAGGACACTGGTTTGAGATCCAACTTTCTCAGCCTCCTTCTGAATTTGAAATTCAACCATGTATGGTCACTCATTCCTAGAGGATCCTTTACAAGGAGATCATTTATTAATCCTATAGCTCAGCATCTCAAAGCCTCTATCATAACAACAGCTTCCCATCTTTGGCAGCTCCCTGGTGAAATTTGTCTGTACACACACTACGTGCCCAAGTTTTGGCATCTGCTGAAAACAGCGCACCTCCAAGACTTACGTGACCTGACTGGGCTCGAAGGTGCGCCGGAATATTCTGCAGCAATTCTCCGGTCCTCCTAGACCATGGCGTGGTGCAACATTGTCTCCCTGGGGAGGAGCCTGCCTGCAGGGGGGCAGGGCTAGGGATCATGCCTTCTTCTCGGTGCCGGCAGCATTGCGCAGGTGCGTTGGAGCATGTGCGCCTGCGCAATGGCTCGGGGGAGCGGGGGTAGAGCATGGGGAGGAGCGGGGGTAGAGCGTGGGGAAGGGGAGGCGAGCGTGGGGAAGGGGGGGTGAGCGTGGGGAAGGGGAGGGGGAGGGGGAGGGGGAGAGAAGGATGGGAGAGAAGGAGGGGAGAGGAAAGAAGAAGGGGAGAGGAGAGGAGAAGGGGAGGGGAGAAGGGAAGGGGAGGGGAGAAGGAGAATGGGGGAGGGGAGGGGAGGGGAGAAGGAGAATGGGGGAGGGGAGAAGGAGAATGGGGGAGGGGGAGGGGGAAGGGGAGGGGGAGGGGGAAGGGGAGGGGGAGGGGAGGGGGAGGTGAGAGGGAGGGGGAGGTGAGAGGGAGGGGGAGGTGAGAGGGAGGGGAGGGGGAGGAGAGAGTGAGGGGGAGGTGAGAGTGAGGGGGAGGCGAGAGTGAGGGGGAGGTGAGAGGGAGGGGGAGGAGGGAGGGGGAGGTAGGAGGGAGGGGGAGGTGAGAGGGGGAGGTGAGAGGGGGAGGTGAGAGGGAGGGGAGGTGAGAGGGGGAGGTGAGAGGGAGGGGGAGGGGGAGGTGAGAGGGAGGGGGGAGGGGGAGGTGAGAGGGAGGGGGAGGGGGAGATGAGAGGGAGGGGGAGGTGAGAGGGAGATGAGAGGGAGGGGGAGGTGAGAGGGAGAGGGAGGGGGAGGTGAGAGGGAGGGGGAGGTGAGAGGGAGGTGAGAGGGAGGGGGAGGTGAGAGGGAGGGGGAGGTGAGAGGGGGAGGGGGAGGGGGAAGGAGGGGGAGGGGGAAGGAGGGGGAGGGGGAAGGAGGAAGGAGGAAGGAGGGGGAGGGGGAAGGAGGGGAAGGAGGGGAAGGGGGGGAAGGGGGAAGGAGGGGAAGGGGGAAGGAGGGGGAAGGAGGGGAGGGGGGAGGAGGGGAAGGGGGGAGGAGAAGGAGGAGGGGGAAGGAGGGGAAGGGAAGGGGGGAGGAGGGGAAGGGTAGGGGGGAGGAGGAGGGATGGGGAAGGGGGAAGGGGAAGTAGGGGAGGGGGGGAAGGGAGAGGGGGAAGGAGGGGAGGAGGGGAAGGGGGAAGGGGGAAGG